>NW_006399830.1:1150590-1185808 GCF_000299155.1 Elephantulus edwardii
TGACTGAGACAAGGTTGTGCCCTAATGGCCAGTATATTGGCTTTGACTGTCAGGCGATCGTCAGCTGGAGGTGAGTGGGATTCTGCACCCTTCACTGTGTGGGCTCGGCACAAGCTGCTTGGACTCCACAGTGTCAGCTGGTGTATATGAATGAAGCTCCCAAGAGAACAGATTGAGGTAGATGCAGTTTCATGGTCTGACCTGGCAAGTGAAAGGGCATCGCCTCTCTCTTACTCTAATCAGTCTGAAAAAAATCCTCCCATCAAACAAAACACAACCAAAGCTGCTACTGAGTGAACTCTGTCAGAGACCACGCAGGGCCGAGTAGAACTACTCCCATTGGGCCTCCAAGAAGACTTCTCATGGAGGAGCTGGTATGTTTGAACCAACAACATTATGGTTAGCATCTCAGTGCTTAGCCACTGTGCTACCAAGGATTCTTCCAATAAAAATGTCAGACACAGATAGGTAGGAAAATATTTTGAAATCACATATTTGACAAAATTGTGTCCCGAATATGTGGCTCTCTCTTGTCCAGTCACCTCCACCCCTTAGCAACACCCCCGAGCCCACGGATCTGACCTTTGCTGCCCTGTCACCTTTCCTTCTGTGTGTGGTGACTGACTGTGTGTTGCTGTCACGCTGGAAGTGACACCTGGCATTTCAAACGCCCGCAGGGTCGCCCAGGGGGCACAGGTTGTGGCAGAACTTTCAGACCAAGTCAGATTGAGAATGAAGACTGGTGGTCACTGCTGCAACAACGGGCCCTCAAGGGGCCGTATCCTACCGCTCAACAATTGTTAGGTGAGCAACTTTATTTTTTAAATGAACAAAAGATCTAAGAAGACATTTTACTAAAGAAGATACTGGAAACGAGGACAGTAAAGGTGCTCACCATTATTCATTAGGCAGTAATGAGATACCGCCACACAGTCTAGCTGAGACAGAGAGCTTGATGCTGGGAGGGATAGATCGGCAGACCTCTGCATGCTGTGGCAGCTGGTTGACTCTGAGGTCTGACGCCTTATGCCTGTCAGGAGTCATCCTTAATAACCTGAGAGCACTGTTCCCAACACTGGGTCTCCTTCACCCTTGCCAGCCCTCGACTTCACCACACATGATGCCCTTCACAAGGAAACGGTCCCTCCTGGAGACGCCCACAAAGCTCCCTCTTGGGCCAGGTTCTGTTGTGATCCCTGGCGTTTCCATGGGATAATTCACAGAAGCGAGTTGACAGATCTTTCTTCCTAGTTTGTCTTCATCTGGAAACCCCTCTGAAATGTGCCCTCTGCGGAGGACACTACTGGTAAGTGAAATAGCAATGGCACAGTTCCTAGCACTATAGCAACCCACAAGCTGCCACAGGCCAGGCAGAAAACCGAGAGATGGGTAGTAGAATGGCTAAAATGAGAAGGACTGACAATGGCAATGAGTGACTGGGAGGCTGTGTGGCCTCCATAATCTCAGAGGCTTCGTGGACACGGCTGAGCACCAGCATCGACTCCACGGCAGCGGTTTGATGTTTGGGTTCATTTTTTAAATTCATTTTCTAGTGCTCCTGCACCAGAAATACCACAGGAGGCTGCTTTTACAAACAGATTCATTTCCTTACAGTTTAGGACTAGAAGTCTGCATCCAGGACACAGCTCTTGGGACCAGCCTTCTCCATCACTTCTGAGGGCACTTCTCGTGTCTTTCCAGATACTGTTTCCCGGTCATTTGATCTCCATGTGTCCAGGCCTCTGCCATCTCCTTTTCTGCTTGCCAAAGCTCCTTCTTTTCTAGCTTTTCAGGGTCCACCCTATGCTAATACTGCCCCATTAATATAGAAAGGCACTTTCCCAAGTGGCATCATAGCTACTGGCGTAGACGTTAGGTCTTATTTGGATGCAACCCAGCCTACAGCGCTCTATTAACATAAGCTCACTGCTTCTGTATCTTTGTTTACCTTCAAGATGCTGCTGGCAGATGCTGTCAGAGCAGAACGGACTCATTGCTGATCCTCCAGCAGGTTTTCAGAAGCTGTAAACGGCACGGGTGGAGATTGCTCACCTTTCTCCTAAGGAGCAGTTGGTGAATTCCAGCCATCTGCCTTTTGGTTCGCGGCTCAACTCCTTACCCCTAAGTCACAGAGCTCCCTAAACTCAAGTTCATCACTCTTGAGTCAGAAATGATGCAGAGCTGACCTTCCAGTGGGTTTTCTGCAGCTGTAAGTCTCACGGGAAGAGAATGCACATTCCCCCGCTGAAGGAGCGAGTGCGTTCAAATGACCAGCGAGGCATCACCTTTGAGTAATGCAACTCCTTACAGGCTAAGCCACCAGAGCTCTGGTCCCACACAGACAGTTCTTTAAGAGTGCAATACTAAAGCATTGGTAAATTCTTTACTAATTAGGCAAAATCAGGGCGCTCTGGTGGCTTGGTGGCAAGAAGCAGCACTGTGATTTGAAGGTAGGCAATTCGAGGCCACCAGCTGCTCCACAGGAGAAGCCTGGGCGATCTCCTCCCCTGAAATTAACTGCTTCTGAAAACCCGCCAGAGGGTCAGCTATGGGTCAGTTCCAACTTGACGGAAAAGGAGGAGGAGGACGACAACAGCAAGAACAAGAACAACAACAATAACAACATTGTTTGGTTTAAAGAAGACTTTTTTTAGAAGGGGACTTTTAAAGAAGACTTTTAAAAGACTTTTAAAGAAGGGGACATTTTTAGTTAAAGTTTAAAGATAATCTTAGTGCAATTGTTTGGAAGTTCATCCAGCCTCTTATGATCCCAGAAAATCTGATTCCATGAGAATTTGAAATTTTGCATTTCTCCCCTTTTGATCAAGATTCTTCCACAAAATCTCTGATCAAAACATTCGGTCCTGAAAGCTGGGCACCACCCAGTTCTAGACTCCCGGCAAAGGAGGTAATTGTGGTGTTGGGGAAGATGACTTGGACTGGTAGATTTTAAGTGTTTGGGATACTCTGACCCAGGGAAGGTGCTGAGTCATTGGTTCTATTATTTTTTTTTTTATCATCTCCTTGTCTTCATTGCCTGCACCTCCTTCTATCTGCAGGTAGAGAACTGAGGCTGAGAAGGGGAAAGTAACTGCCTGGGACTGGACAGCAGAGTAGAATCCAAGCTGGACCCAGCAGCCAGGAGTCAGCTGTTACCTCCTTGCGTGCTCTGCCTGCGGGTGCCAGGCTCTCTCTTCTTCATCTTGGTAATGATGAGATCTGTTCATGAACTTCCATCTCAGGAGGAAGCAGTGTTTGCCCCCAAGTTCCCGTTTAGCTATCTTTGCACAGCATTAATTGTGTAGAATCAGGAAACAATGTCCCTCCCTGAACCCACGGCTAATAAGCTCCCCATTAGAGTCCACGTCAGAATGCCTGCCAGAGAACTCTTGCTGGGTTGGGCTCAATTAGTCTGAAAGGACCGTCTGACTCGGAGACTGTCTCTGCCGGGCGGCCCTGACAGAGGTGGAGGGGAGGCAGGCAGGTAGAGCTGTACAGGGCATCACTTTGAAAACTGAGTGCTTGACTCTGAGTGAAGGTGCGTCTTTGTGACGGCGGATCAAGAGACAGAGCTGACTCCTGACATTGCTGTGCCCTGAAGAAGCTCGGGTCTGGAGGCGGGCTGAGTGGGGTGAGTGAGCTGAGGAATACAGCTTTGGGCTCAAAGAGCTTCTCTAACATTGCCCACTTGCTACTGCTAGCAATCTAAAAGGTTGACAGTTCCAACCCAGCCAGAAGCTCTGTGGAGGAAAAGCCTGGTGATGCGCTCCTGCTAACATTACACCCCAGAAAACCTGGTGCAGTTTGACTTCTCATCACACACGGTCACCACATTGGAACCAGCTCAGGGCAACAGACAACGGCCACTACTGAAGGGTAACAAGTCTTCCTAAACGAGAGACGACACCATGGCTTCAGTCCCTCGGGTGGGCGTAGCATGGATGACGAGAGGGGGTACCGTATCCAAGGAGGCTGTTGGGTTGGTGCTGGCCAAGGTCTCTGCTTCTCCCTGCTTGGCCTCTCAGTGGGGGCCTGTGTGCTGAGAATCACTGTGGTGCCCCCTGGTTCTGCATGTGCACGTGGCCACATTCTGCCTTTGTTGGTTTTTGAAGATAGAGTCCTATGGGCCTGGGAACAGAGGGAAGAAACTGCTGGAAGTCTAGAAAAGAGAGGTCCACTCAACTTGATCTGAGGCTCCAGCAAAGGCCCTACTTCACTGGGCTTGACCCACGGTTCTCCGAACTTTTCTGACAGTGGACAGCTCTTTATTCAAGTTCCATTTCCCTTATCACTGCCCAGTTCCTTTCCTCTGTTCATCTCTCGCTCTTCCACTCACCAAACATTTATCATCACATCCTCAATGAGAGGCTCCAGCCAGGCAATTCTGGGGCCCCAGTGAACGTGGATCTAGGACTGAGTGACGCTGTCCTGTGTTTAGAGACCCTGAGTCAGCAAAGTGCTCCTCGCATCTGTGCAGAGGACTTTCCCTGAAGCATCAGAATCCTGCCAACACCTTTTTTACAGAGGAAAAGACTGAGGTTCAGAATGGTAAACACATCATGAAAAATGTCTTCACTTTCTTTTCTCCAATTTTTGGGGGCAATGATTCTTCCTTCCTTCGCCTGTTGTTGGTGTTGTGATGTGCCATTGACTAGGACTTACAGTGACCCTACAAGCAACAGACTGAGAACTTGCCCTGTACCGTCCCGCCCTCACGCCTCCTCCGTGCTGAAGCCCTTTGGTGCAGTCACTGTGTTAACTGCTCTCACTGGCCCTCTCTTTCCCCAGCATGAGGTCTTGTTCCTAGGACTGGCAAGTCCTGACAACATACCCGAAGTGTATTGATGAGCCTTCCTCGTCCTTGCCTCTAAATAACACCCTGACGACACGTCCTTCAAGATGGTTTGTTTGTTCTTTGGCAGTCCACGGCATATTCAATACTCTTCACCAACGCCACAATTCAAAGGTATTGATTCTTCTTCAGTCTTCGTTATTCATTGCCCGGCTTTCAGCTGCATGCACCACATCGTGCAGCCATCGCACCATGCATTTGCAAATCTTTTCTTTCACAAACAGAAACTCAGTATCCCTTCCACAATGACTCGCCAACCCCTCCTCCCAGCCCCCAGTAATGACCGATCTGCTGTCTCTGCACTGGCCTCTTCGAAATAGTTTCTGTAAGTGAGTCAAGCAGTCTCTATTCTTTTGTATGTGATTGTCCTCAGCCAGCATCATGTTTTTGTGGGCCATGCATGGTACAGCATGTATCACAGACCCCTTTTCCTTTTCAGTGGAGGAGCACTCCTTCGTATAAATGGCCGACACTGTGCGTCTCCATCATCTGTGATTGTTCTCTTTATAACTGAGGAGTGAGTGTTCCATGGGGTGAACGGACCACACCGTGTATATCCGTCATTTGTGATGGGCACTTGGATTGTTTTTCTTTATGAATGAGTAACAATACTCCATTGTATGAACGAGTCACATTGCATGTATTCATCATCTATTGATGGACGCTTGAGTTGTTTCTCTTTATGGCTAAGTAATGCTCCTTCGTGTGAATGGACCGCATAGTGTGTATTCATCATGTGTTGATGGACTCTTGGACTGTCCCACCGTCTGGTGACTGTGAGTGAACACCGGCTCATGTGTATCTTTTGAGTGCCAGTTTTCAAGTCTTGTGAATATACACCGTGGAGTATAATCATTGGGTCACAGAGTAATTCTAAGAAGCCCTGATGGTAGAGTGTCCAAGCCTGCTCTTGTTCACATAAAGGTCCTTGAGTCAAGTCCATGCAGTCGCTCCCCAGGAGAAGGGATCTGGCAGTCTGCTCCTGTAAAGATTGCTGTTAGGTGCCATCAAGTCAGCCCTGTCTTAGCATTTCCAGGTACAACAGAACCAAGTACCGCTCAGACCCACACTGGGCTCACAATCACTGTTACAGCCCATTGGGGCAGCCACAGTGTCAATCAATCTTGGGGAAGGTCTTCTTTTATGCTGGCCTCTACTTCTCCAAGCATGTTGTCTTTCTCCAGCTTCGCAAATGCAATGTGGACTCTGTGAAGATAAATGTAGCATCAGTATTAATGGAAGACTCATCAATAACCTCTGTTATGCAGATGACACAGCCTTGCTTGCTCAAAGTAAGGGGGCCTTGATGAGCTTACTGAAGAAGGTTAAACACTACATTTCATCAAGAAATCTCAACATCAAGAAAACAAAGCTCCTCACTACTGGACCAATAAACATCATGAAACACAGAGGAAGGACTGCTACTGTCAACCACTTCCTCTTACTGGGCTCCACAATCAATACACTTGGTACCAGCAGTCAGGAGATCAAGAGATATATTGCACTGGGAAAGTCTGTAGTCAGGGACCTCTCCAAATTATTGAGAAGTAATGTTGTCAGTTTGAGGACTAAGGTGTGCCTGATTCAGTTGATGGTCTTTTCGGCTACTTGCTATGCATCTGAGATCTGGACAGTGACTTAAGGATGACCGAAGAAGAATAGATGCCTTTGAACTGTGGTGTTGTAGAAGATCCCATGGATTGTTGAAAGAACAGACATCTATATATTGGAGAGGGTGCAGCCAAAGTGCTCCTTGGCGACAGAGATGATAAAGCTTCATCTCACATGCTTTGGCCATGTTGTTATTCCTTGAAGCAGGAGATCGTGCTTGGGAAAGTGGAAGGGCGGAAGACCTGTGACCAGGGAGGTTGACCTGTGTGTGTCAGGGATGGTGAGGATGGCACAGGATAGGGTAGTGTTCAGATCTGTCATTCGTAGGGTTGCTATGAGCTTTTCTTGACCCAAGAGCACCTAACAGCAATGACTATAGGTGACCCTTCCACTCTAGCACATAGGCTCACTCTGTTGGAATCGACTCTGTGGTCCCCAGCAGCAACAACGACTAGTGACATTGGGCATCTCTCAGTGTGCTTGTCGACCGTGTGTATACTTCCTCTAGTGAGACATCTGTCCAAACTTTGCTTATTTTTAATTGAGATACTCACCTTCTTGCTGAAAACGTGCCTTTTGACCTGCAGTGCTTACAGCTCTCCTGGCCACTGTCACCAGTGCCGACCCCAAGGGCACATGGCAGCAGCCTGGGAGAGGTCCAGCAGTGGATTGCACAAGTAGATGGACTGTGGGGCCACTGAAGGTGGCTTTCCTTCTTGGGTACCTGGAATCTGTCAGGTGGACCTGATGGCCAGTGTGGCTGCTCTTGGTGGTCAAGGCCCTGACCCTACACCACTCTCCTGACAGGGCCAGTCCCAGGGGAGCTACAGGAGAATCACCCCAACGGGGCTTTGGACAAGCCACCACTTCTGGATAGCCAGCTGTCTTCTCTTCTATCAAAGGGCTTCCAGGGAGAAGAGGACATGAGATCTGAGGTGATGAGTGAGATGTGCAGGGCCAGCACGGCACCCCCAGCCCCCGAGCTCCCCAAGAGCAGACACCGGCAGAGAGCCCAGGCTTTCCTCGAGGTGCAAAAGGGGTGCCTGCTGTCCTCACTGAGCCCCCTCCCCGCAGCAATCACCCTGGCTGGGCTCCACCCAGCTTGCCAAGTTAACAAGTCCAAGGCCTGATGACTAACTAGATTCACAAAGTTGATGAAAAAATTGGGATATAAATAAATATTCCTGGAGATATCCCACCCCCCACAGGCGTGAACTTTGAATAATTGGAGAGTTATGCTGAGGACTAATCAAAGCTTTTTTTCCCCTTCTCCTTTTGCTAATTACCTCTGGGCCTCATCAGTGTCAGGATCTAATCAACTGCAGACATCTTAATTGACCCTTGGGAGATGCTAGAGGTGGGAGGGCTTTCAAGTCAAGGAAGGCTAGGGGGCTGGGCGCTGGGACTGGGGGCGCATGGGGGCTGGGGGCTGGCCGTGGAGAGGGTGGGGCATGCGCAGTGGAGCTCTGGTGAAGACGTGTGGAATACGTTCTGGGATGACCTCTACTCTGGGTGCCCACTCCCCTCCATCCTCATCATGGTCTTGTTTATCTGGGGAGACGGGTGGGGGGCCAGCATCGGGTCTGGCACAGGAGTAAGGGGCAGCCAGGTCTGAGGGAGGCTGGGGTGCTTGGCTGGGGTGCTCGGCTGGGGTTTTCTCCTGGAAGAGCTCATTAGCATGGTGGTGAGAAGGTGCTCCGTGAGGGCTGGGGGTCAGCACCTGCGGGAGCTGACTGGACTGTCCAGGGCTCGGGACGCAGCAGCTCAGCCCAGCTTCTCCCACCCCGACCACCTGTCTGAGCATCATCCCAGGCACTCCGAGCCTCTCTGCCTCTCTGGACAAGCCCAGGGTCTCAAAATCACAAGAAGCCCTGTGCTGCGGGGTCTACTGGGCTCACAGTGACCCTGAGGGCAGAGCAGAGCGGCCCCTGGGCTTTCCACAGCTCTGGGTCTCTCTGGGCTTCAGCTTGTCCTATGGGGCACAGCCAACTCCCACCACTGACCTTTCAGTTAGCACCCACCGCACCACCTGAGTTCTTAGAGCTGAGTCATTTCTGAGTAAAACCTCACCTCTGAGTACACCTGATGCTGTCTGTTCCAGGAGCCAGCACCCCCGAGGGGACTTCCCTCATCCTCCACTCCAGGTCACCGGGTCACATTCCCGCCCTTTCTCCCATCTCCCCCAACAGTCCATCAGAGCCTGGAGTCAGGATGTATAGGCTGTCCCCCCTTCCAGGGCCTTGTGCAGCCCACAGAGCCAAGTGGTTTGCAGTGGCCCCCCTGTGGGGTCAGCAGACCCTTCCCTCCTTTTCCCTGTGCCTCTGCTGGCCCTCAGGCTCCTGCCAGCCCCCTTCTCTGCCTCCGTGGTCCCTCACTATCTGACCTTAGCCAGCTCAGTCTGCCCCTCTGCTGTCCTTCCTAGCATCAATGATCATGGCCAACATCCAACACACCTAATCGCCTTTCTCAGTCTACCCCAGAGGAAAAGCATGAGACCCCAAGCTGGGGAACGTCCCTCCTCTCAGCCATCCAGCCATCCTCAAGTCCTGGCCCTTGGCTCCTATGGTGACCCTGGTGGCCTTCGTGGCTTCTGTCATAGGAGCCACTATCTCTCCTGGGCTGTGCATGGGGATGGGGCTCCCAGAGAGGTGAGGTCCTAGAAATGTGAGAGCTCTGAGGATGTGGGAAGTCTTAGGAAGGCGGGGTCTCAGGGAAGGTAGGGGTCCCAGGATGAGTATACCAGAGAGGTGAGGGTCCCAGGAAGGTAAGACCTCAACGAGTTGAGGCTTCAATACCACTGGGAGACCAGGGGGAGTTCTAAGGGAAGAGGGGGTCCTGCAGAACTTAGACCCAAAGAGGCAGGGGCTATTTGGATGGTGGGTTCCTAGAGTGCTGCGTGTCCCAGGGTGCACAGGTCCATGAGGTGAAACCCCAGGAAAGTGGGCCCCAGGGAGATAGGGTGACAGTGGTAGGAGGGTCCTAGCCAGCTTGGGGTCCCGGTGGTCAGTCTTGGAGAGCAAGGCCTGAAGGAGGGAAGTCCTGGGGCCATTCTCTCGTTATCCTTGTCTACCCTCCTCCCTGCTTCTTTTCTGTCTGTCTGTCCCCACCTTCCTGCCTTCCCTGTGTCTGTTCTCTCCGTGGGCTGGGCTTCATAGGCCTAGCTGGGGATCAGGGCTGAAGTCCAGCAGTGTCTTGCCACCACCTACCGCCCTCCTGGACAGCTTTTCCACTGCCACCCACTGTCAAGTTGGAGGGCAGCCACATCTCTGTGTAGGATTCCAAGTGGACAACGGCTGTCTTGGACCTTCCGTGGCCCAGAGAGGGACAAGTCCAGCTTGCCCTGGTCACCTCATTCCTTCTGGTACCTTCTCAGGCTCAACCAGTCTCAGAAACCCCTCATTTCCATGTTCTCAGAGTGCAACTGGTCCTGGAGGAGAATTTTGGTCTTTGCAGAGGGTGGGCGGAGTAGCCACCTCGACCGACGAGGTTCCCAGGGAACCCCATGCTTGATCAGAGCCTGAGCACCCCAGAAGCCAGAGGGTGATCTGAGGAGCCTTGCTCCGGTTCTCTGGGGTTCCTGGGAGTTGGCATTGGCCTGGCGCCAGTGGGTACCCTCCTCATTCCTAGGTAGGAGTTACAGCGTGAGAGGGCTATTATGGGTTGGATTATGTCTCCCCAAAAGAGACACTGAAGCCTCACCTCTAGTGTCTGGGAAGTGGCCTCCTCTGGGAGCAGGCCTTTAGAGAGACTGTCAGTTCACCTGAGGAGGGTGTGTCTGAGAGGTGTCCTTATCAAAGAAGAGAGGTGTCAGGGACACCGAGGAGATGCTGTGAGAAGACAGAGTCAGGCTCGAGGGATGTGTCTTCAGGCCAGGCGAGACCAGAAGTCAGAGGGAGGCAGGAGCCCATCCCACAGAGGCCCAGAAGATCCTGGCCCTTGGTTCCTGACTCACAGCCTCCAGAACTGAGGGAATTGGCACACTGATGCCTGGTTTCGGGCTCCCAGCCTGAGATTCAAGAATTTCCACCCTCGTGTTGTTACTGCTGTTAGGTGCTATGCGGTCGGTTCCGGCCTCCTGGTGATCCCGTGACAGAGGGGGACTGTCCCGTAGAGTGGTCTAGGTTGACATCTTCATAGGAACCTGGTGTCACTGTGTCCGTGGTTAGAACGGTTGATCCAGAGATCAGCAATTCAAGCCCCCGGCCGCCGAGGAGAGGGGAGAGGCAGGCGCTGGCTCCCAAGGGGTCTACAGCAGTAACTCTCAGGGCCCCTCTGTCCAGCAGGGCTGCTGGGAGTCGGAGTCCCCTCAGTAGCGTGGGTTCTGTTTTTGTTTTGAACTTTATTTAACAGACTTCCAGATCCTTTTTCTGCACAGCTGCTGCATGGATTCGAACCTTCGACCTAGTTAGCAGTGGGCTTAACAATCGTGCGACCTCTAATGCTCTGTCAGTCTTTCAGTTCATGGAACTTGCTGCAGTCACCCCAGAATATTTAGAAAGGACCTTCCTGGGATCACACAAGTGGCAAGAGGCAGCTTGGGGTCCAGACCAGACTCGGGGGGCTGGGGCAGGGGTGCTGCCGGGTCAAAGAGGGAACAGGGATGGAAGTGGTGGAGCTCCCCTCTCCCCACCCCGAGGACTTCAGGTTGAAGGCCACCAGCACTATCCCTCAGCCACCCCCTACCCCGAGACTTGTGTCCCACTTTTCCTTGTGACTAAGGTGAATGTCGGCAGAGCAAATGGACTTCCCGTTTAGCCATTGATACACCTGATGTTTTGTGACAGTGGCTGCAATTCCTACACAGTGACAGCACTCCTCCCTCTTCCTCCTTGTGGTCCCTGTTTCCACTCAGCCTTCTCATCTTCTGCCATACATGCTTCTCCCTGGGCGTGTACTTCCCTCTTGACCTTGTCTGGTTGGTGGTTCTGAGCAGTATGTGTCTCCCGTGTAACTGGTCACCTGACAGGACTTTCTGGCCTTGTCTGGCTTAGCCACAGACACGAGTCCAGTTCCAGACTTGGAGGGTGTCTAAGGCCATTGTGTTGGGGTCTTCCAGCCTCTAACAGACCAGTGATCCTGGTCTTTTTGTTACAGTTTTGGGGTTTGCTCCCCATCTTCCTGTCACCCTGTCCAGGACTCCCTGCTGTGGCCTCTGTCAGCAGGGCCAGCAGTGGTGGCGGGGCACCATCTAGCGCCCTGATCTCTGAATGTAGAGGCGGGGGACAGCATGGTCCCTTCACCCCTTGCCCAACCCCGACTCTGAGGCTGACCTGCTGTGTGACTGCCCTGGGCCTCACTCTCCCTCCTCCATCCACAGGGGCAGGAAGTCAGTCTCCCCAGGCCCCAAGCCCTGCCTCAGCGGGAGCAGCCCACACCCGGGCACCCCAGCCGGCCCTGTGTCCCTGGCCGTGGCAGAAGTCCTCTATCATGCAGCCGTGATAGATGACCTGTCCCCTCCTGCCTGCCGCCTTCTCTATTTCTGTGCAGATGTTTACCACGTCCATGGCAGTGCTGCTTCTCCTCCCCCCGGCCCCCCAGACATCAGGGGCTCCGGGGTCCACTGCGTTTCCCCGCCCCCTTATGACATTTGGGTCTGTGTTTGAGCTTTAGAAACGAGCGTGTTTTCCCCAGCAATGTTTTCAGTAACATCCATCACTTAGGATTACTTTCCACCAGCATCAGGCATCTTGTCGGGCTGCTTGCAAACACAAGGTCCCGCTGGGCTGTCAGTGTCCAGAACGGGGTAGGGTGGGAGTGCTTGTCTAGATCTGAACAGAACCCACTCCCCCCGCAACTTGGCCTCAGGACCCTGCTGTGCCCCCACTCCCTGCACTGTCCTGGCCTCCTGTCCTCTGTGTGTGTGTGTGTGTGTGTGTGTATTTGCTTTCAGGTGTTGTCTCCCAGTTGAATGCCACCTGCCCAGAGCACCTGGCCTGGACCTGGATGCCAGGCCCAGAGAGGCTGCCACAATTGCCCAGAGGTACCAAGGAGAGCTGTTGTCTCTCCCATAGGTGCTGCTGAGGAAAATGGGGCTGGCCTTGCCCGGTCCGCCAGCAGGACATGGGCAATTTCCCCTGGGCTCTGAGCTTTAATAGAGGTAGCAGCAGTGCCCATCACTAAGGGTATGGCCATCATCCATTCATTCGCTGAGTGCTAATTCACACACACACACACACACACACACACACACACACACACACACATTGTTGAGTATCGTCAGGTCGGAACTGACCCATAACACTGACCCTCTAGTGAATTTTCAGAAGCGATAAATGACATGAGAGGAGATTGCCCATCCTTCTTTCATCCAGAAGCTGGTGGATTTGAACTGTTTACCTTCGGCTTGATAGCACACTCATCAACAACCTACGTTATGCAGATGACACAACCCTGCTTGCTGAAATTGAGGAGGACCTGAATCACTTGCTGCAGAAGGTTAAGGACTGTAGTCTTCAATATGGATTGAAGCTCAACATTAAGAAAACACTAATTCTCCCCACTGGGCCGATTGGAAGCATCATGATAAATGATAAAGAGATTGAGATTGTTAACAGCTTTAGTTTGCTTAATTCCACAGTCAACACTCTTGGTACCAGCAGCCAGGAAATGAAAACACGAATTGCATTGGGAAAGTAGGCTGTCAGAGACTGCTTCAGAGCACTGAAGAGCAATGATGTCAGTCTGGAGACTAAGATGCGCCTGATTCAGGCCACAGTCTTTGCAATTACTTGCTATGCATCAGAAAACTGTACGATGACTAGGGATGACAGAAGGGGAATTGATACCTCTGAATTGTGGTGCTGGAGAAGAGTTTTGAATATACTATAGACTTCCAGAGGAACAAACAGGTTCATCCTAGAGAGGGTGAGACCAAGCTACTCCTTGGAGGTAAGGATTCTGAAGCTTCGCCTGACATACTTTTGACATGTTGCAAGGTAGGACCGGTCCTTGGAGAGGGATGTCATGCTTGGGAGGGTGGAGGGACAGTGCAAGAGAGGAAGACCCTAGATGAGATGGATTGACTCAGTGACTGGGGTAAAGGAGTAGGTGTGTCAGAGACAGTAAGGTTGGCACAGCATAGAGCAGGGATTAGGGCTGTTATACGGGGTCGCTATGAATTGCAGGTGACTTGATGGCACATACCAATAACAATAACAAGAAGAAGCCAGCAGCTCTCACCTATCCTAGGGCTGCCTACAGACACACTCTCACATATATGCACACTCACACACGTATTCACACCTCACTCATCATTACATGCCAACACACCTGCACACACATGCAAATACCCATGAAACTCGGATGTGCATATGCTCACATGCCCACACTCACACATGCATAGACTTCTGCGTGCTCACACACACTCACACACATCCACATGCAGCCACCACACACACTCGAGCTCTCACACTCCCCACCCACATGCAGCCACCACACCCACTCACACTCACACACCCACAGGCAGCCACCATGCACACCCACACCTTACACACTTGAGCTCACACTCACCCCCCTTTTGCAGCTATACCATGCAAACTCATACACGCTGGAGCTTATACTCACACACATGCACACTCACCCACCCACATGTGGCCACCATGCACACCCCCACACATTTGCACTCACATCCACACCCACACATGCAGCCACCACACACACACACACACTGGAGCTCATACTCACCCACCTACATGTGACCACCATGCACACCTATACACACTTGTGCTCACACTCACACCCACATGCAGCCACCACACACCCACAAACATTCACGCTCACACCCACACCCATGCATCTGCTCACACTTACACAGTCTTTCACACCCACAAGTGTGCTCACACACAGCCTCACTCACATGTGTTCACACACACACACACAGCCTCACACACTCAAGAGTGCTCACACAGCCTCCCGTGCCTACACACATACACAACATCACACACTCACATGGATGTTCAAACTTACACAGCCTCACACATGTGCCTTCACATGCACACATCCACACACGTGTTTTCACACACACACACACACACAATTTGCTCACACTTAACACAGCCCTCACACCCCCACATGTGTACCCCCCTCAGAATGGAGTTGTAGGCATCTTGTAACTTTGCTATGTGACCTTGGACATGCCATGACCCTCTGAGCATCCTTGGTGTCCTCTCTTGTCAGAGGGCCTGGGGAGCTGGGCCCCTGTCCACTCTGTCCACAAGGGACCCTCTGTCTGGAACAGCTGCAGCTTCTCAGCTCTTCTCTGGCTGCCTGCCAACCACTGGGGACAAGCCTGGCCCATCTGTGGCTCCCAACTCCCTCAGACTGCAATGCCCAGAGTCCAGCCATCTGCATGTGGGGCCTCATCCAGGCCAGGGAAGGAGACCACGTGGCTGCATGTCCCACCCCTCTGGTGACCCCTGTCCCTCAGCTCCCTGGGAGAGGGGCCCTGGTCTGCAGGTGGACAGGCACCAGCCTTGGGCATTGCCAGAGGAGTGAGTGACCAGTCGCCCCACCAGCCCAGCTTCTCTGTATTAGAGACAGGAGCCGTGCTCATGAATATGCACAGAGTCTCATGAATATTCATGCAAGCAGTGTGCTGTCTCCTCCTCTCCCCTTGCCCTTGGGCACCTCCACCAGCTTGTAGATCCTCCTTTGACATGTTCTGTTCCTCATTTGACCTGTGTGTCACCAGGCACTGCACCCCTTGATGGGAACCTAGCCCCTCAGGTTAGAGAAGACCCCTGGCACTGACTCCTGGCCTGGTCTACATCCCAGCTGAGCTGACCCCACTCCCTGTAAGACCTCGAGTGGACAGCAGTCCCTCCTTGGGCCTCGGTTTCCCTGTGTTGTGGGAGCAGACTGACTGACCTCCACTGCCCTCTCTGTCCAAGAGGTCCTGTGGGCGAGCACTCAGGACAAGTGCACCTCTCTGGTTCTTCTTTCCTGTCACCCCATGGCGTGGAGTCACCCCATTGTGTGTGGACAAAGCAGTCGGTGTAGATTTCCAGGTGTGGGGGCCAAACCGCGGGTCACCTGAGACAGTAAGGAGAGAAGCCTGGTGTCAGGTGCAGCTCCTTGGTGTGACGAGTGGCAGGTCAACTGGACTGTCCTTGGGGTCAGACGGGTGAGGCTCAGGTGAGTTTCGAGGAGGGGGAGGGGGCCATCCACAGGTAAAACCGAACCCACCGCCGTCGACTTGACTGTGGCTTGTCAGGGTCCTGAGGGCAAAGCAGAGCTGCCACAGGGTTTCCGGGACCATCATTCTTTTTTTTCTTCAATTTTTTTTGTTTTATTTAAATTTATTATTAATTTCAGTAAAAACTTACAGAAACTTTGGATTTCCATTCATTCATTCATTGTTGCACTTTTATCCCCTCCCAACCCTCCCCCCTAGTACACTACCCTCTTGGAAAAGTAAAAGACAAATTCTTTCATTGTTTTACAAACCCTCCCCCGAGGTCCACTCCACTATGCAGCCTTCACTCTAGACACCTGTCATGACAAAAATACCTAATCACATATACCTTTGAAACAGTTTTCTCCCTCATCTGTTTCAATGCAGTTGACATTATTGAACCCATATTTCTCAGCCTCTCCCTGATTCCAAGGTCAGTCCTGTTTTACAACAGTGGCACATGCAGTATTTGTCCTTTTGTGACTGAGATACTTCACTCAGCATAGTGTCCTCCAGGGTCACCCATTTTGACTAATATTGCATGAATTCCTTGTTTTTCAATGCAGCCTAGTATTCCGTTGTGTGAATATACCACAGCTTCTCTATCCATTCGTTTGTTGATGGGCACCTGGGTTGTTTCCAACTCCTTGCTATTGCAAACAAAGCGTGATAAACATGGGTGTGCATATATCTGCTTGGATGTCAGTTATGGGCTCTTTAGGGTATATTCCCAGTAGTGGAATTGCTGGGTCAAATGGTGTCTCTATTTGCAACTTTTTGAGAAAGCGGCACAGCGCCTTCCACAGGGGTTACGGGGACCGTCATTCTTACTGCTCACCTTTGTCCTGCTGGTTGGCCACCCACCTGTGGTTAGCAGCCAAGCATTTCAACCACTGCTCCACCAAGGTTTCCACAGAGAGGCTGTGGGCAGAGGGTAACTGTCCCATCGCGTTCCCAAGACTGCAAATCCTTAGGAAGCGAGTATCTCATCCTGTGGGTTTGGACCAGCTGGTGTGTTTGAACTGCTGACCTTGTAGTTAAACAGTCTTAACCACTGCACTGTGAGAGCTCCTCCTAACCCCACTAGCTGTGGCTGCAGGTCTGGAGGTGAGTTTTCCCTGCCCAGTTACTGAGGCGATGTTAGTGGGGGTGTCTCTTACGTCCATCTCTTTGGAGATAAAAGAGTGGCAGCTGCAGGAGTTGGGGAGGGGAGACACCACACGGAGACCACCAAAGTTCTAGGGACAGATTGCATAGACTGTTCCAGAGCCGGCAGAGGGCCTTCCCCTTGACACGGCCCCAGCTCAGACGGCCAGCCTCCCCCGATTTTTAATGGCTGTTTTTCTCATTCATGTACATGGTGGTTCACGAGTGGACACCGTGTTCCACACAGTCCTTCGTGTACGTCTACTTCTTTCAGATGCTTTTGTTGTGACAGCCACTCACTTGTGGTGTTTCTATTGCAGCTCTAAGAGGCCAAGACACTGTCCCCAGCTGCATCTAAGTCAGGACTCCTGCTGGGTCCCAGTCCTGAGCTCCTGAGGGCTCTCTGCACTGGGGACCCCAATGTTGAAGGAACTTGTCCAGCAGGACCCAGCCCTGGACACAGCAACACAGCCACAGAGCCCAAAGCGGCAAGACCTTTGAAGTGTACCCAGCTGGCTCTCCTGCCTGACCCTAGCCCTGCCGGACACAGACCACCCGGCCTGGCCTCTTTCTCACCTCATGCGGAGCCCTGGTCTCCCTCTGATTCCTCCAAGTGTGGGTGTGCATGCTGGGTCCCCCCCAGCCTTCAGGGTGCTTCACTTGATGCCCCCGCCCCAGTGAGCCCTCCTCTAGAGCAACAGGAAGCCCTTGGCCTGAGGTGGCAGTTTACAGAGCTCATTGTCCCCAGTCAGCGTGGGAACACGGTTTCATTCTTGACGCTGGCTGCAGTCTACACTAAGAGGCAGCACTCTTCCCACCTGCTCCCTGTCTGTCCTGTTTCCACTCACCCTTCCTGCATGTTTTTTCTTACCTTCTCTTTTTCATCATCACTTTTTTGTTGTTATTTTGGATGAAAATTTACAAAGCAAATTGGTTTCCACTCAACACTTGATTTCTGTCATTGGTTACAATTTCAGTGACATAAAGCACCCTCCCCTCATCTGTTCCAATTCAGTGTTCATATCGATCCACCCCTTCCCATTCCCTCTCCACACACCCTGACGTCTGTCCCGTTTTAGAACAGAGGGAAGAATTGTTTGAAAGGAATATATGTTATACATATGAGAACAGTTCAGAACAAGGTGAGCATGGTGGGGCAGGGAGAGGGAAGGGAGGAAAATGTGAAATAATGAATAAATTGAAACATTTTTAACAATTTTAAAAAAGCACTCTTCCCACTTCCTGCATGTGTTTACGGCTTCCACTTGTCCTTCGGTCTTTTATACCTTCTTTTTAAAATTGTTTAGTGATTTGGGTGCAAGTTCTCTTGCTGCCAGCACTCCTCACATGCCATGCCTGTGGCTCCGTCTTCAGTCCTTGCATCATCCCAGCTCTCCTCAGAGCTCCCAGCTCTCCCCAGGGCTCCCAGCTCTCTGTCAGGCTCCCAGATCTCCCCAGGGTGCCCAGCTCTCCCAGGGCTCCCAGATCTCCCCACGGTGCCCAGCTCTCTGTCAGGATCCCAGCTCTCCCCAGGGTGCCCAGCTCTCCCTAGGGTGCCCAGCTCTCTGTCAGGCTCCTATCTCTCCCCAGGGTGCCCAGCTCTCCCCAGGGATCCCAGATCTCCCCAGGGCTCCCAGCTCTCTGTCAGGATCCCAGCTCTTCCCAGGGCTCCGTGCCCCTTCCTCCTTCTCTCCCTCCCTCTCGTCCGAGCTGCCTCCCTGGGCAAACACTGCCCTCTGGTCTCCCCTGGTTGGCTCTTCCTCCATGGGATCCCCTCACAGGCTTGTGTAGAAGGCTAGAAGTTGAGCCATGGAGTGATCTCATGTCACAATCTGCAGGGTGATGTAGGCCATAGCCTTGGCATTTCCACCAGTTTCTGTCAGACCAGAAAGTCTGGTCTTTTTTCACCCACCCTCTGTCAGGGGCCCTGTACTATAGTTAGAGCTGGGTATCCCCTAGTTCTTCTGGTCTTAGAACTGTGGAGGCTGAGGTTAGCACGGTACATTAAACCTCCTGACTAATTGTTTCTATGCACTTTTGATATCCGTCCCTCTTCCTTACTCCAGATGGGAGAAGCCAATAGCCGCACCTCAGATGGCCATGCCCCAGCTCCGAGGGCCCTGGCCACCATCATCCTGGTGGACTATGTGACACCAGCAGTCTTTGATTTCCCTGAGACTATGGTCCTGAGACCCCTGGACTGCAGATCTGACCCAGAGCCAGCTCCAGCAGGTCTGCAGGGTCAGCTGGAGGGTCCAAGGAGAGGATCCCCTGCTCAGTGCTTTCCAGAGAGTCCTGAGCCCCTGGGATGTCCGCCGCATGTCCCTCCTCTGTCTCCTGTGCACTGAGCACCTATCCAGGCTGGGAGTGTCCAGGCCGCCATGACAGTGAAGTGAAAGGGCCCGAGGTCCTGATGACACAGGTGTCTCTCCGCCCCTCTCCCCCCCTTCCCCCTCCCTCTCCCCCCGAGGTAGACCTTGAGGAGACCAGTGCTTAGGTGCCAGTGGAGAGGCGCATGACCCTTTAATTTCCTGTCTGTGGACACGTGGCCTAGGCATACGGAGTGTGCAATAACATGGTGATGGAGAAGTTTGAAATCTTCCGAGAGTGACCCAGATGTAACACAGAGACATGAGGTGGGACTGAGCCTGGCTCCAGTGGGCGTGCCTGAGGAAGGCTGACCCGGCCTTTGGAAACCAAACCACCTCAGGGTCCATGAGGCTCAGGGAGGTGGGCACCTGCCTGCGCTCGCTTCTTAAAGTTGAGAGATACAATGAAAATTGCCAAGAAACAATTTTTAAGTGTGTGATATGTGACGTCATCACACTAAACATCTCCACCATTCCTTTCCAACACTCTGCATTGCCCTGAGCCAGCTCTGGACCCTTGGGGACAAGAACAGTTGCTGTGGGCAGTGACTCGGCCACAGGGCGTCAAGGCAGAGCCTTGCACAGCTGCCAGTGTCTGAGGTGTTGGAGAGAGGTCACCAGGCAACTCTCCCAAGGTGCCTCCAGCTGGACGTGAACCTTCAACCTTTGGTGAGCAGTAGAATCCTTAACCACGTGCACCTCCCAAGGACTTCCCAGTCCCCAGCTCTGGTTGCTAGGTGTCCACTGGTAGGGACCAGTGCACAGCAGAACATCACCCCGCCTCATCCTGGGGTGACCTCACAGGCGCTGCTGTGCCCCACCCCACTGCAGCAGCCACGGTCTGTCCATCTCATTGAGGTCTCACTGTTCTGCTTCTTCCAAGGCGGCGTGGCCCTCCTTTGGGGAGCCTGTGGTATATTCAATATTCTTCACCGGCATCAAAATTCAAAGGCCTCAGCTCTTCAGTGTCCTGATTCACTGGCCAGCTTTCACACGCATGTGAGGAGAATGAAAATACGAGAGCTTGGGTCAGGGAAACCTAGTCTTCAAAGTCACATTTTTGCTCTTTAACACTTGAAGGATTTTTGCAGCAAATTTTCCCAAGGAAATACATTGTTTCATTTCTTGACAGCAGCTTCTGTGGATGTTGGTTCCAGATCCATGAACCATGGGACCCTGATGACTTCAGTCTTTCCTCCGCCTCTCTTGGGGCTACTTGGTGGGCCGGGAGTGGTGAGTGTTGGTATCTGATTGAAGCACACTTGTCTTTGATCTTCGCCAGTAAATGCTTCACACTTTTTCTGTTTTCAGCTCACAAGGTTGTGTCATCTGCATACTGCAGGTTGCTGATGAGTCTTTCTCCTGTCCTGATGCTGTGTTTGTCTGCACATAGCCCAGATCCTTGGGATATTTGCTCAGCATACAGATTGAATAGGTGTGGACGATGGTTACAACCCTGATCCATGCGTTTCCTGATCTTAAACCACGCTGGCTCCCCTTGTTCAGCTCAAACCACCACTTCTTGGTCTATGTACCAGTTCCACGCTTACACAGTTAAAATGTTCTGGATTTTCCATTCATCTCAAAGTTATGAAGAATTTGTTATCATCCATTCAGCCGATGCTTTGCGTAGTCAGTAAGACACAGGGAACCATCTTTCTGCCAAGATCCCTCTGACGTCAGCAATGACATCTCTCCTGCCACATTATCTCCCTTTAGCTTGAATTTCTGGCGAGTTTCCTGCTGACAGACTGCTGTAACCATTTCTGAATTATCTTCAGCAAAACTTGACTGTATGCAGTGTTAACAATATTGTTCAGTAATTTCCACATTCCACTGAATCACCGTTCTTTAGAATGAGCACAAAGATGGATCTCTTCCAGTCAGTTGGTCATAGAGGAGTGAGTTTGTGCAGAGATGGGTGTTTGTCAAACATCCCCACTGCTACTTGTCAATTGCTGGACCTTGCTTTTCAGCAAAGTGATGCTTGGTGACTTCTTTCACCATCATTGGTACCGGTTGAACATGAACTAATTTTTTTTGGGGCGAAAAGATTCTGTTTCCTATTCCATTTCTTTTTCTACCTCCTGTACCATTTGCTGTTCTGCCCGTCCAGTCTTACCGCACAGCAGCTCAGGTCTTGAATTGTCTCTTCACCATCTTTCATCTTGAGAAATGCCAAGTGTGTTCTTCCCTTTTGGTTTTCTAACTCCAGATCTTTGCACATTTTATTTAAATACTTTCTCTTCTCAAGCTGCCCTTTGGGACAGTCTCTTTCACATGATCATGTCTTCCGTTTACTTCACTCTAAATTCAACAGCTAAGTTTAGTGTCTCTGCTGACGTCTGTCTTAATCTTTTCTTTCTTTTCTGTTTTTTAAACCCCTTTTTGCCTTCTTTATGTACAATGACGTAGATGTCATCCCATAATTCGTCTGGTCTTCAGTCTTTAGTGTTTAGTGTGTCAAGTTTATTCTCGAGCTGGTTTCCTGGAGAGGGCGAAACCAAGCTGCTCACAGATGTAGTTGACTTGATTTCTGTGCCTTCCATCTGTGGTCCATGTGTATCATTGCTGTTGACATTATTGAATAGATCGTTGAGCTTGCACAATTCTATCATGTGGTCCCCAATGTCATTGCCATTACCAAAGTCACGCGTTCCGGCTACCGATCCTTCTTTGTTTCCTGCACACTTGTTTCGTCGCCCCGAGGTTGTCACTCCGCTTGACTCCAAGTTAGTTGAGCTGCAGGCTGAGACCTTAGTAGAAATTTGTCAGCAGCTTCTTCTTGGGCTTCAGTCATTGTAGTGTAAATTTGGGTCACGGCCACTGGTTCCCATCGTGGTGATATGGATCTTGTCCTGGCACTGACGACTCCCTAGTGTTCTGGACGGATCCTGGAATATTCTTGACAATGAATGTGTTGCTTGATGTGTTGTGTGATCCAAGGTCACACAAGACAAGTGACAGCCAGGAGGGCCCGCCCAGGTCCCTCAGGGTAGAGCTCGGTGTCCCTTCTCGAGCTAAGGACAGCTGAGACCCCTTTCCACCGGGGTCTTCAGTGCAGCTGACCCTGGGGGAGGTGGGACTGAGCCCAGCCTGCTCAGTGCTGTTTGCCTGTATCTGTTCCACCTTGTCATCCCCGGGGACCAGCTCGGCCATTGCCAACATCTGTGGGGACACAGCCACAGAATGCCTAATGAGGGCTCAGCGTGCTCGCACCCCGGCATGCAGCTGGGACAGATGGCCCATCATTGCCCGTTTTTATTAATTACTGGTTCAGGGAGGAGCCGCTGGTGCGGGCACTGAGCTCATCAGCCGTGGAGCTGGGCTGGAGCCTCTGGAGGAAGGAGTGGCCCCCGAGGGCTCCGCGTGCTGTTCCTTGCCCTCTTTGAAGCTGTAGCGTGTTTGGCTCAGTGGAGTCCCTGCGGATGGGGAGAGGGACCAGCTTCCAGCTGCCACCTAATTGAGATTGGGCAGGGACAGTGCAGGGACAGACACCAAGAGGTCGCTATAGCTCCAATAGTCACAAGCCAAAGAAGCTGGACCTCCAAGCCTCCGAAGCCTCTTCTGGTGTCCTGTCCTGGCCTCACTTGTTTCTGCTCCACAGCCTGGGTCTTGACTGGGGTCGACAGAAGAGTCTCAGGCTTCCCAGGCCCCTGAGTCCATGTGTGGTTTCTGGGAAGAGGCTCATAGCCTTTCTGATATTTGCACAGAATCAAGACTCTAGTCCCAACTGATCTGGGAGTTCCTAAAGGATGCAAGGTCCCACAGAAGAGCATACACACCCATGCTCAAGTTCCCACCTGTATGCCCTATGTGACCCGCCCGTAGGTATAGCTGTGTGACCTCTCTCGGGGTGTCCCTTTGTGACCTGTCTCCAGGTGTGGCCCCATGTATGTTGTCCTACGTATTTACCTGTGTGACATGTATCTAGCTGAAACCCTGTAAGACCTCTCCCCAGCCGTGGCCCCATGTGTCCTGTCCTAGCCGTGGCTGCCTGTGACCATGTGTCCCCCACCTGGCATGCTCTCTCAGGTGGAGCTGTAAGTGATACCCTGCTTTTTATCTCTCTCAGAGTCCTGTCTGGTCACCCACAGACCTCTTACCTAAAGGTGGTAAACACTTGTTTCCAGGGAGCCCTGCATCTCTAGAGCTCCAGTTCACCCAGAAGCACCCTGGAATAAAGGCCTGGCAATCTGCTTCTGAAAAGGGGGTGCTGTGAGCCTGGGAGCTGGGACCCCAGGGAGCATTGCTGATTCCACGGCCACAGGCTTGGTGTGATGTCTACCTCTGTCCTGAGTCCCCGGTGGTGCAACTGTTAAGCTTCTCATCTGCTAACTGACAGGTGTAAGCACTTCGGGAGAAAAGCCTGTGATTCACTTCCAAAGTATGAGTCCTTGAAAGCAGACAGAGCACAGCTCTCTGATATTCTGATCTGCATCTCCATCAAGAAAAGACTAGCAAGAGCATTGGGGTCCAGGTCCTGTCATGGGGGCCTCTGAGACTGGGGCAGTTCACCGGCCCAGGTTTCTCAGGGCCTGAGGTGGCCTGACTGGACCATCCTGAGGGCCCAGCCCCGGCAGCCGCTGCCAGCCTCCCAGCCAGGGTGTCCTGTCCTCTGTCCTTGTCCTGCAGCCATGAGCCCCGAGCCTGGCTGATAAGGGAGCAGGCAGGCTTTTTATGTTTGGGCTGGAGCAGTGGACAGCTTGCTATCTGATGCCTCCCTGGGAACTGGCAGAAAGTTGGGTCTCTGCCCCACCGTGGCCACGTCCCAGCTGGCCCGGCTGGTATTGGGTATAGGCAGTACCCGTGGACTACCCCAAGGTATCCTCTCAAGCTGGGCTCTGGAGGCCCCCTCAGGGCTGAGAAAGCCCATGTCCAGCCCAGTGATCCTGGCTCTGGGCAGTCTTTTGCCCCTCTCCAAGCCTTGGACCTCAAAGAGCTCCCTGAGACTGACCATGGGCAAACCCAGGCCACAGCCGTGGGGTCACTTCTGATTCCAGTGGATTCCATCCAGCAGGAAGGGGCTGTCTTGTCCTGCTTGTGGGGGGAGCTGGTAGGTTCAAACTTCCCACTTTGCTGTTAACAGCCTGGGATGGAGCTTGCTGGGGACAGCCTGGGAACTTTTCTGTAAGTGCTGCCCAACACGGGCCATGTGAGTGAGAAGGGGGTGTCAAGACGGGATGGATGGATGGACGGCGAGGAGGGCATTCTGGGGCCCATGGGGTGATGTCCCACTCTTGACCACCTCTGTCAACTCGGCTCCAATTCATGGAGACTTGAGAGGACAGAGCAGAGATGCTCAGAGGTTTCTGAGACTGTGATCTTGATGGAAGCCTCTTTATCCCAACCTGTGTACGGGTGCTGGTGCTCACAGGCCTCCTGGCCCCGCTCTCCAAAGTGCTAAAAGAGCAGTGAGGTCTGTCTAGAGACCAAGGTGCACCTGATCCAGGCTATGGTCTTCTCAATTGCTTGTTATGCATCTGAGAGCAGGACAACGACTCTAGGGACGGCAGAAAAAGAATCAGTGTCTCTGACTTGTGATGCCAAAGATTAGTATTGAACATACCATGGACCACCAAGAGAACAAGCAAATCTGTCCTGGAAAGGTTAAAACCAAGTTGCTCCTTGGAGGTGAGATTTTGAAGCTCTGTCTCACATAGTTTGGGCAATGCCACAGGAGACCAGTCCTTGGAGAAGGACATCAGGCTTGGAAAGCTAGAAGATCATCTCAGGAGAAGACCCTGGATAAGATGGATTGACAGAGTGACTGTGGCTGTGGGGTCAGCTGGTCAGAGACAGTGAAGTAGGCTCAGGACAGGGCAGGGCTCAGAGCCGTCGTTCAAAGAGATGCTATGAGTTTAGTCTACTTGGCAGCATATAACAACAGCACCGTCTCCATCTCCATCACCATCTCTGTCACATTGTGTCACTGCGAGTTGAAAGCCACTTGACGGTAAAGAATTTGGTCTGGGTTTGTCCCTCCTGGTAGGGGCCCTGGTGTCACAGTGGCTGAATGCTCAGCTCACAGCTGAAAGGCCAGGAGTTTGAACCATCAGCTGCTCCACAGTCTGATTCTGCAAAGATCGGAGCCTCGGAGAGCTGATGGGCAGTTCCACCCCGTCTTACAGGGTCGCTGGAGTCAAAGGCAGCGGGTTACAAATGGCCTTGGCCTTGGCCATTGCCTTCCTCAACTCACAGTGTTGGAGCTGCTATGTGTGCCTCATCCACCCTATGAAAGGCAGGAAGGTGCTGGGGGACAAGTTTGCATTGGCCTCAAGAGCAAGGGACCCCAAAGAACAAACAATCTTGGAAAAGAAGAGTAATGATGGTGAATCATCTGTCTCCCTTTCAAAATGTATCACAAAGCGACGGTGATGAAGAAAGCACAGCACCACTGTGGGGCGTGGTGAGAAGGGTTCTAAGGGAAGGTCCTGCTGAGTCGGGAGGCCAGAAACGAGACCCAAAGTCATAACACCCAGGCTGCTGGTTTGTACAGAGGGGTCCGTGGTCACTTTTCAGCTCATCCCCCATCTCAGCTTCCAGACAAACAACAGACAGGTCTATAAAATAAATGGTATGCCAAGGAGTGTGCACCCCCGGAGTGCTCCCCATGTGAGGGCAGACATTCCAAGGAGTGTGCACCCCCGGAGTGCTCCCCATGTGAGGGCAGACATTCAAGGAGTGTGCACACCCCAGAGTGCTCCACCACGTGAGGGCAGGAGTAGAGCCAAGGAGGTCAGAAGGGAAGGGAAAGGAAGATGAAGCCAGTGGGAACACAGGGCAGTGGAGGAATGCTGTCCTACCTGGACATCACAATGTCTCAAGGTGAAATTGCACAAATTGTTGCATAGATAACCAGTCCACTCTGTAAACTTGACCAAAATCACAGTGAAAGATTAAAAAGAGAGTGTTAAGGGACGTTCATGGTGATGATAGAAAAGAATCGAGAGAACAGAAGCAAAACCAGTACGTTCACAGGCAGCAAAGAGGGCCAAGGGCGTTCAGTGGGGAAGGAGCCACCTCTCCTGCAGTGGTGCTGAGACAGCTGCCATCCACACGCAAATGAACGAGGCTGGAAAACGGTGCCACCGTCGTAGGAGCTGCCACCATCAGAGACGCCAGTCTGGCAGGTCCCCAAAAGGTTGACTGTAGAATTCTGATATGATCCAGTGAGTCCACTCACTGCACCTAGGGGAAATGAAGACAAATGTTTCTGCAAAAACTTACGTGTCCTAATGTCCAAAGTGAAAACCCACCACGTGCCCATGAGCTGATGATAGGCGGATAAATCAAATGTGGTCTCTCCAAACAATGGGACAGTTTTCAGCGGCAAGGAGATCTGGTGTTCTGATACGTACTACACAATGAGCTTTGAAAGTGTGATGCTGAGTGAAATAGACCAGAGGCAAAGAGCAACCTGATGTTTGGTTCCTTTTATACGAAATGTCACGATCATGACTGCCAGGTGGGGGTGGGGGCACAGTGAGGGGATGAAGGGAGACCGCTGGTGGGTGGTGAACAAGCTTTAAAATTAGATGTGGTTGTGGTACATCTCTGTGACAGCACTAGAAATCCCAGAACCGTGCACTCTCAATGACTGAATTGTATAGCATGCAAATTATACCTCAATGAAGCTGGTACATATCACTGCTGACGTCACATGGATCTGGGTTGAAAGCAGAGAATATGAGAAAGTTGTTATGTGTCTTTATTTACTACACAAGGCATGAGACTGTGTAGATCATAACAAACTGTGAATAACATTGCAAGAACGAGGATTTCAGAACATTTCATTGTGGCCATGAGAACCCATACATAGACCAAGAGAGTAATTTGAACAGAGCAAAGGGATATGGTGTGGTTTAAAATCAGGAAGGGTGTGTGCCAGGGGTGTGTCCTGTCACCATACATAATCTAGATGCTGCAGGGTAGTGGGTCTGTTGCTGAAATTGGCTTCCCTATGCCTTTGAAGCTTGGAAGCGTGAGTGGCACCCACTTCCATAAATAGCTTGCCCCCGGAAATCCTATGAACCTGGAGAAAGGATGAAAGTCACGCAAGTGTCGAGGACTTTCGTTCATAGGGTCGCTATGAGTCGCCTACGACTTGATGGCACTTAACAACAACAACAACAACAACAACAACAACATGCCTTTGTTACTAGTTTTGCCACATGATTGGTGGGAACATGCAAAGAGACTGTGTCAGTCTGTCCAGCAGGGGATAGGCTAGTTCACCATTCCACTAAGTTTAAATAGAGCAAGTTAGTGGCAGAAATCTGAGCATCCCACCACCAGCAGGAAAGAAGCCGCAGAGAAGGCAGTGTGCGTCCTGCAGGACTTTGGATTCCTGGACCACTTAGACTGGGGACACAAAGGAGAACTGCAGCAGCGACCCAGGTGAGACTGAGCTGCCTGGACCTGCTGCCTCCTGGAGCCAAAGCCAGGGGCCTTCCCCAAGCTTGGTGGACAGGGGAGGGGGAGTGGGAGGGAGCAAAGCCTCAGAGGCAGGACTAAATGTTTTACAGCCCTGGCTGGAGGTTGCAAGGCTGGAAGCAGATGGGTCTGTGGAGTACTTCAGAAGCTGTTCAGACTGAGAAATTGTATTCCCATTGCCACGCCAAGTTGTAACCTGTTAACTTCCTTAACAAACCCCATAATCGTCAGTATGTTTCAATGTCGTGTGTGTAGCTATTGCACTGGAGTTTGGACACAATAGAGCAATAAAATTGACATTAGTAGAAGCAGGTGTGTGAGTGTGGGGACTGTCTGACCTCATGGGAAATGTTTTTGAGCTGCGGACACTCTTGATGAGGCCATTTCCCTTGTGGAGTTAGCAGAGGTCAGATAAAGCCATCTTCACGCTGCTCTTGCTCCTTTTACAGACGCTGAGCAAATAATGCAAGAATCTGGATTACAGAAAGAAGAGTGGGATGCCAGGACTGGGGTAAGGCACATCGACATCCTGAGACATGCAGATGTCAACACTGCTTGCTGAAGCCGACTTGAAGATCAAATACCTTCAGTGTCAAGGGAAAAAATCCTCACAACTGGACCAATAAGCAACATCATGATAAATGGAAAAAAGTTTGAGGTCTTTGGAACTAACCCATAGCTGGCTTTCCAGAGTGTTTTCAGAGGCAATAAATCACATGTGAGGAGATTCCATCTCTCTTCATTCAGCTGTTGTGGGTTTGAGCCACCAGAGAGGTACCACCTTTGGGTTGCAATGCAGCTTCTCACAGACTCTGCCACCAGCACTCCCTGCTGGGTGTATTCTAGGCTGGCAAAATATCAAACAAGTCTGTCTTGGATGAAGCAAAGTGAGAAAGCTCCTCAGAAGTCAGGGTGTCAAGACTGCGTGTTATGTCCTTGCACGTGTTATCAGGAGGGACCAGTCCCTGGAGCAGAACGTCACATCTATTTTGCTTGGCAAAATAGTCGGAAAGCAAAGAGGAAGACCTTCAATGAGATGTGTTGATACGGTGGCAGCAGCAATGCACTCAGACACCACAATCTCCAGGATGGCGAGGGGTTGGGCAGCAATTCCGTGCGTAGGGCCGCTGTGTGTTAGAACCAGCTTGACAACGCCCAACCACAACACTAAGCCATTAAAAACAAAACAAGTCTCAGATTCAAGTCCAGCCTTGACCTGGGGGCGGTGTTTCTCATTAGTCAAATCACTCTCTTTCATGAAACTTAAGTCTTGTCACCTGAAATAAGGGGAAGATTTGCCTCAAAGGGTTAGTGTCGGTACCAGATGAGATGACAGCTAAGAAACAACTTTTTATTTTAATTTTTGAATTTAAATGTATTACAAATGGAAATGTATGCACATTTTACATAATTTAAAAGGCATGAGTGCATTCACAGTGAAAAGTAAGTTGCATTTTCTGGGGCAATGCAAATGTTCAATATCTTGATTGGGGTGGTGGTTACACAAATGTACATATTTGTCAAAACTCTTAGAAATTAATGTAAGAAGTGTGAATTTTACTTTTTGTAAATAAATAATACATAAAATGTATTTTGCAAAGTAAACCCCCTTCTGTCCTTGTCTCTCTGTTTCCAAGCCTCCAGAGACCCCATTTTTGGAGATGATCACTGCTTTCTGTTTCCTGGTCTTTATCTCAGTAATAAATCTATGTATACAATCAAGTAACTAATTTTGTTTTCTCCTTTTTGTTCACAAATGTAGAAGAATAAAAGTACCAAAACCACTGTTTTGCTCCTTGCTTTACACCCCCTTACGAGCAGATCTTGGAGAGATACTCAGACCAAAAGCAACTAAAAAAATCCACTGCCCTCAAGTCAACGCCTGCTCCCAGCAACCTTACAGGACCTAGCAGAACTGCCTCCTATGTTTTCCAAGGCAGTAAATCTCTATGGAAGCAGGCTGCTTCACTTTCTCCTGTGGAACAGCTGGTGGATTCGAACCACTGACCTTTTAGTTAACAGCTCAACACTTAACCCTCTGTTCTATCAGGGATCCTTGACTCCAATAAATCTACAAGCACAGGCCACAACCTATATGTATGTTGTACTGTGATGCCACTAAGTTCCTATTGTCAGCAAGTAGTCAGGCTGTGTTTATGCCTCTGTGCTAGAAAGAATGTTGTCATGGGAAGAAGGAGGAAATTATGGAACAATGAATGAATGGAAATCCAAGTTTTCTGAAAACTTTTCATTAAAATCGCACTAAAATTATTTATATTAAAAAAAAGAGTGTTGTCATGAATAACCTGGACAATGGTAGTACATCACTCTCTTCATATTTGTATTTTGTGGACAGCAGATTTGTTGAGAAAAATGTTGGACCAATAGATATGTTGTTGTTATGTAGCGTTGAGTTGGAACCCACCAAGAGCTGCCCCTTCAGTGGTTTTCAGAGACCTTAAATTGCATGGGAGAAGACTGCCCACCTTTTTATTGTGCAGCAGCTGGTGGATTTGAATCATTCACCTTTGAGATAGCAGTGCTTCTCCTTCCCACTAGACCTCCAGAGGTCCCTCACACAGGTTCATGGGCTTGGCATTTTGACACTGTCTCCTGAGATGCTCAGAGTGCCCTCTTTTTTTTTTTTCATTCAGCTTTTTAATCTTTGCCAGTATGATGGGTAAAAAAGGAATAACTTAGAGTAGTCTAAGATGTTTTTGACTCAGGCCATGGTCTTTCCTATAATTTCCTATGCATCTGAGAGTTGGACAGTGAATAAAGATGACAGAAGAAGAAGAATCTATGCCTTTGAGCTGTGGTTTTAGAGAAGAGCAGACGGACAGCCAAAAGAACAAATAAATGTGTCTTGGAGAGGGTGCAGCCAGAGTGCTCTTTGGAGGCAAGAATGATGAGGCTTCACTTCACATACTTCTGCATGTTGCGAGGAGGAGGGCTATTCCTTGGAGAAGGACATAATGTTAGGAAGGGTGAAAAGTTGGTGAAGGAGAGGGAGACTCTTGACCAAGTGGATTGATGCAGTGACTACTACGATGGGCTCTTATGTGTCAGGAAGTGTGAGGATGGCACAGGATAGAACAGGGTTCAGATCTTTTGTTCATAAGGTCGCTATAAATTGTACTTGATGGCACTCAACAATGACAACACAACAACAATAACAATAACAAGAAGTGCTTTTTTATTTTTTCTCTCCCTCATTTAAAAAATTATACTAACTTTAAAAATTTGAATGCATTGTTTTTCAGACAAAATTCTTCCAATTTCCCTCACCTCCCCATCAAATTATACAAGCCCATGATTAATCCCCGCCCCCCATCCCTCTGCTTCAACCCTCCTCTTCCAGATCTTCATACTTATTTTACAATCATGGTTTTATACATTATTTGTCCTTGTGGGACTGAGTTAGTTCACTCAGCATAATGCTCTCCAGTCCTTCTCAAGTTAGGTAATAACTTACAAAATCATTGCTCCTGCGTGCTGCATAGTATTCCATCGTACCATAATTTGTCAAACTATTTGATTGTGGTTGGACATCTTGGCTGTTTCCATGTCCTTGCAATGGTGAGTAATGCTGCTATGAACATTGGTGTACAAGTCTCCACTTGCGCCTCAGTTCTCATTTTCTCAGGGTATATTCCAAGCAATGGAATAGCTGGGTTATATGGCATTTCTATGTTCAGCTTTTTGAGGAAGCACCAAACTGCCTTCCAGAAGGGTTGAACCATTTTACAATCCCATCAACAAGAAATTCTAATTTGCTTTTCTGTTGTAAAGAATGAGATAAGGTTTTCTTTCATACAATTAAGTGTGTTTCATTTCCTTTCCTTTTCTTACCCCATGAGCTTGCATGGCATAGTAGTAAGTAAACTTGGCTGCTAACTAAAAGGCCAGTGGTTCAAACCCACCAGTCACCTCATAGGATAACGATGAGGTAGGATGCTTCCATGAATATTTATAGCTTGGGGAAACCCATGTCCTACAGGACCGCTATGAGCCAAAATGCACGCCATGGCAGTGTTTATCAGGTTCTGCTTCCTTTTGTTTTTATCGGATGTTATTCCTACTGATTTCTAAGAGCTGTTTCTGTATGAAGATATTGGATCTTTGCCTGGCGTGTAAGATGAACATGTTTCTGTTATGATCCTTAGGTCTTTATTGTTACTGCTATGATGTTGGGTCACATTTTAGCCCTGGCCAGGTGCATTTCCTCCTCTCACTTCCCACACACACTCTCAGGAAGCTGTTTTTCCCAGTGAGGCAGCCCATAGAGAGGGTACAAGGAGCCACACTGGGTGCCACCCCTGTAACGCCATGCAGTGAGCTCTTGCTTACTCTGGGTATGTTTACGGCCGCTCTCTCTGTGCTAGTCCACTTCAGACCCCCGAGTCCCATCACCCTGTCTGCCTGAGCTTCCAGTTTGGTGGGTGAGCCCAACATGTCAACAGCGGCACATGGCTAAAGTGTCCATGTGCCAACAAGAAGGTCCGCAGAGCCACTCTGCACAGGAAGACCAGGCCTTCTGCTTCATAAAGACCTGCATCTCTGGAGACTCATGGGTGGCTTCCCCTGTCCAAAGGGTCTCTGAGAGTTGGAACCGACAGCAGCTGGAGTTGGCTTGGTTTTATGAGAACATGTCTCATGGTCTGGAGGCCCCTGAGATCAGGGTGCAGCCCTGTTGATCCTGGAGCTCTGACGGACAATCTGTCGCCTCTTCCCTCCCAGCTTCTGGTGGCTCCCAGCATTCCTTGGTTTGCAGTCACAGCATGTCATGGGGTCCTGCTTTCTGTTTCTTCTTTTTCACAGGGACACTTTGTTGTTATGTCCTGTCCTGACTCATAACTGATCCTCCAGTGGGTTTTCAGAGGCTTTAAATCACTTGGGAGGAGATTGCCCACCTTTCTCCCTTTGAGCAGCTGAAGAATTCAAGGTTGGGAGTAGAGCTTCCTACCACGAGGCCCCCAGAGCTGCCATAAGGCACGACTGCGACACCCGTGGGGTCCTCAGGAGTAGAACAACGTGAAAGCACTGGGTTTCTTCCTGTGTAGGATTTCAGGCTGGGGTGACCCTAGCTTGGCAGTTTCCATTAACTTTGTGTGCATGAGAAGGTCAGAGTGCAGACTCAAGTGTAAAAAGGCACAAACTCCCGGTTTAATCCATTTGCCATTTGCTGCCTTGTTGTGATTTTAGCCAAGTGCTTGCACCTCTCCAGCACTCACTTCTCCCATCTGTGAAATGGACACATTCACATTTTCAGGGTTGTTGTGAGGATGAAATGAATGAGCATTCAGCAGGCCCTCCGTGTGTGTGTGCATGTGCGTGCACGTGTGTGTGGGGTGTTGTTACACCTCCACATGAGGTGCGCACACACATATGTGTGTCCCCAGTAGGCCTTTGGATGCATTTGGTTTTGGGGTTTATGTAGCAGGATGCAAGGAGTTCTGGTGATTGATGATTGAGTGGGTTAACAGTTGGGCTGTGAGCCCCAAAGTCAGCAGTTTGAACTTTCAGAAACCCGGAGAGGCAGTTAGTTCTACCCTGTCCCATGGGGTTGTTACAGGTCAGGACCCATGTCATGGCAGAGGCCGGTTTTGTGTCTCCTCTGACGATGACCTGGGTATGGGCTGGGCTGAGAGGGCGTCCACGCCCCAAAGCAAACTCACTGCTGGCAGATCTGGGGATCTTGGCTCACAAGGCCTCAGAGGACAGAGCGGATGGCTCCACAGGGAAGACGGCTGCATCTTTGTCCAAAAGGGACTGTTGGATTCCAACAGTTAACGTTTCGGTTAGCAGTCCAGAGCTTTGGCGACCGGTCATCAGAGTTCATTGTGGGCAGGCAGGGAGTGCTATTCTATGCATTCCTGGGGGCTGGGAGGGCAGAGCCTGGGTGTGTGAGACTGAGGGTGTACCCACTAGGCTGTGTAGACAAAGGAGCACAAGTGTGGGGGCTGTACTGTGTCTCCAACAGAGGCTGCATTTGGGCAAGAAGCGTGTCAGGGTGAGAGAAGGGGTGGGGAGAGAGAAGGGGTGGGGAGACCCTGGGATGAAAAGAGGACGTATTTCAACATCCCCTAAGCTGGAGGGGAGCTGGGGATGGAATTCTGCTGAGGCAGGAGGCTTGCCCGCAGCAGAGCGCTTCTCCCTGTAGCCAGCTGGCTGCTGGAACCCGGGTCAAGGGTGCCCCAGGCCTAGTTGGGAGGGAGGGGCGTGAAGAGGGGCTCCCTGGAAGGCGAGGCTAGATGATTGATTGTAGGTCAGTTTCCTTCCCCGAGGGGCTGAGACCCCCCCAGGTTAGCTTCTGTCGTTGCTCCTCCCCAAGGTCTGTGCGCCTGCAATTGGTTCAAAGCTCCGGGAGCCGGTACTCTGCCCTTGATCGTCCCCTTCAGGCCAGGAGTCCCTGGGGAGGGTGGTGGCACCTCCTTCACTGTCCTCAAAAGGGGTCTCATTCAGCCCCTCTCCCACAAAAACCATGAACGTGGCGGCAGCGAGGGCCCAGAGCAAGGAGCGTGGAGGGCGAGCAGGTGACTGGCGTAGCGCTGCAGGCTGGACGGTTTATGGGTTGCGGAGAGCCGACTGGCCTGACAGGTCCCCGGACGGGAGTCGGTGAGCTTGGCCCCCAGACTCTCAGCCCCGCGCTCCACTCCCACTTGGCTTCGGAGACCACTCCAGAGGGGTATCCGGTATGAAGCCCTCAGCGAAGCACTTCAGCCCTGGGCCACGCACATCCCTGTGTGGTGCGCGGCACGACCCGGGCCTCTCTCTTTGCAGGCAGGCATCGGGCCGCAGTGTCAGCGCGCAGCGCCGCCAACAGCGTCTAGGAGCTCGGACTTTCCGGCTCCGGCCCCCGCGGGTCCAAGAGCGGCGCTCAAGCCGTGGCCGGGCGAGGGCGCTCTTGAACCTGTTTTGGATTTTTTACCAACTGCGAAAGCCGCAAGGCTGGACCAGGGTCGTGGGGAGGGGGCCGGCCCTGCAAAGAGGCTGCTTCCGCTGGGGAGGCTCCGGGGTGAGCAGGGGAAGAGAAGGGCACTTCAGCTTTCCAATGGGAGCTATTTCGGAGTCCCCGGGACACGGGGAGAAAGAGGTGTTCGTGGGAGGGGGAATCCATCCGCCCAAGCGCGCCTTCCGGGAAGAACCCAAGTGCGCAGGGCCTGAGCTCACGCCCACCTTCGCGGCCAGCGGGGGGCGAGGGCGAGGTGGGAGGTGGGAAGAGAGGGGTCCTTGGGGACCTCGGAGCTACAGAGCGCCACCCTCTTGGCGCCCCTCCCTCCATGTGCCCAACCCCCCGAAACGCACACCCCGTGGTCTGCGCCTTTGCCCTCGCGGCTCGAGCCCACCTCGGAGCCGACTTGGGGGTCAACTTTCACGCGGCTCCCGGGTGTGTGCATGCAGCACGGCCGTGTTCACACACGCGTGCTCATCCCCGCCCCCGGGACCCAGCTTCCACCGCTGCCACCACCCAAGGTCCCGACCCCCAGACCTCAGGGACTTCTGTTCTGGGAGGAAGCCTTGAGCAGCTGAGGAAGCAGGGGGCATGCAGTGAGGCGCGAGAAGGGGTGCGGCGCCTTCCGGCTCCCCACGCCGCCCCCACGGCCGCTCCCGCGCCCTCCCTCCCGGCCC
>NW_006399830.1:1186109-1201308 GCF_000299155.1 Elephantulus edwardii
GCCCGGCCGACCGCTGCTCCGAGCGCGCGGGGCCCGCTCTTGACGCAGTGAGAGCCGCAGCCCGGCTCCCGAGGCTCCGCTCCGCCCGGCTCCCGGCGCAGGCCGAGCCCAGCCCGGCGGCCCGGAGGGCGGGCGGGGGGAGGAGAGCTGTCTGGAGCCGGCGCTCCCGGTGGAGGAAGAGGAGGAGGAAGCACGGGAAGCCGCTGCCGCCGCCGCCGCCCGGGGATGGCAGCGCGCGCTCCGCTCACGGGTGACCGGGCTCCAGCCTAGGGCCTGCACGCCGGCCCAGGTAGGAAGGGGCTTAGGGGAGGGGTCTGGCAGGTGTTAGGGCGGGGGTCTTCTCTGCTGCAGCCGCAGCGACCACCTCTGGGGGAGATGGGAAGATACTCCCGGCCAGGAGTGGGGGCGCGCGGGGACCCTAGCGGCGTCGGCACTCCGCCTCCCCAGTCCCCGCACCTCCTGCCCGGGAGGCCGTGCGGGACCGGATCCTTTTGGCTGCCGGGGCTCTGGCTGCGGCGCGCTGGGTTCGTGGCTCCCGGGCGCCCCCCATCCGGGGCCAGGGCGTGCGCACCCGAAGTTAGCGGCCGCTGAGCCGGGCTGGACAAACTTCCCTCCCCGACGCCGCGGCCCGAGAACAGGGCTCCGAACCCCTCAGGCTAGGAGGCGCGTCGGAGACCCCGAAACTTTCTGGAGCGCGCCGTGGGGAAAGGCGGGTCTGGTGGGAGCTGGCGGACGCTTGCTCTCAAGCGCCGGGTGCTGCCGCGGCTCCCGGAGAGTACTACCCTCCCCCAACCCCATCAGGTAATGGGGCGAGTGGCGCCCAGACCCTCCGCCGCACAACACACCCCGCCTTCGCCCCAGATCTCAGAAAGGGGCGTTTAAAATGCTCCAGGGCTGCGGCTGTGCCCACCGGTACCGAGCGGGCGGGAAAGGACCGGCGCGCGGCGGTTAATGGGCTCCAGGACCCACCTCTCCGCGCCCCGGATCAGCTCGCCTTGGCCTGGGCATGGTGGGGGGGCGGGTTTCAGATCCTCCTAGCTTTCTGGCCCCCCTCCCCGTCGCTCTTCCTTCCGCACCCCCTGCCCTCCTCCCACGCGCCTTCCCACCCCAACTTTTCTCTCCCCAGACTGCACAGTCTAGGCTGTGGTCGACCCCTGAAGGGTCAGGGTGCCAGGGTTAGCGTGCGATTGCGCCCTCCTCTGAGCCCCTTCTCTGAGGTGGAGGTGAGGTCTTTGGGCCCGAGACCCGAGACCTGGCTGAGCGCGAATTCTAACATTCTGTCTCCGTTCCTCCCAGCCCACAGCCAGAATCACCCCTTTGAGGGGTCAGTGGTGGTGGCCCAGGGGACAAGCTGTAGAGGGGGTCCTCGTGAGGAGCCTGGCAGAGCGTTAGGGGGCAGGGGACAGAGCGGGCGAGGAGGGAAGACGCTTGGCTTCGCTCTTCGGAGTCTCCGTTGCTTAAAGAAGGCCCAGGGATGTAGCCATTCCCTCCTCCACCCTCTACTCTGGCCAGAGTTTGGCTCCTAGATTTGAGGGTTTGGAGGAAAAGGGGTGCTCCCTCTTGCGCAGCACCATCTCCTGGGCCTTGAAGAGGACCTTGGCCCCCCAGGGCAGCTGCCGGCCCCGCCCCCTCTCGTTGACTGGGACCCCGACGCCCTCCAGCACCAGGTCCGCTGAAGCCACCCCAGGGCTCGTGGGCTCTGGGTTTTGGGGAGGGTGGGAGAGTGGAACGCGGCTCCAGCACCCCGACAGATGTCCTCAGCGGTGCCAGCCTCTAACAGAATTAATGACTTACACGCAGGCTAGCTATCGGCGTGGACGCGGGGAGAGGCGTCTCAGAGGAGAGTCGGGGTGCCCGATCTTAGACTGGCGCCGCAGCCTGTGCTTGGTGGGGGCGCAGCCAGGGGGACCCAGACGTCCAGCTGTATGTCGGCTTCTTTCTTTACACACAAGGGGCTTGCACAGCAGGACTTCTGGGGACCCTCCGTGAGCTTCCTTCCCTGCCCCAGAACCCCAGAGCGAAGCCCCTAGGGCACGGTGCAAGCTGGCAGTTCTGACCCTGGTCGGTCAGCTACAGGCCAGGGGCGCTGAAGACCTGGCCTTGGCTTCCACCACGTGAAAATGGGCTCACAGCAGTGGTTGTGCTGGACAGTGAGGGACATGATGTAACCCTGGTCAAGCAGCTGGCACGGGAGGCCTTGGCCACCTCCTGTCTCCCCCAGCCCCCCCCCCCAGAGGAGTGCGTGGTGGAGGAACCTCGGGCACAGGGGAGCCAGCGGTTGGCCCTCTGTCTTCGCAAGGGAAGCAGGGCTGGCGGGGACCTGGGCCTTCCCCATCCTTCTTGCTCATTCTTTGCGGCAGGGCGCTGGTCAGGCCACAGGCCCAAGGGTGCCCATAGACCTCCAGGAGGGACCTGAGGCTCTGGAGGGAGGCCTGCTTCTCCTGGTGGGGGCCAGCGTGTCAGTGGGAAGGCAGCCTGGTGGACAGAGGGCCAGGGAGGGTGACCCCAGCCCCATGCCCCGCACTGGGGGCTGCAGTTGCACGGGGTCAGGAAGTCTGCCCTTGGTCCGTGGCCTTGGCCGGTGAAGGCGACAACGTGGGCTCCCCATGTTCCCAATGGCCAGCTGCCCTTCCTCGCCACCCCTCACTCTGACCAGGGGCTGGCTGTTTCAGAGCTCGCCCCTCTCCTCGGTCTGGTCACGGGACACCAGCCCATGTCCGGGCATCTCCTAGTGGGGCCACCCAGGGCAAGGAGGAGGCTAAAAGTCCCAGATACCGGCCATTGCCCCCCAGTCCTGGGTGGGGCCCCTGGCCTCCCGCGCTCCCCTTCCGCTGGGTGCCCCTTGTAGCCAGGTGGGCGCAAGGCTGACCATCTAGGAAGTGTCTGTGCTGTGGGCGTCCATTCACATTTTCTCCCGGTTCCCTGCACACTATAGGATTTATCTTGATTTGCAGCTTTTGAATTGAGTCAACTCCTTTGTATGCTCGTTGAATTGCCCAGCTGCTGGCTCCGGGCGGAGAGCGTGCCGGGGTTACTGAGGCCAGGAATCGGGGCGGGCGGGGACAGGAAGCCGGGCGCGGGCGTGGGCGAGGGTCCTGCAGGGCCCGCCAGGCCGGTCCTCGGAATCCCAGGGGGCTCAGTCCGGTGGAGGGGGGCGGCCCAGGACGGCGCGGGCTCCGCCTGTCGGGCTGTGGCGTTATCGAGCCTCTGTCGCCTCAGTTTCCCTGCCTGCACTGTTAGACCGTGGCGCTTGCGTCCATGCGGTCATGCAGGTCAAGCCAGGTGGGGAGCGCGCGTGGGAGCCTCGCCGGGGTCCTCCAGAGGTTGAGGTGGCTGAGCAGGAAGGAGAGCCGGGCTGGAGCGAGGAGGCGGCTCCGCCTGCGCCCCCGCTTCCTCCGGCCTTGATCCCCTGCCCTCGGGAGCTGGGCTGGACCAGCCGGGACCGTTGTGCGTCCTGGCTGTGCTTGAAGTTGCCCCCGCCCACTCCACTGCGGGGGGGCTTTGGCCGACCCCTCTGAGTCACAGGTGTTGCGCGCCCCCTACCCAGAGAGCCTCGCCCACGACGCTCTCAGCGCCACAGAGCGGGAGGGGGGCAGGCCCTTGGAAGAGGACCCTCGGGTGCTTTCTAGGACCTCCGCCGCCCCGTCCTGCCGCCCCACCCCTCAACCAGTGCAGCAGCCGGGGCCCTACGAGCTCCCGCAGGCGGTGTAGAGAGCCGGGAGCGAGGGGTTGGGGCGGGAGAGGCGAGGAGCGGATGGAGGACGAGCGGCACCGGCGGACTCGGGCCGGGAGGCGGAGGGGGTAGGGAGCGCGCGGGAGGGGGCGGGCGGGAAGGGCGGGGGAGCGGGGGAGGGGAGGGCGGACGGTCCCCCGCGCGAGGGGCGGGGCGGCGCGGATCGATGGGCGACGCTGGGGCGGAATTTCAATCCCCGGCGAACTTAGCTCCAGCAGGACGGCGGCGGCACAGCGCGGAGCAGCGGGCGGGCAGGTAAGCGTGAAGCGGGAGCCGGAGCCGGGTCCAGCGGCGGGCGGAGCAGACGCGCAGGGCGCGGAGCTGTCGCCGCTTTCCGGAGCCCTGGCTGCCCCGGCCCCCGCGTCCCCGTGTGCCCCAGAGCCCCTGAACGCCCGTGCATCCATCCCCCCATCTTCGTGCTCCCCAGGCCTGGCGCGCGGGGCAAGCTCAGTGGGCAAAGTTGGAGCAACTTGGAAACGGCCGCGGCCGTATTGGAGCGATCGCTTTGTTTAGCCTGGGAAAGCCAGTGTCCAGCGGGGAGGCTAGTGTCCAGCGGAGAGACCAGTGTCCAGCTAGGGAGGCCAGTGTCCAGTAGGGAGGCCAGTGTTCAGTGGGGATGCCATTGTCCTGCCGGGGGTGCACTGCCACCCCTGGGTCCTCGCCACACCTGCGCAACTGATTTGGGCCTCGGACCCTGACCCTCCCCCTGGAGCAGCTGCCCCTGGTCGGCTCTTCACTGCCCGCAGCCTGGCCATGCTTCCCAGAGCGGCCCCTCCTACCGTGGATCCCCGAAACCCCTTAGCTGTGTGCCCTGCCACCTCCTCCTTCAGGGGACAGCGCAGCCATGCACGGAGGACTGAGCCATGGGGATGGATGTTCTGCCCGGAAGTTGATGGATTCCCCACCCCCAGATCCCTCGCTTGTCAATGGCCTCAGGCTGCAGGGTCTCATAGGCAGGACCCACCCCTGAAGCCTGCACCGAAGACTCCTTTGTAAAGTCCACAGGAAGTCAGCTTGCAGCTCCAGGGCTTGGCCGGCAGGTAAACACCCCCACCCCCACCCCCACCTTGGGACCTGGTGGATCTGAACTCACAACCAGGTTCTTCCAGGTGCCAGCTGGGTGGAGTTGAGCGGTGATGGCCTAGCCTCAGTGTTCACATATGTAAAAATGGGCACGTGATGGTGGTGTGCCCTTGGCAATGCCTTCCTCAGAGGGCTACAGGCGACAGCGAGAGCTTAACACTCACAGGGTCATGGAGATAGTTTCTCTGAGCTGGGAGGCCCACCGCTGTTTCACATCACCCAGCAAAGCCTTAGGTGTGAGCGATTCCCTCTTGCGTTCATCAGGAGCCTGTGTGGACCCTAGCTTGCGGCAGGTGTGCCTGTTGCTTGCCCCCAGAAGCTGGGAGCGTCTTCCTTCATCCTAGACCCTTGGAGTCTTGGGGACAGGGACTCTGAAAGGCATAAAGGACCTACTTCCGCACTCCCCAGGAGGCCCCTAGTGTCTGCCCACCCAGGGCGAGGGACAGAGCTGGGTCACGTGGGCAATGCCATTTTAAAGCATGCCTCTGCCCAGCCCTCGCCTCCCTGCACTGGCCCCTAACAGTCCCCAAGCTTTAATTCAGCCCATTGCTCATAACTGAGGCCCATCCTGCTCCAGAGGGGAGGGAGCACGTCCAGACACCCGGGGACACACTGCAGGCAGTGCCCAGAGTTGCAGGGGGTTTCTCTTCCCAGAGCTGAGAGTGGGGCCAGGCCTTCTGCACTTGGGGTCCTCATCCCTGTGCACATGGGGCACAGGGTCTGGGCTTGGTATGCAGCTGGGCTCTCCGGTTCAGGAAAGCCAGGACTGGCAGGCCCTGGAGTTATGCACCCCTGCAATAGTCCTCAGGCCAGGGACAGGTCTGGTACATGTCTGGTGCCCAGGTGATAAGAGCAGGCATGGGCAGACAGTCTGTGACTTGAAGGACAGCTGGGCCGGCACCTTAACCAGAGCCGCACTGCTGAGGCCTGGCTGAGCTGGACAGGGGTGGGGGTCAGGAGGGTAGAGAAGCCACATCTCAGGAAGAAGGATAGCGGTGGAGATCGAAGCCCCTTCCCACACTCCACTTCCTCGAGACCCCCTGTAGAAAGAGCGCCGATTTTTCAAAGCTCCTTTCCAAGAGGTTTCCTGGACTGGGGAGAGAACCCCCCACCCTTTCCCAAGAGACTGGAGACCAAGCCCCCTCCCCACCTGGGGAGCCTCAGACTGGAGCACAAGCTGAAGCTGTCTCTCTTGAACCTTGGGTCCGTATCTTTGGGCCCTCATTTTCTTGGGCTCTTAATTATCTGACCTGGAAGACTCATGGGACCAAAAGCTGACTGTGATGTGGTGGTATATAGACAGAATCTCACATCGCCATGCACATCGCATGTCTCTGGCTCTGCCCTCCTGTCTGTCTGTCTGTCTCTCTAGAGCTTGCATGCATGCACATGTTTGCATGCACACACACGTGTGAGAGCACATACGCACACCCACTCTCACACTCAAACACACACATGAGTGTGCACACACAGGGCACACACACCCACACCCACACACACATGCACACACTCACACATGCTCATGCACAAGCGTGCACACACGTGGATGCACACATGCTCTCACACGTGTGCACACGCACCCACTCCACTCTAGCTTTCAGTACAGTTTTCTGAATGCACAGGAGCCTTTCCTTGTCAGCGTCCCGGCTGCCCCTGCCATGCCTGCCTTTGTACCCTGGGCCCATTTCTGAGTTGCTGGGCTCAGATGCTGAAGCGCCAACGGGAATTTATGGTGGAGAGACACAGACTTGAGTGCTCCTGTGTCTCCACAGGCATCAAGCAGGCAGCCCTGCTAGACGCCTGGGTGGGTGTGTGGATAAACACTCGCTGAGGGAGGGTGGCAAATGACAGTGCCAGGAGGGGGGTGACCTATGGGAGACACATCCCCAGGGCTGGATGACGGGCCCATACATTTCCAGGAGTGACCCTCGGACACAGGCTCTATTTGTCCCCCTTCCCCCTCCCCCTCCGGTTGCTGTCCCTGTCTGTGCCCTGCATGGATGGAGCTCTTCCAATGAAAGCTCAGGCGTGGCTGGCTTTAGGGAAGGGGCTGATGGCATAGAGATTGGGGCCCTGTTGTACAGATAGGGAAACAGAGGCTCAGGGCTCTGTCCAAGGTGGCACAGTCAAGGGATGTTTCAGGTGAGGTTGGAGGGACCGGAGGGACCTGGTCACTGTCCCTGCAATTGTGGGTCAGGCAGGTCATCAGCCAGGAAATGGCAGTCCACTCCACAGGCACACCTGCTCTGGGGAGAGGGCTGGGCAGCAGTGGTGGCCCCCAGTGCTTCTCTGGTTCTGGAATGCCCACCCTGCCCTGACCTTCTGTACTTGGTCCTGACCTGCAGTGGCCACACTGAGGTGGATCCCGTCTACTCTCTCCTGACCTTTTTGGGGAGGGGACGAGGAGGAGGAGGCGTTGCCAGCCAGAACCCCTTGGGACAAGAACTGAGAGTCCCTGAGGTGCGTTGGCCTCCTTCACCTGACCCCAGAGCTGCTGTGTGGCTGCCCACACACAGGCCTAGGGACGGGATGGGGGGTAGCTCTGACTGCCTGGAGCCGGGTCCAGGATGATAGTGACACACAACCTGGTCCGGTCCGGTAATGGGCCTTCCCTGGAGACCACGGCTGGCCTGACCTCCGGTGGGGTTCACGTTGCCCCAAACCATGTAATATGATCAAGCCCTCTCGGCAGAGTGGAGTGGATGAATGTGGACAGAGTGAAAGCATGTCCTGGGACGGGACACAGATAGGCACACCCCACCGTGGGGTGACCCACTCAGGGGGGCTGTGAGCATTGGATGCCCACACTCAGGCCTCTAGCGGGGTTCCAGGCTGTTCTGGGGGAGAAACCCCACATCTCCCGCTGCCTCCCTCCATGCCTTGCATGCTCCCATTCTACCCTTGCATGTCTTTCTTCTGTGGAAGGCGCCCCAGACCCAGCAGAGGCACCTGGCCGCCTGTGGGGGCAGCCCTAGGCAACCTGCAGGTAACCCTTGGCGGGGGTCTGGGGTGGAGTTTAGTTGTTTCAGTCCATTGCAGTTGATAATGTGCCCATTTAAGAGATGCAGAAACCGAGGGCCAGGCTCGTACCCTCCTCCACTCGGTCTCCAGCCCCACTTCCCACCTCCACTCGGAAAGAGCCTCTCCTTTCCCTGTGCCTTGCTGATACCATGGCAGAGTGCTGGGCTGCTGACCGACAGGAACAGTGACGTGGCCGTCGGGCTCCGTGAGCAGCAGTAGCCTTGGGGGCCCAGTGGGACTGGTCTCCTCTGGTGGCTGTTTAGGAGCCGTCGAGGCAGCTCCAGTCCGTCCCAGGTCAGCGAAGGAGGCTGAATCCCCATGGACTGAAAAAGAATGAACACGTCCCCCTGGGAAGATGTGCGGTCCCTGTGCCCCTTGGAAGTGAGGTGCTCAGACTGTGCCTGGAGAAGGATGCCATGGGGCCGTGTCCTGAGGGTCTCTGTGTATGGACTTGATGGCCATGGGCTCTTCACCTCATGGACAAGGGCCCTACCTGCTGCTCCCAAGTGTTGAAGTGCAGGTCAGCGTGCTGCGTACCGGCCACGGGCTACTCCCGAGGGCCACAGGCCACCGCTGGCTCTGTCCGCACCCATTTCCTGTGCTTTCACTTCACGTCAGTGAAATGGCCAGGAGAAGAGGAAGCATTTAGAGTGTCTACTGTGTCGCCCCTCAGCCCTGGGCCCTGGATGGAGCCCGACGTATGCGGAGGTGACCTGGGCCCTTTGAGGAGTGGTGTGCGTCCTGAGCCACCTCATGTGACTGAGCGTGACAGGCAGCTGGCACCTGTGTGCGCAGGGTCAGGCCTGGACACCTCCTAGCCATGAGTGTAGTTTAGGAAACACGGAGATGCAAGCAGGCAGCTGCCCCCGCTGTGTACACCCAGGGACGGTGTCTGACAGCGGGAGGGGCCGAGACCCCTGAGCCAGGATCTGGGACTTGGAGCCCACACTGGGCAGGTGCTTTAACTGCCCAATGAGAAAGCAGTACTGCACTGGGCAGGGGCCTGGGGTGGCCCTGAGCTGTCACAATTGAGTACAGGTCACGGCCCCGTACCTACCATGGTTACAGTGGTTCCGACTCCCATGCTCTGCAGGACAGGGGACTGCCCACTGGCTTTCCCACACTCTTGTTTTTACAGAAATGACTGCCTGCCTCCCCTTTCTCTCATGGAGCTAGTGGGTTTGAACCATCGACCTTGTGCTTAGCAGTTGAAGCAAGTGCTCTGGAAATGCCTGCTTTCCAGACACTCTGCTGGGGCCCTGTGACTGGCACAGCCAGCTCCCTGCCTCTGCCCAAGGCTCTCCCCACCACACCGGATGCACAGGGCACCGGACCCCTCGGTGTGTTTATCTATCCTGGGGGTATAGGGAGGCAGAGTGGGGAACAGCAGGACTAGAGGTTTGCCCCCTGCCTGATCTCTGTCCCCTTGGGAACCCTCCGTCTTCATCTGCTGAGGTTCCAGGAAGACAGGCTCACCCTTCCGGAGTGTTGACTCTGCCTCCAGCTTGTACAGGGCCTGGGGCCAGTTGCCTCCTACTCTGTGCCTCAGTGTTGCATCTGTCCAGTGGGCTCACAACAGAGTCCCCACGCCTGGCCTGAGCCTGAGGAGTTGGGCTTGTGCTGTCCTGGGACCAGGAGGCCCAGGGACAACCCCCTATTGGGTCTCAGCTTCACTCTGTCAGTGGGGATGGGGTGGTCGACACGTGCCTGATGAATCTAAATCATCGCTGCAGGTGAGGATGCGACACTTCCAGAACTCCGTTTTCATGTTATTCATTTACAGACAGGTCTCAGCTGTGTGCAGGGTTCCGGAGCATATCGAGACTGTTGTGTGCCGTTGAGTTGGGACCAACTTACAGCAAATCCTCCAGAGCATGTTAGAGGCAATTCATTGCAGGAGAGAAGAGGGGAGGGGAGGGGAGAGGGGAGATTGCCCTTCTGTCTTCTGTTGAGCAGCTGGTGGGCTCGAACCGTGTGCCTTTGGGTTGGCAGTGCAGCTCCTTACCACTAAGCTGCCAGAGCTCCTTATAATGAAGCTGGTCGCGCACATTCCCTGAGTATATGAACTGTGCTCACATTCCAGTCTGCTACAGACGCTCCAGAGGCCCACTGCATCCCGTGTCGGGCTACTAACTGGAGGTTTGGTGGTTCGAACCCACCAGCTGCTTCAAGGGAGAAGGAGGGGAATCTCTTCCTGCCTGTAGGGTCACCAGAAGCTGGAAGGGACCGGAAGGCAGGGCATTGGGCTGGGCTCGTTGCGGAAGTCTAAGGTCTCCTGGGAATGAGCAGCCCCCCAGAGGGAGCACGTGTTGCTGGAATTGGCACCCGCAGAGCTGGGGGATGCAGGTGGTCACAGCTTCAGTCCGTGGGCAGCGCAGCACCCGTGCAGCGCCGTGAAGAGGCCTGCTGTCCTGATTTCCTTCTGATTTTGGCTGCTGGGGACCCTTACTCTCCTTGGAGCCCTGACTTCTACATGGTGGCCTGGGCTTAGCCTGTGTCTGCCTTATACCTGCTGTGTGGAGACATGGGGACAGGGCCTGGCTGCACAGGGATGGGGTCGCGGGGCAGGGTATGTGTGTCAGTATGTGCAAAGGTCCTGGGGTGCAGCCCACTCGTGATCTGAGGGATGGAGTGTGACAAGGGTGATGAGGCTTGGGGGCAGAGGTCGGCAGGCCCAGGCTGGTGGGCTGGTCTTGGATTCGCCCTATTGGGCATCTCTGCTCTGTCCACACGGCCAGCCTGAGTCAGAGCCCATTCAGCGGCGGCTTGGCTTGTATACTCGGAACCTCCTTCTGACTGTAGCTGGTCACAGTGGCAGAGTCCTGGTGGCATGCTGCTTGATGCATTGAGATGCCAACCAAAGGGCCAGCACAGTTCAGTCCTCTCTGTTGCCGAGAAGGGCGAGGTGGTCAGCACCCGCTGTAAACCTGAAGGGAACTTCTGATGAGGCAGTGGGCTTGGCTGTGTTGTTCGGTCCAAGTTGGGGCAAGGGTTCATTGCCGCGCAGCCCGTGTGGTGGATGTCGCTGCAAGGGAGGGACAGGTGGTATGTCCTGTCTGTTCCTCCAGAGAGGACAAAATTGCTGCTCCATTTATACATGCGACAGTGTGAAGAGTGCTGTGTGGGCAAGGCGCCAGGGGCCGAGCTGAGCCCGTGTCCGGTCAGCAGTGGCATTTCTGAGGTGTGGTTCTGAGAGAGACACCACCCAAAATCTCTGCACCAAGAGAACTGAGGGCTGTTGGTGGGGCGCTGAACCTCTCGGGGTGCAGACTCAGAGACCCCCAAGGAGGAATCAGATATGTGCTCTTCTGAGTCGTGTCTCAGACCTCGGTGTGTGAGGCACCTGTCCACTGTGCCTGCCCATGTGTGCACATGCACATGTATGATTGCACACCTGCATGCTTCTGCAGCCATGCGTGTGCACACCCTCTGGCCAGGAGCATGGACCCTTCCACCTCTTGGACCCCTGAGCAGGCAGATCTGTGATTCTCAGGCTGAGGGTTTTGGTTCTGTAAAGTTGATTTCTTGTCTGTTTATCGGTTTGCAAAGTTGGGTGGGTGCAGCTGGAAAGGCTGGTTTAGAAGATGAAGGGTGTATGAGCTCCAGGGCTCCCACTGTGGCCTTGTGTTTGCCTGGCCTGGGAGCTGGACAGCTCGTCCATTTCCTGAGGGAAGGGAAGGAGGAGGCGGGAGAGGAGCCAGCCTGAGATGCAACTCCGGCCTCTAAGACGTTTGCCGTCTGACAGGCATCCGGGTTTATTTTGGTTCCTTCATTATGGTGTCCCCACAGAGCAAGACCATGTTAGATCTGAAGAATGCGATTCACCAGAGACAATCTTTCAGAAAAACAACCCACCAGAAATCCCACACGGCCCTAATTCAGACAAGTCAGGGATCAAACGGGAGTTGCTGGAACAGAAGCCGCCTGGCCTAGGGCAGATGTCCTGGAAACACGAGGATGTGTGCCCACAGAGGACGGATGTGGGTGTTGTGCACAAATGCGTGCAAATACACAGTGCACTGACAAATGCAAGTGTATGTGCAAATGCACAGTAGCATCTGGCGGTGTGCACAGAGCCCACTTTGGTATACACACATGGGGGGGTGTGCAGAGCTATCATGCACACACTCATACATGTGTGAGCACTGCACCTGTGTCTGTGTGCACACTCATAGCCACATGTGTTCTCACAATGCATGTCCATGTATGTACACACACACACACACACACACACACGCATCTGGAGTATGCATATGTTCACCGTGATATATACACATAAAACAATGTGGTCACACACACTCACACATGCACATTGTGTGCACATGTATGCAGTCTCTCAGGTGTGTGCATGTACACACATTACACATTCATTCATGGATTCATTCATCACCAGACATGGACACATAGGACATCTTTCACACACACACATGCATGGGGCATGTTCACACTCTAAGACACGTGTGCATATAGTACACATCCACACACAAGCACACACTCATCTGCACACATGGATGCACCATGCATGTTCACACAGGAGTGCACACTGTAAGGCACATGTTGGCATGCACAGCATGCATTCCTACAAGAGCACACACTCATACACATGAATGCACGGTACATGTTCACACCTGTGCGCACCTTGTAACACATGTACGTGAGCCTGTGATACACCTGCTAACATGCTGTACACACATGCTAACACATACTTGTGTGCACAATAGTTGCTCATACATATGTGCACATTCTAATACACACATGTGCACGCACACTACACGTTCATACATAAGCACACCCTTACACATACACATGCACGCATGACACACAGTCACACGTGCACAGTACACACAGAGGATGTCCACACATATACACATGCATGTACACTATTATTTTACACACTTGATACACATGCATATGATCACACATGTTCACACATGTGCCCACACTAGAACACATTTGCCTGCACTTACAATACACGTACCTATATGTGTGTTTATGTGCATGGTCATATATGTATTAGAACACATTTTAATATGCCTGTGCCCCCATGATACACATTGTACAACACGTTTGCACGTGTGTACACATTATATGGTCACACATATACCTAGTCAATCACATATGCACACACATCACACATTTGTATGTGTACATGCATTCTCATATGCTTGTGAGCGCTCACACTGCTGCATCTGCAGCACACCTTTGTGTATGCATGCGTGCGCGCGCACGCGCGCACACACACACACACACACACACACACACACGTTTCTCAGGTACAGACACAAGCATGCAGACATGACTCTGGGCAGGGGAATGTACACCTTTGTACAGGATACCAGGGCCCACGGCCTGACATGCTTGCACACGCTGGCACGTGCTCCAGCATGCTTTCGTGAACATGCACCCTCACATCCCGCTATGTCACGTGTGTGACACGAGTGTGTGGTCCATGTCGTGCCTGGTGCGATGTACTCAGGCACTGGGCAGAGGGCTCCTAGTGTGTGCACACGTCTCTCTGTGTGTTGTCTGTGAGCACACCCAGGTGTTTGCTCAGGACGCACAGGGCAGCCAGAAAGATATTCCTGGTGAGATGGCTCTGTTCCACAGCTCCTGGGGCAGTGTGGACAGTGGGAGCTTCCTCGGGACTCCAGCCTTGGCCACCAGGGCTATGGAGAAAGGGTCCTTCTGGCCGGGTGCAAGACATGCTCCAAGTCATTTTACTTTGACCATGTCATGTCCTAGGCAGGACCCATGGCTCAGGGTCAGAGAGCCACACTGTGTCTTGCTGGGGTCCCCAGAAAGTGCTGTGCAAATGGGGAGTCAGAGGGAACCACCAGTTCAGAGCTGCTGACCAAGGTGGGCTCAGACGAGCAAGCAGTGGTGACTCTGTTCTGGGGCCAGGCAGGCAGGTGTCTCAGGTGGACCGGAGGGGGTGGGTGTGTTCGGCAGAGAGTCTCAGGTGCTTCAGCCTGGATGCTGGGGTGAGGGCAGCACACAGGAGCTCCAGGTGGCCGGGCTGGAGCCTGAGGCCAGCCAAGCATCCCAGACAAACTCCACATGTTCTTGTATTTGCTGTCACAGGATGACCTGCGCTGGGGCAGTGAGGCTGCATCACGGGGCAGAAACCCAGTGGCTTGGCCAAGGTCCCATGGCCAGAAGGTGCTACCATGAAGGTCCGTGGTCTGAGGGAGAATGCTCTTTCTCGAGTATGAAGGTGAGGTGGGCAGGGCTGCGCCCTCTCTGCAGGTTCCAGGGGAGGCTCCCTCCTGGTTTTCTACCTTCAAGGGTTTCTGGCATCCCTTGGCCTGTGGCAGCACCACTCCAATCTCTGCCTGTTTTCACATGGCTGCCCACTCACAGGAGCCCTGGTGGAGCAATGGCTAAAGCACTCAGCTGCTAACCAGAAAACTGTCAGTTCAAACCCACCAGCTGCTGCATGGGCGAAAAGAGGCAGCCTCGGAGATCCCATGGGGCAGTGCGCCTGTGCTGCAGGGCTGCTTGAGATGGGACCAACCTGAGGGTGGCCGGTGCCTCCACAGGTTCTGGCTGGATTGAATTTTGGGGGCCACTATTTAAGTGTTATAGGACTAAAACGCAAGGCCCTTAAGGGCAGAACCACTTCTGTCTTTCTTTTTCCACTCCTGGCAGTGTCCCTAACATCTAACTGAGGAGAGGGACCTGTTTGCTGCGGGTAGCCCAGGAGAGACACAAGTACCCTAGTGGGAAGCAGGGGGCCTGGCGGGGCTTTCAGATCAGGACTTTGGGCTTCTCTAGCACCTTCTTCCAGACGGAAAGCAGAGGCTGAAAAGGGTGGGGCTTTGCCTGGCAGACTGGGAGGAAGTGGGCAGAACTGTCTCTCTGGGTCCCTTGACCCCAAGGGGAAGGTGGCCCAGTGGCAGCTTGGACACAGCCCTGGGACCAGGAATCTTCAAGTGACATCCAAGTCTCTCCTCTCTGCACTGTAGCCACCAGATGCCTTCACCCACAGAACCCGGCAGAGCACAGGCCTGCTGACCCCCTGTCATATGGCCAGTCCTGCAAAACATCTCTGGGACCCCTCAGCCAGGAGGGCAGAGGAGCCATGTGCCCATTCTGCAGGAGAGGAGATTGAGACCCAGGGAGAAGCAGTAACTCAGCCAACCCCTACGTCTCATAATCACCCTGCCTCGCAGACACCACTATCCCCGGAGTGGGCGGGACTCAGAACAGGGCTGGGCTCAACCCAACTCCCATCCTCTCCTGGGGCCACTCTGTCACTCTGATGCTCCCTCGAGTTCCTGTTGTTCCTCTTCCTCTCCTCCTCCCTTTTTCTCTCCCCCTTTCTTCACCTCACTCTCTTCACACACAGAGACACACAGACAG
>NW_006399830.1:1201848-1210541 GCF_000299155.1 Elephantulus edwardii
CTCTTTCTTGACCTGGCCTCAATGCCCTGCAGACAAGAGCAGATATACACACCATTGATTTGCCATGAGTTATCCCAGACCTATTGAGGGGGTAGACCCATCACCACTGTTACCCTGGACATCTCAGGCTCAGTGGGGAAATGTTGCGGTAGAGCTGAGGCACCCCCTTCGTTGGAGGTGTGTTCTGGATAGGTCTTGATCTCATGAAACAAATATCTAAGATTGAGTCTGAGCAGTGAGACTTAGTGTTGCACGTAGGGAATGGAATCCGTTATCGACAGACTTGCATCCTCCTGTGCTGAGTAAGAAGGCCCTGTTGGTGCTGTGGTTAAGACATTTGACTGTTAAACAAGAAGTCAGTGGTTCGTATTCACCAGCTGGCTCTTCAAAAGAAAGATGCAGCAGTGGCCTTCTGTAAAGATTACAGCCCTGGCACCCTCAGGCAGTGCTGTTCGCTTTCTGGGGTCACTGAGTCAGAAGCCACTCGATGGCAGAGGGGTATATGAGGGTTCCGGTTCTCCACGTTCTAGAAAGACTTAGTATTGTTGGTTTTTCCCCACGTTACAGATATTTAAGTGGGTGTAAAGTGCTATCTCTTTGTGCTCTTAATTTGCGTCTTCCTAATGGCTGTTGAAGTTGAGCGCTTTTCATGTGTTCATTAGGCACTAAGGCTTCTTCCTTGATGAAATGTCTATTCGGATCTCTCGCCCATATTTAATTGGTTTATTTGTCTTATTATTGAGTTTCAGAATCATTCATAATGATCTGAGAGTTCCTTACAGACTCTGGATACAAGCTTTTTATCAGAATTTTGCTTTGCAAATATTTTAATCCAGTCTGTAGTTTCTTTCCATCAGTGTGGTTTTTCTGAAACACTGAAGTTTTTACTTAAAAATGAAGTGTGATTTGTTAGTTTTTTTTCTTTTATAGGCCATGTCTTGATATATTTTTCTTTTTTTATTAATATTTTTATCATTTATTTACATTATGTTTTGGGGCATGTCCATTGTGCTCCATACAGTTCTTCATTTGCATTATATTTCATTCATTTATATCGTGGGGATTTTTTTCAATTGTCCCACCAACAACCACTTTTGTGAAAGCATGTAACTGCCACCTACTTCATGCCTCATACCCTAAGATCCCCTTTAATTTAGCCAGTTGTTGATTTGCCAATTCCTGTCAAGCCAGGACTCTGAGGGAACAAGCATGTCCCTGGAGGATCCTCTGATCAACTTGGAAACTTAGAGCACCTGCGTCCACAAGCGTCATCCAGTCCAGAGCAGGCCATCAGGCTGCAGCAGTCCCTGGTTCACAGCCTGCATCATCTTGTCATCTGACTGGGTTCCGATGAGCTCAACTCCAGCCGTCTGTGGCTAGGTTTAAATGAACATCAACTGCAAGCTCAGAAGCCCACCTTCTCCGTGCATTCTAGACCTCATGGTCTCCTCATTCAGCACTAGTCCCCACGGGGGGCCAAATTGAGTCAGCAGGCTAGGAGTCTTCACAACCCCCTGCTCTTCAGGCCAGTAACCCTTTCCTGTTATCTGCACGTCTGTGAATGCTCTGCCAGGTGGGCAGTCTTGGTGCTCTATTTAAGTGCTGGGATTTTCCCCTCACCCAAGGTCATGACTATTTCTCCAGTTTTCTTCTAGATGTTTTACATCTGGATCCTTCACATTTAGAGCTAATGTCCACTTCCACTCACAGCTTGAATATGATGGCTTAGAGAGTTACTGCTTTTTATTTTCTCTTCATATGAATTATCTGATGATCCTAGCTCCTCTTGTTGAAAATAAAGATTCTTTCTACTTGAAATGTTCTTGGGACCATTGTTGTCAGTTGGCCATACACTTACTTTTTAATTTCTGGGTTCTCAATTTCATTCCATTGAGCGCTGTCTATCCTTAATTTGCTATCATATTGTGTTGGTTACTATAGTTTAGTGGTAAATGTTGAAATCTAGTGGCCTCGTGGCAAGAAGCTGTGCCGCAATCCTGAAGGTATGCAGTTCGAGTCTACCAGCTGCTCTGTGAGAGGACAGGCATTCTCCTCCCGTGCAATTAACTGTCTCTGAAAACTTGCTGGAGGGTCAGCTATGGGTCAGTTCCAAATCGATGGTACACAACAACATGTCCTTTGAAGGTGTTCTCCTTTTCAACATTGTTGAGGTTGCAGGCTCCAGCTCTGCTGCTGCTGTGAGGTGGGTGGGTTTCATTCTGTTGTACCGAGGATGGACCAAAGCCACCTGACACCACTGACAACAGTGACAACACTGGTCTTTGCAGGAGCTCTGTTGGGGTAGTGGCCAATGTCCTCGGCAGCTAACAGAAAGATTAGTGGTTTGAACCCACCATCGCTCTAGGAGAAAGTCTTTTCTTACAAAGATGTCAACACAGGAATCCCGATGAGACAGAGCTCCTCTGTCACTTGGGATTACTATATATATGTTGAAATCAGCACGATGGCACCTAACAACAACATTGGGATCATATGGGTTTAGCCCTGTATTCTATTAATATATAATATAGTGTGTATGAGGAAGAACGTGGCATCAGGACTGGAGGAAGATTCATCAACACCCTGCATTATGCAGATGACACAACCCTGCTTGCTGAAACTGAGGAGGACCTGAAGTGCTTGCTGCAGAAGGTCAAGGATTGTAGCCTTCATATACATTGAAGCTCAACATCAAGAAAACAAAGATTATCACCACTGGGCCAATTGGCAGCATCATTATGGATGATGAATAGATTGAGATTGTTAATAGTTTTAATTTGCTTGGCCCCACAATCAACACTCTTGGTACCAACAGCCAGGAAATCAAGAGATGAATTACATTAGGAAAGTCAGCTGTTAGGGACTTCTCTAGAGTACTGATGAGCAACGATGTCAGGCTGGAGACTAAGGTGTGCCTGATCCAGGCCTAGTCTTCTCAATTGTGTGCTATGTGTCAGAGAGCTGGACTGTGACTAGGGATGATAGAGAATTGATGCCTTTGAGCTGTGGTGCTGGAGAAGAGTATTGAATACACTACCATGGACTGCTAGGAGAACAAACAGGTTCGTCCTAGAGAAGGTGAAACCGAGCTGCTCCTTGGAATAAAGGATTCTGAAGCTTCATCTGACATACTTTGGGCACGATGCAAGGAGGGACCAGTCCTTGGAGGGGAACTTCATACTTGGGAGGGTGGAGGGACAGCACAAGAGAGGAAGACCCTCTATGAGATGGATTGATTCAGTGATTGAGGTAATGGGAGTAGGTGTGTCAGAGATAGTGAGGTTGGCAGAGGGTAGAGCAGGGTTCAGGGCTGTTGTCCATAGGGTTGCTATGAGTTGCAGGCGACTCAATGGCACATAACAACAACAACAAGTGTATTATACTGATTTTTTTCCAGACACAAAACCATCTTACATCCTTGGATTAGGTCTCATCTATACAATTCTTTTTATATATTACCAAATTTATTTTGCTAATAAGATTTTTGTTGAGGATTTGTTTTTCTTCCATGTTCAGGAGGAGAATGTTATTTTCATTTCTTGTGATATCTTTCATGTTGTTATCAGAGAAAATATTGGTCTGAATGAGAAATTTTTCTTCTCTTTCTAAAATAATTTGATGAGTATTGATATTATTTCTTTAAATATTTGATAATATTTATTACTGGATGCATCTGGGTCTAAATTTTTCTTTATGGAAATATTTTAATCATTAAATTTTTTTTAAACTTGATATATATCTATTCAGATTTTATGTTTCTCCTTGTGCCAGTTTTGATAATCTGTGCCTTTTTAGGAATTTATCCACTCCATGTAAATTGTCTAACTTGTTGGTGTGACATTGTTCGTAATGTTTCCTTATACATTCTCTGATTTCTGTAGGATAGTGATGGCCACAATCTAGTAACAGGTTTTGTTAATGTGTCCTCTTTCTTCTTTGTCAGTCTGGTTAAAAGATTTGTTAATGTTATTGATCTTTCAAATAACAACATTTTGACTTCACAGAATTTATCTCTTCCCCCCCATTTTCTGTTTCTTCAATCTGAGCTCAAACTTTGTTGATGTTCTTATTCAGCTCGATTTGTTTTGTTTGCTCTTTTCCTGGGTGTGTGCAGACACAGTGCACGTCACTCTTGCCCTTTTTCTAGTTTTTCAAGGTGACAGCTTAGGTTACTGATGGAAGATTTTCCTACTTTTCTAATATAAGTATTTAAAGCTATGAATTTTCCCCTTAGCTCTGCGTTGGATGTATCTCATATTGTTTTCTGTTCAATTCTTTTACTTGGGCATGGTTACATGTTTACATGACAAAGTAAAAGAGATAAGCAGAAGATTTCAAAGGACAGCTTGAGAAGACAAAGCAAAGTACTATAATGGCATGTTCAGTGAGCTGGAATTGGAGAGTAAAAAGGGAAGAACTCATTCTGCATTTCTCAAGCTGAGATAACTGAAAAAAAAAATTAATCCCGGAGTCACAATATTGGAAGGCACTGTGGTCATTGAATGTTATGGGTTTTGAATGACCCAGAAAGCATCAAAAGGAATGGAGAGAATACACAGAATCACTGTACAAAAAAGAACTTACACTGAAGAATTTCAGGAAATACCTTATGAACAGGAGCCATTGGTAAGGAAGAAGTGGAAGCTGCACTGAAGGCACTGGCAAAAAATAAAGCCCCAGGGAGAGTTGATGCCTTTGAGCTGTGGTGTTGGAGAACCTCAATACAACGTATGGTTTTATAAGTTCTGATTTTGTTTTCTTTTAATTAAAGGCATTTTACATTTTTTTTGGTGAATTCTTTGATTTTTTTTGGTGCATGTACCGTCAAATCAGATCTGACTGGTACAGGAGGAAATTGTCCCTTCTTCTCCGGCAGAGCATCCGGTGGATTTGAACCATGTACCTCTGGGATTGCAGTACAGCTTCTTGCCACTAGGCCACCAGAGCTCCCCTGAATTCTTTGATTCATTTAGAAATATATTTTTTTCATTTCCACGTTTGTCTATTTCCCCTTTTATTAATTTGTAAATTAGTTTAATGTGGCTGGGTGAATATACTTTGTATCATTTCATTAATTTTAAGTTTACTCTTGTTGTTGTTGTTAGGTGCTGTTGAGTCAAGTATGACTTTGCCATCCTCACTCTTCCTGACACACAGGAGCCCATTGCAGCAGTTACCATGTCACTCCACCTGGTTGAGGGTCTTCCTCTCATTTGCTGACCCTCCAACCTTCCAACCATCATGCCCCTCTCCAAGGAATAGCACCTCCTAGCAACAGGCCCAAAGTCTGTCAGGCGAAGCTTCATCATTCTTGCTTCCAAAGAGCACTCTGGATGCACCCTCTCCAAGACATATCTGTTCTTTTGGCTGTCCATGGGATGTTCAGTGCTCTTTTCCAACACCACAGCTCAAAAGCCTCAATTATTTTTCTGCCATCCTTGTTTATTCAGCTTTCAGATGCATAGCAAGTGATCGGAAAGACCATGGCCTGAATCAGACTCACCTTAGTCCTCAAACTGACAATATTACTCCTCAATAATTTGGACAGGTCCCTAACTGTAGATTTCCCCAGTGCATTGCATCTCCTTATTTCCTGACTCCTGGTACCAAGGGTGTTAATTGTGGATCCAAAGAAGATGGAGCTGTTGACAGTTTCAATCTCCTCTTAATCCTTACTGATGTTGCCTATCAGTCCAGTGTTAAGAATCTTTGTTTTCTTGACATTGAGTTACGATCCATACCGAACACTGCATTCCTTGATCTTCTGCCACAAGTGCCTCAAATCATCCTTACTTTCAGCAAGCAAGGTTGTGTCATCTGCATAATGCAGGTTATTGATGAGTCTTCTTCCAATCCTGATGCCACCCTGCTCTTCATAGAGTCCAACTTCTTGGATAATTTGCTCAGCGTACAGATTGAACAGGTATGGAGAGAGAATACAACCTGAAACACTCTTCTCAATTTTAAACCATGCAACTGTGGAGAACAAAGCAAATTCTTCTAATGGAATGTACAGAAAGCTGGATTTGGAGAATAAAAAGGGAAGAACTCACTCTGCATTTCTCAAGCTGAGAGAACTGGAAAACAGATTTAAACTTCATGTTGCAATATTGAAAGATACTATGGGCAATATATTGAATGACCATAATGCATCAAAAGAAGATAGAGGGAATACATACTGTACCAGAAACAACTGACTGACACAGAAAAAATTCAGAATGTACTATATGAACAGGAGCCAATGGCAAGGAAGAGAGAAATAGAAGCTGCATTGAAGGATTTGGCAAAAAAAAAATAAGGCCCCAGGAATTGACGGAATATCAATTGACTTGTTTTAATTAACAGACGCAGCCTTGAAGGTGCTCACCAGTCTATGCCAGGAAATTTGGAGGACGGCTGTCTGGCCAATGGATTGGAAGAGGTCCATATTTGTTCCCATTCCCAAGAAAAGGGATCCAGCAGTATCGTTAATACCACATGCAAGCAAAATATTGCTGAAGATCATTCAAAAATGGCTAGAACTAAGTACATAGATAAGGAACTGCAAGAAGTTCAAGTAGGACTTAGAAGAGACCGTGGCATCACCGCTGATGTTGTAAGAATCCTGGCTGAAAGTAAAGACTACCAGAAGAATGTCTATTTGTGCTTTATTGATTATGCAGAGGAATTTGTGTGGATCATGGCAAGTTGTGGCTGACACTGAGAAGAATGGGAGTCCCAGAGCACTTAATTGTGCTCATGTGGAATCTGCATGGACCAGGAGGCCGTTGAGCAAACAGAGCAGGGGAACACTGCATGGTTTAAGTTTGCTAAGTCTTATATACTAGAAAATGTACTGTGTGTAATTGAAAATGTATATTCTGCTAGATGGAATATTCTGGAAGTACTAGTTAGGTCAAGGTGGTGATATATTCAATTCACTGTATCCTTTATCACTTTTCTATTTAGTTGCTTCATTAATTTTTGAGAGTATTGAAATCTCTAACTGTTATTATTGAATTATCTATTTCTCCTTTCAATTCTATCAACATTTGCCTCATGAATATGGGGAATCTATCTTAAATACAGATCACTGTTGTTAAGTGCCATTGAGTCAAGTACAATTCATGACAACCCTATGGGTAATGGACATGAACTCTGTCCTTTCCTAGGCCGTCCTCATCATCCTTGACACATTTGAGTATACTGACACAACACTGTTATCAGTCCATCTCATCCGGGGTCTTCCTCTCCTTTGCTGACCCTCTACCTTTCCAAACCATGATGTCCTTTTCCAAAGAATAGCCTTTCCTAACAACATGTTCAAAATATGTGAGATGAAGCTTCACCAACTTTGCCTAGTTGTACTGTCCCCAATACATATCTATCTATTTGCTTTTTGACAGTCCAAAAGTATTTTTCTCCAACACCACAACTTAAAGCCATCAATTCTTCTTCTGTCATCCTTATTCATTGTCTAGCTCTCAGGTGCATAGAGGTGACTGGGAAAACAGTAACTTGGTCCAGGCACACCTTAGTTTTTAGACTGACATTATTGCTTTTCAGGACTTTGGAGAGATCTTAAACAGTGGACTTTGTATATGTATATATAGCAGACAATACTATATATGTACTCATCTCCTGACTGTTGATACCGAGGACGTGCATTGTGGATCCAAGCAAGATGAAATTAGTGACAATTTCTAATTTTTCTCCATCTACCATGATGTTGTCTTTAGGTCTAGTGGTGAGGATTTTTGCTTTCCTGACATTGAGATGTAATTAATGCCAAAGCCTGAAGGATTTGATCCTCTGCAGCAAGTGCTTCTGGTTCTACTCACTTTAAATAAGCAAGGTTGGGTCATTTGCATTTTGTGATGCCGTACTCATAAAGCCCAGCTTTTCAAATGACTTGCTCATCATACAGATTAGACAGGTATGGAGGGAGGTCCCCTCTTCCCCAACGCATGCTTTTCCTTATTTTAAACCAGGCAATGTTCCCTTGCCTTGTTCAGATAAGAGCTTCTTGGTCTAGGTATAGATATTGTATAAGCACTATCCAAGTGTTTTGGAATTCCCATTCTTCTCGAGGTTAACCATCGTTTATTTTGATCCCTACAGTCAAATGCCTTTTCTTTTCTTTTTTTTTAATGTGTGTACCATCAAATTGGATCTGACTGGTACAGGAGGCGATTGTTCCTCCTTCTTCAGCAGAGCATCTGGTGGATTTGAACCGCGCACCTCTGGGATTGCAGTGCAGTTTGCTGCCACTAGGCCACCAGAGCTCGCCCAAATGCCTTTTCATAGTCCATTAAACACAAGTACAGATTCTTCTGGTTTAGAAATATTAGATGTGTGCATAACTGTATCTTTCTAATAAGTTGACTTGTCATTAAGGCATGCTCCTCTTTGTCTTTGGTGATAATTCTTGTCTTAAAGTGTGTTTTATCCACCAGCTGTTTTGTGGTTCATTTTCATGCTTTTAGGATTCATTGACTTAAATTATAGCAGATTGAAACCTGGTCCCATACACCCTCATGGTCACTACAGCACCTATTGTTGCAGTCACTGTATCCATCCATCCATCCATCCACCCGTTCACCCGTCCACCTGTCCATCCATCCATCCATCCATCCATCACCCATTTATACATCTGTCCATTTCTCTGTTCACTCACCCCTAATCTCCCATCCATCCACTCACTCATCCATCCA
>NW_006399830.1:1211311-1219972 GCF_000299155.1 Elephantulus edwardii
CCATCCATCCATCCATCCATCCATCCATCCACCATCCACCCATCCGCTGAGGAGCTCCTCTCCTTTGCTGACCCTGTCCTTGTCCAAGCACATTTCTGTCTACTTTAAAATTTTTTTACAGCATCCTAATGTGATCTGTACTTGTGTTTTAAATGTTTTGCTGAATCCTTGAAACACATTGTCCACTTCCAATCCCGTGAATGAGAAGCCTCCCCGACATGGCTCCCTTTGAAGCTCTGCTCTCATCTGCTCATTGCGGATGAGAGTCCTGCGCAGATGGAGGGACTTGATCATTTTCACATAATCTCAAAGCGGGACTGATGAAAGCTTCCTTTAGATCCTCAGTTTTTTGTTGTCTCGGGGAGACTCAGAGTGGAAACAGGAATTCTTCCGGAAACCAGTAGGGGTTAGCATGTGACAGGGATGGGTGCTCTCTGAGCTGTCTGTATTACTGCAGTCCTCAAACGGGGGTTGGGGACCTGGGATCTAGCCGTAGCACCAGGCTGGTGCACTGTGTCCGTCACAGATCCTTCATAAATGAATGTCTGGGTAGATGGCTGGGTGGTGGCTGTGTAGATGGGTGGATGGATGTACAGTTGAAATGAATAAATGGTGGATAACTGGATATATAGACGATGAGTGGATGATTGGATAAAATGGATGAAGATGGATATGGATGACTCAATATATGAATACTGGATAGGTGGATGTCCATAAAATAGATGGTGATGGATGAGTGGATAAATGGCTGTATGAATGATGGATGGGTTAAATGGGAGATGAAAGAAGGCTAGATGGTGATGGGTGGATAGATGAATGGAGATTGAATGATGGGTGTGAATGATGATGGATATAGGTGATGGATGAATGGAGGATGGATAATATCTGTCTGAAAGATGGATGATGGATTGATATAAGTGACGGATGGATAAATTTGGATGTATGTATGATGTGAGTGATGTATGTGTGGCTGAATAATGGATGGTAGGAATGATGTACACATAGGTGATATTGATGGTAGATAGATGAAGGGATGGTTAGATGTGTGGATAGATGATGGATGGAAGGATGATGGAGAATATTGATAATGTATATGTGGATAGATGATGGATGGATGGTAGTGGGTGGATGGATGATGGTAGTTGATGATGTATGGAAGGGCAAATGATGAGTGGACTGGAGAGATGAGAGATGGATAGATGGTGGTGGATGGATGAATGACAATGGGTATAGATGGACGTGTGAGCGGGAAGGTACAATTATATTGTGTTATAACCTGGCCCAGGCCACTCTCCCCTCTTGCACCTCTGTTTTCTCTTCTGTACGATCATGTGTCAGGGATGCAAGTTAGATTCTGCAGGACTTTCTCAAACTGGACATCTGTGACTGTGTCTAGGTTTTCTGATCTTGAATAGTCCATGACCTGTCCTGGGGTTGAGGTCTCTCTCCTCCCTGCCTCTGCTTGAAGCTCTCCCTGATCCTCTGGCACCTTTTTCTTCACATATTCGTTTGAGGAAGGCAGAGGAGGAGAGAAGACACCTGATGGATAGGACTGCAAGTCTCCTGGGCTGGAAGGATGTGTGTGCGCACGCTCTGGTGGGTAGATGGGCAATCGCCTCCTGTGCACTTTACAGCCTCTGAAACCTACTGGAGGATCAGTTATGAGTCTGCTTGTACTCAGCAGTGCACAACAATATGTTGTTGTTGTTATTTGTGCTGTTGAGGTGAATATGACACACAGTGACCCTGTGAACAAAATATCTGAACCCAGTCTTGTCCTGCGCCATCCACACACTTCCTGACACACAAGCGCCCGTTGCAGCAGTTGCCATGTCAGTCCACCTGGCCAAGGGTCCTCCTCTCTTGCTGACCCCCCGTTCTTCACAGCATCATGTCCTTCTCCAAGGAATAGCCCCCTCCTAGCAACAGGCCCAAAGTATGTGAGGTGAAGCCTCATCATTCTTGCCTCCAAAGAGCACTCTGGCTGCACCATCTCCATGACTTATATGTTCTTTTGACTGTCCATGGTATGGTCAATGCTCTTCTCCAACATCACAGCTCAAAAGCATCTTTTCTGTTTCTGTCATCCTTATTTATTGTCCAGCTCTCAGATGCACAGCAAGTGATAGGAAAGACCATGGCCTGACTCACTCACCTTAGTCTTTAAACTGACATCATTACTCCTCAATAATTTGGAGAGGTCTCTGACTGCAGATTTCCCCAGTGCAATGTGTCTCCTTATTTCCTGACTGCTGGTACCAAGGGTGTTCATTGTGGATCCAAAGAAGATAAGTTGTTGACAACATTATGGGTACTGGAAAAAAGCAATGTCAGGATGAACAGGATGGTGGAACAAATGAAGAGTCAACCCTCCACTCCCCAATGCAAAAGATAATTCTCACCAAGTTACAGATAGAGATGTTGAGGCCCAGGGTCAAGGACTGGCTTGATGAAGTTAAGAGGCTGGGACTTGAACTCAGCTCCATCTGACTCCAAATGCAGACTTCATGTTATTCTCCCCAGAGACTCAGGACCTAAACAGTGGTCACTCGGACCCCTCTGAGGCCAGTGCAACAGGGAAAGCACTGCCCGCCTTCGATGAGCTTCTCCTGACCCTGCAACCCACAGAGGCAGCCCCAGTGTCCGCTCCCCTGTGTGGTGGGCTCCAGCCTGGGCCAGGGAGCCCTGAAAATGTTTAACTTTGACAAATGGCCCTTCATCGTTCATTAGGCTTGAGCTGGGGCTGCGCATGCCTCGGGCAGCTGGGGAAGTGGAGGGCAGGGAACAGAGCAGGTATTAAAAGGTTGACTCTGTGCTCCTCACCTGCCTTGGCCTGTCACCCAGCTCTGCACTGCCGCCTTGCGTGCACCCTGGACGCCCACAGGGCCTGGGGTCATATGTGTGTCTCGTCTGCCTGGCTGCAGACTCCTCTCTGGAGAATTGCTGGGGTCAGGAAGTCTGGAGCCTGCTGCTTCCTGGATCTGTGATCTACACTGCACTCCAGGAGTTTGGTTTCGCCATTTGTATTGTAGGTATACATAGCAATTGAGGGAGCTCTGGTGGCTTAGTGCTTAAATGCTCAGCTGCTAACCAAAAGTTCGTTGGTTTGAACCCATAGGCCACTCTGTGAGAGAAAGATGTGGCCATTTGCTTCTGCAAAGCTGATCATAGATTCCAGCCCATGAGCATTGAGTCGACTCTGCCTTGGCCGAGGCTGTAAATATTAACAGGAGGAACCTGGCCGTCGTTCCCCTCGGGGCTGCTGGTGGACTTAAGTCCTCGTGGCTAGCAGTGGACACCAACAGCGTTCCTTCTAAGAACCCCATGAGGAGGTTGTAGCCAGTGCTGGGCGGCTGTGGGCTGGTCTCGCAAGTGGCGGATGGATGACAGAATGGGGGTGATCATGGCTATGAACACCACGGGGGCAGTGCAGGGGGCACTGTGTCATCGCTGGGGTGCTGGTCCTTGCCATGTTGTCCCCTCAGTGCCATAGGACCACTGAGGCCAGCACAGCTCTGTCCAGCCTGGCCCACCCAGGCTGCCTTCTGAAGGGCTGGGGTCTGTCTGGAGCCCAGGGGATTCCCTCCTGGGGCAGTTCAGTGTCCTGTGGCATGTGGCAGTGGGCTGTAGCCTGCAGGCTGGCGGAGGGCTCAGGCGCATTTGAGAGCTGAGAGTCAGCCAAGAAAAACCCGAGCTGATCAGCGAGGCAGCAAGCGCTGTCATGAGGTCCTCCACGTGGGCACTGCATGACATTAATGTCTTCTGTCTCTCTTTGCTTGGGTGAGATGCAGGGCCAGAGGCAGGGAGTGCCCGGGCCAGCAGCCTGTTCCAGGCCTACAGCTGCCTCCGCTGGCCCAGGGCAAGGGAAGGCCTGGGGAGGGCACTGGCTGGGTCGCTGGCCCCTGGAGCTGTCCTTCTCTGGCGGCCCCCTTTCCTCTGTCCCCACCCAGCTCCTGAAGGGCCCCTGAGGTGGTTGATTTTACAGAGTAGACAGACAGCTGGGTTTCTTGTGGACGGATGGACAGCAGATGGTGGGTTGGCCACCAGGACACTTAGGGTCCGCGTGCGTCAGGATGACTCCATAACGGACTGTTAGCCGGAAACAGGGAGTCAGTTTATGTCTGAGAAGTCCTGGTGGTGCGGTGATTTTAAGCATGGGCTGTTAACGGCAGGGTTGCCGGTTCAAACCCACCAACCTCTCCTTGGGAGAAGCGTGAAGCCTTTTGCTTCCATAAAGACCTGTAGCCGCAGGAGCCCGGGGTGGGGGTGGGGGCTCCGCTGTGGCCACAAGCTTCAGATGAGTCAGTTCTGACTCCACAACAGGGGGTATTGTTTCCTCAGCCGGAACCTGGGGGAGGATCTTCATTCTCTGCAGGAAGAGTGGGGAGTTAAAGAGAAGAAGGGCAGAGAACTCAGTGGGGGCCAGTGAACACCACCTCCCTGCCCAGGTGCATGCCGTCCTCCTCAGGCTTGCTGGAGTGCTGCGGCTCTGCTGCTCACTGAGTCCTCTCTGCCGGTGTCAAAATGGGCTTGTCTGAGGTTAAGCACCCTTGACGTCACCAGCTCCAAAACGTGGCTCCCATGGCAGATACTTGCGCTTAGGTACGGGGCTTCTCCGTGGATGTGACCAGCCCCCTTCTCTGTGGATCTCACTGTGGCTCTCATCTGTGGTCCAGCATACCTGGGCTGGGAAGAGGGGAGAAGGCATGGGGCTGGGTCAGAAGGCCCTGCTTTCAGACAGCTGTGTTCCCAGATCACCATGGGTGTACGTGGCTGTGTGCACGGATGAGTGTGCATGTGCCATGTACTTGCACACCCACGTCGGTACCACAGGTGTCTGTGTGAGTGTGTACATGTGTGCACTGAGTGTGGACTGGTATGTGTGCTTACACATGTGTGCGTGACTACGGTGCACATCCTGATTTGGGACACACAGCCATGAACGTTTCTCAGCTGCGTGTGCAGACTAGCATACTGAGGGGTGAGTGTGAGTAGATGTGTATGCTTGTTCACAGTGTGTGCACATGCACATCCTGACACAGGACATACAGCTGTACGTGTATCACAGATGTGTGTGTGTGTGTGTGTATTCACACCTGTGTGTCTGTTCATCTGCAGTGGGGGTCCATATCCCGACCAGAGTACACAACCATGAGTGTATCACCCGCGTGCATGACTACCAGTGGAGCATGTGTGTGTGCTCAAACACGTGTGCATGTTCAGTGTGAATGTACACTCACAGTGGGGACCCTATCCTCAGGAAACACATGGCTATGAGTGTATCACAGATGCGTGTGTAAATGTGCACATGTGTCAGAGTACATGCACATACATGTGAGGTCTCAATGCCACCAGAAGTGTGTCCACAGGCAGATGTAAGAACTTGCTCTCTTCCTCTCATCCCCATGGCAACCAGCAGCAAGCCTGCTGGGGCCTGACTGGGCAGACAGGTGTCTGGGAGCTGGAAGGGGTGCTGACAGGTACGACACTGTGAAGGGGCTCCTCAGAGGATCCTGGTGGGCTTGGACCTCGTCACAGAGGCCCCCGAGCTGCTGCTCTGAGCAGGTTTGGGGGACATACCCCATGGCATCTCAGCTGTGACGCGTGCCAGGATGCAAGTCATCCTGTGCAAGGCTGAGACCTTCTCAAGTGCAAGACTCCTGCCTGTTCCAGCTGGGACAGAGGTTGGAAGCGAGCACATCTGAGCCAGGCAGTGCTGTCCTCCCTGCCGCACTTGGCTGGGGCTCGACCCCCTCGTCTCTTCTCAGACTCAGGATGCCCCTCTCCGGGGACCCAGAGGAGATTGCTGGCCCTGCTGGCGGCTTCCCTGCCGCCCTTTGCTTCTGGCTAATTATGGGAGACTGCTGCAGGCTTGGCAGCCGGCTCCTCCCTAATCCGCCTGTGAAGTCACTGGCTCAGTTGGCAGGGTTCCCATGGCAACAGCAGTGACGTCAGAGGGGCCGATTAGGATGGCTGGAGGGATGCGGGGCGGAGGCCCCAGGGGGATGCCTGGATTCTCTCAGGCCTTCTGGAACTCAGCCTCTCAGCCCTCTGACAGATGTGGGCTGTGACAGGCAGGTCCTGTGTGTCCCCCCTACTCCTGTCTCTACGCTGAGATAGAACGCCCCTCTGGAGAAGGGAGCTTCCAGCATCCGGGTGCAGCGTCAGATGGGGAGGGAAGAGGAACTATCACATTAGGATGCCCTGCCAGCAACGTGGTGTCCACTGATGCTGGGCTGCTCTCAGGCTGGCTTGATGGCGTGGATGTGCACCAGGGAGTCCAGGGAGGCACTGGGTAACATCTACCTGCTAGCTGAAAGGTTGTCAGTTCAAATCCACCAGGAACTCTGTGGAGGTGCGGTGGCTCTGCTCAATCCTGAGGGCTTGTCATGGGCCAGATCAACTGCCCGGTGTTAAGCTCCCACTGGGGAGACCCGCAGCCCAGCTGGTGACCCTGTGGGAGTTGAGATTACGGAAGACCCCCTCCATCACCAGCAGCAGCATCTTGGTCTCATCTGGGCGAGTTCAAGATGAATCCCAGAGGAGAAAGAGCTCAAGGCCCTTGCTGAATGTGTGGGTGGGGACGTGTCCTGTCACAGGCTCCAGGCCAGCTCACAAGCAGACGCTGACAGTTTGGTCGCACAGATACCGGGCTCCAGCTCTGTGGGACGACCCCGGCCTTTCTGCTTTGCATCCCCAAAGCGGGCCGTCTGCCAGAATCGGAGAGGGGAAGCTGCCCCTGTGCATTTCCCGTCACATGTGAGCCCGGGGGGCAGGGCTGCCAGGATGCACCCAAAATGAGTGGGCTGTTTGAAGGGGAGCTGGGCTCTAGAGAAATGTTGTGGGCATGGTGTCCACCATGGGACGTGCTCACTGGTCCCTTCTGTCTCGAAGCCTCCATTTTCCTATCTGTGCAATGGGGTCACTTGCACCGGCTCACCAGCAGCCCTAAGCACCTATGCATAGGGCAGATGCAGCCTGGGGGTGTTTGGGAATGAGGGTCTCCTCCAGTTCCTGCTTTCTGGTGGGCCTGTGGGTGTCAGAGAGAGTGAAAGCGTTGGTCCTAGGGAACAACTCAACCTGTGGTATGTCTGCAAAACTCGCCAGTGGTCAGACTTAAGGTATTTCATTTGTGAGTTGAGTCCCTCTGCCTGTGGGCTCCATGTCTTATTTCCAGCGCTGTAATCCTGGGCCGTCGTTCTGTGGACACGCAGAGTCCATGCGGATGCTGTAGCCTTACCTGCAGACCACCGGCAGAACAAAGCCCACAGTGACATGAGCTGCATGGGGTTGTGGTTCTCAGAGCCCAGCAGAGAGGTGTTTGCACTCTGCTCCATCTACACAGGAGGGAGCTCTGGTGCCTGAGGGTGAGGAATTGAGTTGTCATCCCAGAGGCTGATGGTTCAAATCCATCAGCCTGTGAGCAGGAGAAAGGTAGACAATCTTCTCACATACAGATGACAGCCTCTCAGTACCCTCCAGAGGGTCAGCTAGGCGCTGCTTCTGACTCGAAGGCAAAGCCATGTTTTGGTTTTTTTTTGTAGTCTGTCATACATGTCACAACATGAAGAGAAAGTCTGAAATGTTGTGAAAAGACCACTTGTGCCACAGACACAGTGTGTGGGCTGTGGCAAAAATGTTGCTGTCTCGCTCAACCAGCAGTGCCACAAACCTTCAGACAGTTAAAAAGGGAAATCGTTGCAAAGACTAATAAAGCTAAGTGACATAAAACAATATATATATTTAGCAAATACATATACATATATATTGGCAAAGACTATTGGCTTTACTATGGACTGCCAAAAGAACGAACAGATTTATCTCTAAAATGTGCAGCCATAATGTTTCTTGGAAGCAAGGCTGATAAGACATCTCCTCCCAGACTCTGAACGTGTTAGCTGGAGGGGCTGCCCATGAAAGACATCGTACTCGTAGAGTCCCTCACTCGCTCAGTGCCACTGAGTCAGTACCATCGAGTCAGAACCAACTCATAGCTGAAGTTCTGTTGGGTTTCCAAGGCTGTAAATTGTGCAGGAGGAGACCACTCATTTCTATGCCTGAGCCTGATTGATTCAAATGTCAGAGAGGTGTGGCTTCTGGGTTAGCGGTGAGCCCTGGACTGAGCCATTGGCTGTCTGACTGCTGTCACAGTGAGTGCAAGTGCAACAGCTGGGGAGGGGGGGACAAGAGTGGGCCGGCTGCCTTCTGTGGTTCAAGGGGTCACCTTCAAAATGGACATGGCAGTCCGGCGATGAGCAGCTTGGTGACTGGGAAGAGTAATTCATGTTGATGAAGGGCAAGTTATTAAGCACTCTGTGCCTCAAATTTCACGTCTGTAGAATGAGTCGAAAGATAACTCTACTACCTAGGACTCAAGTGGAAAGAAATAAGAAACCAGACTTGAAATGCAGTGAGCCTCTGATAAATGCAGTCTTCACTGTCACCATCTAATTTATCTCATCAGCACCATCTTTATCCTCATCATTACCATCATCATCCTCTCTGTCACCATCACTGTTTTCATACTCACCACCAATGTCACTAATACCATCACCGCCATCACCATCACCACCACCAATGTCACTAATACCATCACCGCCATCACCACCACCACCAATGTCACCACTACCATCACCGCCATCACCATCACCACCAATGTCA
>NW_006399830.1:1220784-1221148 GCF_000299155.1 Elephantulus edwardii
CACCACCACCAATGTCACTAATACCATCACCGCCATCACCACCACCACCAATGTCAAATACCATCACCGCCATCACCACCACCACCAATGTCACCACTACCATCACTACCACTACCACCACCACCATCAATATCACCACCACTATCACCATCACCAAGGCTACCACAACCATCATCACCACCAGTATCACCACTACCATCACTGCCATCACCATCACCACCAATACCACCACTACCATCACTACCACCACCACCACCAATAGCATCACCACTATCACCATCACCAAGGCCACCAATCATCACCACCAATATCACCACTACCATCACTGCCATCACCAATAGCATCACCACTATCACCATCACCA
>NW_006399830.1:1221248-1229106 GCF_000299155.1 Elephantulus edwardii
CCAATCATCACCACCAATATCACCACTACCATCACTGCCATCACCAATAGCATCACCACTATCACCATCACCACCATCAAGGCCACCATCACCATGATCACCACCAGTATCACCACTATCATCACTGCCACCACAATCACCACCAATATCATCACCATTGTCACCATCATCACCATCACCAAGGCCACCACCACCATCACCACCAATATTACCACTACCATCACCACCACCACCAATATCACCACTACCTTCACTGCCACCACAATCACCACCAATATCATCACTACAATCACTGCTATCACCAATATCATCACCACTATCACCATCATCACTATCACCAAGGACACCAATCGCCACCACCACCAATATAATCACTACCACTACTGCCACCACCATTACCATCATCACCACCAGTATCATCACTACTATCACCACCACATCACCATCACCACCAAGACCACCACCACCATTATCACCACTAATATCACCGCTCCCATCCCCATAATGACCACCACCACATCACCATCACCACCAAGACCACCACCACCATTATCACCACTAATATCACCGCTCCCATCCCCATAATGACCACCACCACATCACCATCACCACCAAGACCACCGTCATCATTATCACAACCAAAATCACCATCATCAGCATCACCACCATCATCACTACCACCGCACCCCATCATCCTCCCTGTAGTCACCACCACCATCACCCCTAGCACCAGCATCACTGCCATTACTGCCATTATCACCTCATCATCACCATTGCCACAACCACCAGTATTGCCACCACCACCACCTGCACCTTTATCATACCCGTTATCACCATCACCACCATCATCCTCAGCTCTTCCAGAAGAGAGGTCATCTTCCTGCTGGTGGGAGGAGAAGAGAGCCTTCTGACCCAGGCTGAGGGTGGGGCTGGGTTCAAGGCCTCCTGGAAGACGGTCTGGACTGTGCTCCAGGAAGGAGCAGGAGTTTGCCAGCTGAAGGATGGTGGCGGAGGCCGAGCTTCTCGTCATGTTTCTGATAAGTGTTATTGCGTGTCCGCAGTGGGACTCTGTCCGTCTTCTATGTCCCTGTCTAGCTGTCTTCTTAACACTGTGCCTGCGTGTGAGCATCTCGCTAAATTTTTAGTCAATTAGTCCAAGGGAACCTCTTCGTTTCAGGCAAACAAGCAAATTTCAAGCTTCATTTTCATATTTCTAATAAGCACTTATCAAATTTACAGCTCTTAGATACAATTCATCAGGTTAATGCCTTCTGAATATTCCTGCCTCTTTTCTGCAGCAATTTTTTGTCCTGGTGTTAGATCCTCCGAGCTCGCTCATTAGCCTGCAGGCTTCCTGTGGCGTGAGAGATGACTGCTGGAGGCACACAGTGAGGAGGTGGGTGCGGGCCGTGGCCGTGGCCAGCACCATCACTGTTTCCCCACCATGGAAAGCACCAGGCAATCACGCGTGTAGCGCAAGCCATGAATTACAGGTGCTCCTTTAGGTGCGTGTGCCTCAGGCACCTACGTTTACATATAGCTTATTACTTAACTTTTTAATTTCAAGAGCAATAGACAGTCACTAAAGAAAACTGAGACATGTTAGAAGGAGAAGAGACGATCTTCAAACATAACCCACTGTGCACTGGAGGGCTCCTCCCACTGTGGGCCTCCTGGAGGAGCTGCGTTTGTTGCTGGTATCATCGTCTGACTTTTTAAAAATTGAAATATAACTTACATACAGAAATGTTTACAAATTCTTAAGTGCACCATTGATGAATTTTTCACAAGGTATAGCCACCACCCAGGTCAAGAGGCAGAACAAAACCGGCCGGAGAAACCACTTTACGCCCCAGGGGTGACACCGACTGGCTCTCACAAGAACTCACTCCCCTTGCTTTTCTCGTTTCTATAAACACAGTCACATGCTACACGCTTTTGGACGCCTGCATTAAAGAGCCTTAACCACTTGGCTGCTGACCAAGACGTTGATGGTTCTAACCCAGCAGCCCCTCTGGGAGAAAGAAGTGGCAGGCTGCTCCGACCACGGTGGGGAGGCCCGACAGCTGCGAGGTGGCCCTGGTGCTGCAGGGCTGCCCTCTGGTTTGGAGTTCGGATGCCTGTTTCCTTGTGCTCCGCATTTTGTTTGAGATTCTTGGACTTCTGTATTGGATGTAAAGTGATCATCATTGCTGTATGTTGCTCCATGTCTGGAGAGGACTCCTGCTGGGATTGTTCCCAGATTGTGTCACTATGAGGACTGTTGCTAATAGCATCCTTGTACGTGTGTTTTGTGGATATGGGTGTATCTCTGTGAGGTGTTTACATGGGAAGGGATTTGTTGGGTTTGCTCAATCACTTCCCTTTCTCTCTCTTTCTCTTTTTTGCTGATCTTGACAATTTCCAAGTGGCAGAGGGTTCATTAGCATTATTGAAGAGCTGGTGCAATCTTCAGTACAAGGACGTCCTGTAATGTGCTGAGTCTCTCCTATTGTTAAACGTTTAGGAGTTTCCATTTTTCTTATCTTCTGGGTAAAGTGGGACGTGTCTGGTCGTGTTCTTTTGACACTGTTTATGGGCTTCTCTCCTTATACGTGGCTCTCAGTTGTAAGACCGTTGAGGTCAAGACAAACACATTGTGCACACATTTCTGAGTGAGGTGAGACACCAACCCACTGCCATCAAGTTGGCCCATCTCCTGACAACCCTCTGTCGGATCTCTCAGGTGGTCCAGCAGTGGGCTTGAACAGCGCAGAACTGTGAGCACGGATCCAGCCCAGAGCTGCTGTGCTCGGGGTTGCTATGAGTCAGCTACATCGACAGCATCTAACAACAAGGCAACAGATCTTTCCCTGGCGGGTGACGTGTGGATTTGAACTGCTGATCTTTTGGTTATCAGCCTGACACGTAACCTACAATGCCACAAGGTCTCCTTTTCATGTAAATGCACCAAGCCCTTCAGTCTTGGTTGCTGAGTGTTCCTGCTCATAATGGCCCTCTGTCAGATCTCAGAGGCTGTAAATCTTTATGGGAGGAGACTTGACAGTTGTTGTTTTTCCCCAGAGCAGCTGAAGGATTCCAACTGATGACCTTTCAATTATAGGTGCAACATATAGAACCTTGAACCTCAGAGCTCCTGCACGGAGAACACACATAGGGACAATGCGAAGAGTAATTGGTGTGTGGGTATCCATGCGACCGCCTTCATTCTGTGAGGTAGACCATCGCCAGCTCTCAGAAACCATCTCTGGGTTCTCCCCAGACAATCTCTTCTGTTGAGTGTTGAATACAGCCACCAGCATTTCCACGTAGATCCGAGGTCTGCATGCTTCTGAACTTTGTGTTGATGTCACAGTGGCATACATGTTTGTGATCTGGCCCTTTGGGTTAACGTTATTTGGGAAGGCTGCTAACTGGTGGTGGTGCATTTCACTGCTGCACACTGACACATAGCAGCAAAAGGTTGCAGGCTTGTTTGTGGTTGGGGTGGCGTCTGCTACAGAACAGGGATGAGAATCTCTCGGGTCTCTCCTTCTTGTTAGGTGCCTTTGAGTTGGTGCCGAGGCCCAGCTACCCTGTGTAGAACAGGACGGAGCTCTGTCGGGGCATCTGCACAGCCTCTGCTGCTCCAGCCCGCTGGTGCAGCCATGGGTTAGTCCATCTGACTGAAGGGCTCTCTCTAGGAGAGAATTTTCTCCAGGACAGAGGTATTGATAAGACAGAGGTCTTGGGAAAATGCACTTTTATGCTGGACTGCTTTCTGATGTGGTCAAACATGCTGCCCTCAGAACAGTGTGTGGACACCCCTGCTGCCCTGCATCTTTGCCAGGACAGCTTGTTAGACTTTGGTTCCTTCCATCTGGTGACTGTGTGCTGGGACCTTGTCAAGACTTTAGTTTTGATTTCCTCATGAATAATGAAGTTGAGTCTCTTCTGTGTGTTTGGCCGTTTTGGTATTCTCATTTGTGAAATGGCTTGTGGGGACATCTGCCCATTTTATTACTGTTTTCCAAAAGTTGTTCACAGATTATGAATGTGATCATGTTCCTTTGTCAGTTGTATACATTGCAGCTGTCTTCTAGTATTTTTGGACCGTGTTTTCATTCTTTTAGTATCTTTTGCATAGTATTTTTAGAAAATCATGAATACTCCATTTTTATGCAGTAAATCACCTCTGTATTTCTGCATGGGTAAGGAGAAATCCTGCCCTGTCCCTAGGTCATGAATATATATTTGCCTTTATTACCTTCTAAAATATACAGTTCTTTCTTCTTTCAGATCTAGAAGGAATCTAAAATTTGTTTAGTATGTAGTGTGAGGGAGAGGTTCAATTTTATTTTTTCCTCTGTATAGATTTCCACATCATTGACTTTGTATATGGTGTGAGGTAAGGGTTTCATTTTATTTTTCCCGTATAGACACCCTTAGTTGGAAAGTGTCCACTTTCCTCAGCCAAGCTAATAAAGCCATGGGTCCTGTCCTGGTCTTCTGATTCGTCCTGTAGGTTGATTTGACTCATTTTGTACCACAGTTACCATACTTTGATAATAAATGATAATTTTCTGGTAAAGTCAGATCTCTACCCCTTACCTTTCTTATTTAGAATCTCTCCTGATCTTTGACCCTTTTAAAATTTAATTTTAGCAAACTTTTGTGAATCGTGTGAAAGATTACAGGCGAGTGTGGTTTTTCATGCAGCAGTTTATCTGTAGTGTGATTTGATGCTTGCTGCATCCTTCACAGTATTGCAGGGGCACTAAACAGCACCCTTCTCTGTCCCTCCCTGTGTTGTTTGTTTCCATTCCTCTCTTTCTCTAACCCTTCCTGCCTTTTGGTCTTTAACTCTAGGTAGATGCTACCTTCTGATCTGTGATTGATTGTTCTAAGTAATGCCTGGCTAGAATCAGCTTTTCCTGGGACGTGCATGTGCTAAGCATTGCATTTAGTCTATGTTCAACTTGGAGAATGTTGCTTTTTTTAATAAAATTTTTATTTTATACTAGTTTACTTACAAAGTTTGTATACATTGATTTCCACACCTGATTTTTCCCCTTTCCTTTACCCACCCCTCGCTCCACCCATCAAATTATGCAACCCTATGATTAAGGTCCCCCATTCTCACCTCTCTGCTCCTCCCTCCCCTCCTTGGATCCTCATACATGGTCTATAATAATGGTTTTATACAGTATTTGTCCTTATGGGACTGAGTTAGTTCACTTAGCATGCTAAGTGAACTAACTAATGCTCTCCCCTCCCTCCCAAGTTAGGTAGTAATTTAAAAAATCATTGCTCCTGCATGCTGCATAGTATTCCATTGTGTGAATGTACCATAATTTCTCAATCCATTCGATTGTGGTAGGACCTTTGGGCTGTTTCCATGTTCTTGCTATGGTGAATAATGCTGTTATGAACACTAATGCATAAGTCTCTGTTTGAGCCTCAGTTCTCATTTTCTTGGGGTATATGCCAAGCTGTAGAATAGCTGGGTCATATGGAATTTCTATGTACAGCTTTTTGAGAAAACTTCAAACTGCCTTCCAGAGTGTTTGTACCATTTTACAATCCCACCAACAATGTATAAGAGTTCCTATCTCACCACCTCCCCTCCAAAACTTATTATTTGCTGTCCTGCTAAACTTTGCCACTGCTACTGGGCTAAGATGGTATCTCATTGTGGTTTTAATTTGCATCTCTCATTGCCAGTGATTTTGAGCATTTCTTCATGTGTCTGTTGGCCATCTGATTGTCCTCCTCTGTGAAAAGTCTTTTCATATGTTTTAATTTTCTTTTTATGGTAGATGTATAGAAATCAAATGGGCATTTTTTCTGTCCTGCATTCCCATAAAGCACGCTCATTAATTATAACAATTTACACATCCTTTTGAATTTTTATTTACACCATCATGTCATTTGTGAACAAAAAAAGTTTTGTCTCTTCCTTTCTGCCCTTGACGGTTCTGACTCTCTTTGCCTCTCTTACCGTGTAGACGTCTAACGTTGCTAACAGACTAAGCAGTTGTTGTGGGCTTTCTTGTTTCTTCTTGATCTTAAAGAAAACATTTTCATTTCATTAGTGTGTTTGCTGTTTGATTACATGCACTTAAAAACCCTTCTGTTCTGTGTTGTCAAATGACTTCCCAACAGAATTATGCCAGCTTCACCATTACCTTACAGTCCTTTTTTCTTAAAAAATGAAATATCATTTAGATCATTGCTTATTTGATAAGCCCAAAGGTGTCTCACTGAATTCAGTCCTCTGATTATGCCAGAGGTTCCACGGTGTCTCACAGCCTCTGTCAGCACCTGGACTTCCCGTGTTTGCTCCTTTGCGTGTGTATTTTATGCACTGGTGGTTCCCTCCTCCTTTGGAGCCAGCTCCTTACCTAATGAAGGTAGTTCTCACTCTTTGACCACATTTGCCAAATATTTTCTCTCTGTGCTGTATATCTCTTCATTTTTTTTAACGTTTCATTTTCTTACTTTTATGTGGTCAAACTGGCCTCTCTTTTTTCTCTTGCCATTTCTCTCACTCCTCCTGTGTTTGGAAAGCCTGCTTCCTCCTGAGGGTGTAAGCTAAGCACTGGGTTCTGTTTTCATTGGTCTTTTTGTTTATGGCTTAATATTTCATATTTAACTGTTTACTCCATCTGGAATTGGTGGGGCTGCGGGGTGTGAAGTGAGGAGTTAATTGCTGCTAGGGGTTTACCAGGGGAAGGGGCCTCATTTGCACTTCCAAGTCTCCTGCTGCAGCTCCCCCCTCTTCAAGCCCAAGCTGATGGGGAGGAGATTAAAGGAAGTGAGGCAGTGATCTGTGTGCACAGCTTGGGGCAGAGCCCTGATCACCACAGACAGGGCCTCCCCTGCCTCTGCCTGGTGCGAAGTCAGAAGCTGAGTGCTCTTGGCCCAATCCCAGTGGGCCACTGGCCCTGCAAATTTGGACAGCTTTCCTCTGTGCTTGGAACTCAGTTCCTCATCTGCAGCGGTTGTGTGTTGGGGAAAAGGTCGGGGTTTGAGCCCACTGACTGCTCTGCAGGACAAAGATGAGGCCGTCTGCCCCCAAAACCCAGTGGAGGGTCACTGGGGTCAGAACTGCTGTGGGCAGTGAGCTTAGGGACACTTGACACTCGGAGGTGACAGGGTGGTTTCAACACCCCACTGCTAATCACGTGGTCGGCAGTTCACACCCACGGGAGGGGAGGCCTCCTCCTCCAGCCTGTGGGACAGCTCTCTGTTCTGTGTGTGGCTGTGCTGGTCAGGAAGCAGGTCAGCTCAACACACACACCGGCGCTGCTGTGTGTCCTGGGCACATGGTGAGTCCGGTATACACACGTGGTTGCGTCTGCTCATGCCCATGTATGTGTACGCACACGCAGTCACACACGTGGACACAGCAGGGCCCATCCTATAGACAGGCACCTCTGTGTGTGTGCACACCCACCCACAGAGACAGCCTTCACACACACACACACACACACGGGCATAGCTGGGCCCATCACATAGATGTGCGCACACACACACATACACCCACAAGGACAGCTTTCACATGTGTGCACACACACAGTTGAGCCGATGACAGACATATATGTGCACACACTCACACAAACAGTCATGTACACCCTAGACACACACTAGACACACAGACACAACTGAGCCCATCATCCATCAAGCAGACAGGCATGTACACGTGTGTGCACATGCATACACATCCAGAACACACAAGGACTACACACATCACACACCCATGCACACCCTCAGGCATGTAGGCACAGCTGGGCCCGTCATATCGTCATGTAAACACACACACACAAAGACATGTAGGCACAGCTGGGCCCATCAGTCATGTAGACACACACACACA
>NW_006399830.1:1229246-1254596 GCF_000299155.1 Elephantulus edwardii
ACACACACACACACACACACACACACAGAAATGTAGGCACACCTGGACCTGTCACAGTCATGTAAACACATACACACACACATAGGCACACCTGGGCCCATCACAGTCATGTAAAAACACACACAGACATGTAGGCACACCTGGACCTGTCACAGTCATGTAAACACACACACACACACACACACACGCACAGCTGGGCCCATCACAGTCATGTAAACACACGCATGTGCACCCCCACATGGACACAGCTGGCCAGTCATGCAGTTATTTGCACGCACAGACACCCATCCACACAATCAGAACACGTAGAGGCAACAGCCCTCACTCACAGTTGTGAGCTGGCAGCTGTGGTCTCTGCCCCATCCTCTCCAGCCTCTCCCACCACCTCAGCTCCTCCTGTCAGGTCCTTGCTATCTGTCTGAGCTCCACACAGCAGACTCACCTGGCCCAGGTCCTACCCTACAGAGTCTGGCAGGTGCCTGACTTCCTTATTAATTCTAGGAGGTGGGCTGTGATGAAGGCTTGAGGGAACCTTGGCTGCCCAGAAGCAGTGTGTCTCTGGAAGTTCAAATCCCCCAGCTGCTCCATGAGAAGAAGGCAAGCACTCCTCTCCTGCTGGGTCATTTACAGCTTTCGGCTCCTCAGGGGAGATGGAGCTCAGCCAGGGCATGTGGTGGCGGAGGGATCTGGGATGAGGCTGCTACCTTCTGACAGGGGATGCTGTGTCTGGAGAGCCTGTCCCCCAGGTGTGTCATGGACACTCGTGCATGTGCCAGCCCCAGACTGACCAGGCCTGGACACGAGGAAGCTGCCCCATTACTGTCTGCCCACCCAGTTTCTTGACAGAGAAGCCTGACCCCTCCAGGTTCCTCATGGGGGTGAGAGGTCTGTGGACACCCATCAAGTCCCCTGATGTGATGTCAGACCTCATACAGTGGACGTGGACAGAGACAACCACGGGGTGGCAGAGGAGGCAGACCATCTGTAAGACTGACTCACCTGGCTGGTGTCTGGCAGGGGTGAGCTTGAGGTGCTGAGCTGGGCAAGGGTAACGTCAGCTAGTGGCTTGTCCACCAGTGCCACCCACTTCCTTGCTGGGTGAGCACCACATTAGTGGCGTGGGCAGGGCAGGGCCCCCCCCGCCCCGGCAGACAGAGCCAGTGCTGCCTGTGGGGTCCAGGGTCCAGGGCAGCTCAGGAATGCGAGTGACTGTGGGGGTACAGCTAAGTCCACCTAGTCTACCGGGGAACTGAGAGGGACAGGCTGCTTCTGGGGTGCACGCCCCATGTCACACAGGCCAGCGGGTTTTGTGCAGGCCGGCACGGAGGGGGCTCACCTCAGCCCAGGCAGCCTCCCGGGCCCCTCCCGTCTGTCTCCAGTCTGGGTGCAGCTGTGCAGGGAGATGGGCTGCTGGCATCAGCAGGATCCCCCCTTCCCACCTCACTAAACAATCATGCACAAAATATGCAAATGGTATAATTACTGTTATTTGTTTTGCTGATATAAGTGTTTGAAATGCAAATGTCAAGTTTGGGAGCTCTGGCTTTCCCCACCTCTCACACCCGGACATTTGCAAGTCAATGAGGCTCCAAATGGGAGTGAGAGGAGGGCTGGGCGCACCTTCCCCGCCTTAAGGACGCCTGTGCCGGCTCAGAGCCAGGCGCCCTAGCTCCTGGAGCCTCAGTTTACCCATCATTGCAATGGGATCTCATTGTCTGGTAAAGCCACTGCCATCGAGTTGATTCTGACTCCATGGATGCTGTGGGAGAAAGTCAATCTGCCACGTGAAGTTTCCAGCTGAAGGGCACTGGAGTGGCTGGGCTCTGAATGTGCCACGGGGACTAGGGAGCAAGAATAGAAGTCCTGTCGCACAAGATTCTCTCGAATCTCGACAGGCTCTCTCTGGGAGTTCACACTCTGAGGTTCTCTGTGAGTCAGCACTGACAGGGCAGCAGGGGCCAGGGTTAGGCTGCAGAATCTGCCCTGGAAGAGGAAGCCATGTCAGACGGCAGAGCTCACATGAACAGGGCCCGTCCCTGGAGGAGGACAGCATGCTGGGCAGATAGTCGGAGACAAAGGAGAGGAAAGGCGAAACCCTCAAATGGACGGATTGGCAATGGGCCCAGGAACGGGGCAATGGTGGGGATGGCGCTGGGTGGGGCGGGGCACTGGGTGACAATGGGGATTGTGCGTGGCAGGGGGACGCGCTGGGCGCTGGGCGGAGTTCGGCCCTGTTGTGTAGGGGTCACCGTGACCTGGGGCACCTGGCCTGGCAGGCACTGAAACCTCAGTGTTCAGGGAAGCAGAGCACTCGTCTCTCGAGGTTCAGCAAATTCAGACCACTAGCCAAGCGTTTCAACCGCTGTGCCACTAGAGTGTCCACTTCTTTTTTTTATTGCAAATAATATTTTTATTAATTTTAATGATAGTTTACAGAGAATTAGGGTTTCCATTCATTCACTGTTGCCGTTCTCTCCCCGCCCACCTCCACCCCCCCATTCATTCCTCTCTTTGAAAAGTAAAATTCCTTCATTGTTATATAATCCCTCCTCCCAAGTCCACTCCACTGTGCAGCCTTCATTCTGGACTCTTGTAACGACAACAATATCTAATAATGTATCACTTTTAAACAGTTCTTTCCCTCGTCTGTTTCAGTCCACTTCTGACACCTGGTAAAGGTGGGAGTGTGGAGGAGGAAGCACCTCTGTGAGAAGGCATGACATGGTGACCATGGGGTCTCAGGCTCGGCATGAGGGGACAGTGTGGACGGGGCAATGTTTAGACCCACTGCCACAATTCAGGCCAACTCGACAGCGGTGAACCCCAGGCATCCCGGGCCTCCAGGACGATGTCTGTCAGTTGCAGTGGTCTGTCCCAGTGATGAGTCTGCTGCTGGGTTTGTTGATTTGGGATTTGAAAGCCCACAGTGGATGTGGGCCTGTCCACCCTCTCAGAATGCCTGTGGAGCTGTGATCCATCTGCTGGAGGCATTGAGAGGCCCCAGGCCTCTCGAGGGGCTGAACCCCCAAATGCCACAGCCAAAGCTGTGTGCACACATTGTCCCAGAGAGGAAGGTCTTTAGTTTTTTGGGGTGTGTGTGTGTGTGTGTGTGTGTGTGTGTGTGTGTGTGTGTGTTTCCCATTATATTATTTTTACGTGTACTGTCAAATCAGATCTGACTGGTACAGAAGGAGATTGCCCCCTCCCTCTCCAGCAGAGCATCTGGTGGATTTGAACTGTGTACCTCTGGGATTGCACTGCAGCATCTTGCCACTAGGCCACCAGAGCAAGTCTTTAGTTTTGACTCCTCCAGGGCAAGGGGGTCTGTGAGGCTCCCAGACTGTCATGTGGTGGGGACCCTGCCCAAGCACAGCCAGGTTGGGACCAGCATCTGCACTGTGAAGGGGAAACCGAGGCACAGCGTATCTGGCTTGCCCACACTCACAGCAGTCAGTGCGCCTGACTCTGTTGGCACCCACACAGGCAGGGACAGTGTGCACCGCACCTTCCTGCCCTCCCACGATCTCCACCTCACGCCACTCCTAGCTGGCTCTCCCCAGCAGCCACAAGGAACATCTGCAAAGGCCCGCTCCATTGTTAAGCTGTGTGGTCAGTGCGGTTCCTATATAGGTCCCGAGGACCTGGGCTGTGGCCTGAGGATGGGTGCCTTGTGCCCAGGAGTGGCGCTGTGGGGTTACCAGCTCTGGCCTGGCTGTTTGGGAAAAGAATAGGCATTTTTGCGGAAGTTGGACTGAAGCATCCGGGAATGACTTGCATAGCCTCGAAGCCTGTGTTGTTGAGCCCTGCAGATTTAGGAGGTGCTGTTGGGTCCTCTGGGGTCCTGTGGGGTCCTGTGGTGGTCCTGTAGGGTCCTGTGGTGGTCCTGTAGGGTCCTGCAAGGTCCTGTGGGGGCCTGTGGGGGCCCTGAGGAAATAGAGTTGTTCAACAGTTTCCATTAAAACCACAGCCAGGCACCAATTCCTACTCACAGAATCCCTCAGGCGTGCACAACTTACATGACCTGTGTTTCCTGCTGTTGTGCAGAGACTGCATGTGCACACGTGCATGTGAATGTGCACACAGAGCATACATGTGTGTGAGCACAGCGAGTCCTGTGTGCATACATGTGTGTGCACGCGTGTGAATGTTCACACCAAGCGGGCACGTGTGTGAGCACAGCGAGTGCTGTGTGCATATGTGGGTGCACATGAGGGAATGTTCATACCAAGTGTGAGCGTGTGGGACCACGTGTGTGCGCACGTGTGTGATCACGCATGTGTGTACGTGTGTGAATGTTCACAGCAAGCGTGCATGCATGTGTGAGAGCACAGTGAGTCCTGTGTGCACACGTGTGTGCGCACGTGTGTGAATGTTCACACCAAGTGTGCACATGTGTGAGCACAGCGAGTCCTGTGTGTGCACGTGCATGTGAGCACACGTATGCATGTGTGTGCATCACATGTATGAGTATGTGCACACATGCAGGTGAGTGTGTGCGTGCCTGTGTGTGGTGTGAGAACACGCGCTTCTCAGTGAGTGCCTGTGGTGCATGAGGAATGCTGATGGAGAATGAACTTGCATCTCACACATGGCGCCACACCCGCAGTGAGGAGCACACAGGGACACAGTCCCTCTGGGTGGAGGCTGCTCCCCAGCCTGGGGCTCTGTGCAGAGGAGCCCAGCTCCCTGCTCTGTCCCTGCCAGCTCTGCCCCTCAGGCCTTCCCCCTGCAGCTGTGTGAAGCAGCCTGGGCTCTGCATTTCGACCCCATGCCTCCTCTGTAACGCGGGTCTTGCTGGGAGACTGGGCTGGATATACCTTCCGCAGTAAGCACACCTCCCTGCTTCCCCGGTTTCCCTGGTGAGGCTGGTGGACAGTCCCCTCAGACCCAGCATCTGGCCTGGAAGCAGATCTGTCTTTCTCTCCACCTGGACTAATGTCAGCAGTGGACATGATGCTGGAGGCTGGGTCTGGGGCTTCAGCAGTGACCGCGAGGGGCCTCCCCCGAGGGCGGTAATGGTGCTCTGGTCCAGCTGCTCCTTCCTGAAGAGCTGCCTCCAGCCCAGGCCCCAGCACCATGGCCCCACAGTCCCTCTGTTTTTATTCCAATTACCTTTTCCAAGACAGGTTTGGCCTCATTAGCATATTCAAATGCAGGCCATTATTATTTCAATTAGCTGTTAAGTAATTAGCTCTAATTGATGAGCATTCCCCCCACTTCCCCACATATTTTTTGGTTATTTACATCCGCTTCTAACCCACAATTTTAGGTAATTACATGCCATTCACTCGTCTATTTGCACACACACATGCACACACACACTCTGACAGGTTCCTTTGTGACTTACAATCCCAGGGCTGCCCTGGGAGCACGGGGGAGGCTGAGGCAGCGGAGGGGGCTTGGGACACAGATGGGGACCCCTCCAGGCTCCTGCCAAACCATGGCGCGGAGAGCCCAAAGCCCACCACCCTTGCCAAGCTCTTCTCTCCCACAGCCCTCTGTCCCAAGTCCCATCTGTCTGTCTGCCTGCCTATGCTGCCTCTCCTCAGCACCTGCCCGGGACCCTTGCCACACCATGCTCAGGGGACATGCCTCCAATAAGGCCAAGCAGGAGGTGGGGGCCGGGGCTGTGGCTTTGTCAATCATGCCACAAAGACCACCTCACTGCATGGCCTGGGAGGAGCCTCAGTGTCCTGATCTGTAAAATGGGGTGGAAGGGCTTCTCCCAGAGAATTAGCCGTGATGGTGAAATCCTCCCCCACACCCTGGATGCCCAGTGAATGAATGGGTGCATGGGTATGGGAAGGGTGCATGAACAGGGGTGCCTGAAGGCGTGTGAGTGAATGCAGGTGCGTGAGGGAGTGTGAGCTATGCGTGTGAATGAAGAAATGAGTGAGAAGTAATGACTGGGTGTGAGTGAACAGAGGAGTGGAGGGATGTGTGAGGAGTGAGTGAAGGCCTGAGTGTGAGAGGACGGATAGACAGGAATGAATGTACGTGAACCGAGGAACAGCAATGAAGAGCTGTGAATGGGGAAGTTAGTGATGCAGCCTTGTGGTGGCTGTGGGGTCGGGTCCACCATCACTGCAGCCCTACAGAACCAGGCTGTAGACCTGTACCCCATTTCTTAGCTTAGCTTCTCTGAGTCCTTGGCTGCCTGGGCCACAGGTAAACCCTGTTCCCAAGCAGAGGTGTCCTTGGTGAGGGAGGTCTGTGGCAAATCCTGACGGAGGAAGCAGTTCTGGCCACTTGGCTTGATGTCCCAGCTTACCTTGGCCGTGCCTCTGATGTCTTAGATGGGAGATGGGGTGCCATGTTCTCATTTGACCTGCTGGTTCTCAGAGGCCCCCCAGAACTGCAGACCATGCTGGGACAGTGCTAGCTATCCATGCCACCCCAACACCTGGCCCCTGCAGAATGAGAAGCTGGGCTGATACCGGTCATCAGAGCTCCAGCCTCTGCCCACGCCCCGCCACAGGGCTGGCCCTCCTCCCTTTCCTTTCACCAGCGTTTCTGGACACACTGCTCTATTAGCGTCCTGGAGGCCTGTGACAAAGGCCCACAAGCTGGAGCAGGGTGGTTAATAAGAACAAAACCCATTGAAGCTTGGAGACCAGAGGCCAGTCAGCAGGGCCACGGCTCCCTGGCCAGCTCCTTCCTCGCCTCTCCCCATGTCGGGCAGCCCCAGGCTTTCCTTAGCTGGTGGCCGCAGGGCCCCTCTGCCGTCACATGGCTGTCTTCTCTGTCTCTCCTCTGCTTCCAGTGATGGCACTCCGCTGGAACCTGGGTCTCCCTGCTCCACTCTGACCTCATCATGTTGACCTAAGTGACAACATCTTCTAAGTCTCTCTCTAAATGATCACGTGCATGCATACAGGGTTAGGATTTCAACTTTTGGTGACACACAGTTCGCCCTGGAATAGTCTTCTTATTGCTGGTGCGCTGTGGGAGTCAGGACTATCCCACCTTCTCCTCTGCTTGTGGTCGAACTGACACACAGTGGAATGTTCATGAAGCCCATGGACTGACCGGTACCCGTGAGGCCAGTGTCTTCATGGGCAGGCACCCTTGTTGTGTCCTCACTGGCTGTGTCTCTGTGGGGAGCATCCCTGTGGCTCTGAAGACCAGGTCTTCTGGAAGCTGACATGTCTACAAGATGTTCTGCCACATCCTTCTCATCTGCTCTCCTCTCTGTCTCTGTGCAGCTAGTGACCATTTGTGCTACAATTGGCCTGTGTCCTGAGATGTGTGGAAGATGTCCGTGATCCCCACAAGGAGGAACCCACCAGCTCGTCCTTCTCAGATGTGCCGGGTCATGGGCGGGCCCTGACCTCAAGGTAAGGGCTGCACTGGCTCCTTACTCCACTCTGAGTCCAGAGAGCAGGGCAGGTGGGAGTGACCTGTGCTAGATGGTCCAGATTAGTGGATGGGCCAGAAGGTGCTGGAGCATCTCCAGATACCCATCAAAGGGCAGAGTGGCAGCGCCTGCAGAGGTGGCTTCAGGAGTGAGGACCTGGGATACGATAAAGAGGTGGAGACCGAGGTGGACCTCAGGACTTTACAAGAGGAATTGTGGCTGTCTGGGGACTTGGAGGTGGTCTGAATAGATGGCAGCTGTGCTCGGGGCCTCTCCAGTCTCCTTATCTGGAAAATTGAAGCATCACTAAGGGCTAAAATTGGGGAGTCCGTCTTCTATCACCCGGGGGAATAGATCTGGTGTACTTGAGTACAAAACCACCACATTGTATAGCATGTATTACTACTGATTTCTCCCATGGAAAGCAATTACCCATCGTTCTGAATTTAAAAGCTCAGTGAGTAAAGGAGTTTGAGGCCTCCTCAGGTGAGGTGCTGTGTGTCCACCTGTACTGAGCCCGTTGCGAGCCTGTTCAGCTGGGTGAGTTCTTTTCTAAAAAGCACTTCCCAGAACTACGTGGATATATCTTTTGTCAGCTGTACCTTGAACTTTTCCAGGCCTTAAGTCTTCCTCCAGTCCTAGGCCTCTGATTCTTCATTTAAAAAACTGAGCTCGCACGTCGGGCCCTGGTACCTGGGAGTGTCTTTGTCTGTTAGAGCTGGGTTGCAGTATCCTGCTTGACCAGCAGAAGTCACTGTTGACAAGTGCCACAATCCATTGAGAAGTCTTTGGCTTTTAGGTTTTGTCTTTGCTCACCGGGCCACTTGCCTGCTGTATTCAGACATAAAAAAATTTAATACACTGAGTTTCCTTAAAGTGCTCATGGTACTTATGCCCCGGTTCCAATGGACAGCGGGAGGAAGGCAACTGCAAATTTTAAGATCTCTCCATCATGTGGGGAGCAGAGATTTCTTTCTAGAACTCCCAAAGGCACGTGTTTTTCAGCTAGTGGCAGATGGCTTCCTACCAAGTGGTGTCCCCAGACTTCTCATCAGCTTTAGGTGAGTCTTCAGAGGACGATTTGGAGTGATCCCTGATTGCCTCACCGAGGGCGGTTGTGTGCCCTCATCCGTAGCACTAGAGCAGAGAGCTGGCTTGAAAGGGGGATCCCACGCAGCACTCTCCCTGCCCTCGCCTAGGAGCATCTCTGATTTGGCAGGTTCTCCAGGACCATGGTCACGGCTGCCTCGTATTACAAATGGGCACACTGGGGCCTGGGGTGTTTAGACAATGATTCGAAGTCACATCTGGGGATGGGACAGTCCTTGGTTCTCCCTCCTCCCACTTTTGCTGGGAGGCAGGGTGTGCCAGGAGCAGAGGGGTCTCCAGTGTGCCGTGATGCAGGCAGAATGGGAACATTGTCTGTAGAGGATTTAGAACAACTGTAAACCCACCCTGAAGTCGGCCTTCTTTAATTTTTTCTTTATGTTGAGAATCTAAACTTCAGTAATAAAATGCAGCACACCTCCTCACCTCTGTGCTTCTGGGACGCAGCGGGCTGGGGGAGCTGGTTGTAATTGTTGCCCGGTCGGGAGGTGGTTGTGATTGTCGCCCGGTCGGGAGGTGGTTGTGATTGTTACCTGGTCGGGTGTTGGTTGTGATTGTTGCCCGGTCGGGTGTTGGTTGTGATTGTTACCTGGTCGGGAGGTGGTTGTGATTGCTGCCCAGTCGGGAGGTGGTTGTGATTGTTGCCTGGTTGGGAGGTGGTTGTGATTGTTGCCCGGTCGGGAGGTGGTTGTGATTGCTGCCCAGTCGGGAGGTGGTTGTGATTGTTGCCTGGTCGGGAGGTGGTTGTGATTGTTGCCCGGTCGGGAGGTGGTTGTGATTGTTGCCCGGTCGGGTGTTGGTTGTGATTGTTGCCCGGTCGGGTGTTGGTTGTGATTGTTGCCCGGTCGGGTGTTGGTTGTGATTGTTGCCCCGTCGGGTGTTGGTTGTGATTGTTACCTGGTTGCGTGGTGGTTGTGATTGCTGCCCCGTCGGGTGTTGGTTGTGATTGCTGCCTGGTCGGGAGGTGGCTTTGTTGCAAGGGAAGGCTGGTGGACCGACTGTGCTGAGAGATTGTGCCAGCACCACTTTCCCACAGCCTGCCTTCACTCTGCCTCGGAGCCACATTTTGGTCTTTCTCCCAGGGTTTCAGTTTTTCATCATCTTGTTGCACACTTAGTAGACTACAGCCGAGCAGCAGTGTTCCTTTGCACACGCTGTGTGGCTTGCCTCGTGGCAGTGGTCTGGAAGCAGCCTACCCTTGTCCCTGTCCTGGGCGGGGTCGTTGCCCCTCCGCACCCTTGCTTGTCTCCCTGTTGGACGCTGCCCTGACCTTGATATTCTAGGTTCTAGACTCTTAGGGCTGGGAGGTGCCTCACAAATGAGGCCAGAGTGTGCTCCGACGCTGGTGACCCGCGTGCACTGCACTGAGTTTCTTGGGACTTCCGGTGGCTGAATTCCCTGGGACAGATCCCAGGCCTTTCTTCTCGGGTCACCTTCATCCTTCATCCTTTGGTTACAGTTCAAATGATTTGTCCATCATTGTACCACTGGGGCTCAGAAGACACCTCTGGGATCCTGAATCCAACTTTCTCATTGTACAGATGGAAGGAGCTCCCAGAGGTCACCCAACGAAGTTCTTGCAAAGCAGGGGCTAGATCTCAGGTGCCCCAGCTTCAAACAGACGTCCACCAGCGCATTGAGCCGTCCCGCCTTGGTCCTGCTCGGCAGGGACCCCACTTCCAGTTTGAGGATGGGTAGGAAGCACGTCAGCCACAGTGCTGGCACCAGCTGATTTCAGGAGCGGGGTGCCAGCCTCTCCTCATGGTCCCCGGTGCTGCCACTGGGCGCTTGACCTCTCAGTGACATCACTTAGGTCAGTGTCATTACTCCAGCGTCCCTGCGGCATGGAGGAGGCTCTTTTCCTTAAGCTCTGTGGAACTTGGCACCTTTGTGTTTGTGGATTTTCCTGCTTCTTCCTCCCATCCCTGGGGGATATGTGAGGTGGTGTGGGGAGCCCCAGGAACCACTGGGGCCGGGCTTGAATTCCGTCTTCCATGTGTGGCTTCCTCGGGCATCTCGGAGGTTCTCACCCCGTCTGGTGGCCTGGAGTGTGGAGGGCGGGGCTCGGGGGGCAGTGAAACTAGGGGTAAGTCAGCTGGTGTTCAGATGCGGGTGCTGGGTATGGCCTCACCATCTCTACACTGTGAGACGGAGGGGAGCGCACCTCCCTGGGAGGCAGGCCGAGGGAGGCATATGGCTGATCTGCAAGGACTTCAGCGAATTGTGGTGGTTAGTGCTGCCCTCCCAGGGGCGTCCACAGGGGGCTAAGTGTGAGGCTGCTAGCCACAAGGCCGGCAGCTAACCCTCTCAGTGGCTCTGCAGGAAAAAGAGGAGGTCGTCTCCTCCTGTTAGGAGCTCAGTCTAGAAAACTGACCATGAGGTCACCAGGAGTCAGAATCGACCCAAGGCAGTGAGTTCGATTTACGTGGTGTCGTTAGGTCAAACGGTGGGGTAAACACCCTCTACCAGCTGACAGGGTGGCAGTTTGACCCCTCTCGGAGGTGCCTTGGAAGAAAGGCCTGGAAAGCCACGTTTGAAAGTGTTGAAATCTCTGGAGCCGCATTCTACACCGCACACGCTGGGATTACCACGGCAGCTGATGTCAACAGGCAGGAAACGAGTGCCCATCAGAGCTCCAAAATGATGCTCAGAAATACGGTCTCTTCTCCACCTCCTGCCTGAGATCTCAGCCGCCAAGCCCACCCACAACCCCTCGGTGCTCTCACCTGCACCCTTGAGACTCACGAGGCTCACCCCTCTCTGTCCTCTCTCACTTGATTCTGGGGCTCCTCCCTACTACAACCTCCCAACCCCAGCAGGTGGGAGACACTGCGTAAATGTTTGTTGAATGAATGGAAGGAATGTTTCCTACCTAAGGAGACAGGTGGCAACCCAGATGGCTTGGAGGGCTGGCAGAAGATTGGATACATTGTATCTAAATCTTGCTCAGGAACTTGGGGGTTAGGATACATTATTTCTTTCCAGTTATCAAAGGCTGTCATTCTGCAGTGAGGGGGTTTGTGAACTCCTCTGACTGCTGCCTCCTCCTCCACTTCCGGGTATTAAAGGTTTATGCCTAGAAGTTATTCCTGTTTAAACAATGACTAAGACTCCAAAATGAAATCAACTTTCCTTGTATTCTAATGACCCCAGGCTATCTACTGGACATAGTCCAGCCTCTGGCCTATGGTTAACACCAAGGACAGAGTCACAGATGCCCTGGCCCTAATCTCCTGGATTGAGTGGGAATGGGGAGTTCCAGTTTAGTCCCCCCTCTTCTGCAAGATCTCCTCCTCAGAGCCTCAGTTTCCCTTTCTGAGACATGAGTTGAATCCGTCCACTGGTCAGCTGCAGCCTGATCTGTGGTTGATTTAAGGCGGCCTGTCCATGGTGGCCCAGCAAATCTGCTCACAGGGCTCAGATCCCATCTGCCCTTCTCTACTCACCCCCCCTCACCAACAGGCCCGCTCCCCTCCCCCATCCTTCCAAGGAGCAGTGCCATTTATCTGCCCGACGGTGACAGGCCATGTGGCTGGAGTGTGTCAAGCCGCTGTCCAGAGATCAGCTGGGAGCTACAAAGCAAACCGCCCGAGCTAATTAGCAAAAGGTCACGCCAGCTCCTGCAGCTCCGCTTCTGAAGTGGGTCCTCACTCCAGCCGGGGGGTGTGGGGAGCTGGGGTTTCTGGCGGGGTTTCCAGGACACCCTCAAAGCATGCTGGGCCTGCTGCATGCTTGCCACCCCACGAGTCTGCACCAGGCTGCCACTTCTAGAGGCTCCCCAGTCCAGAGCCTGGATCCCACCCCAAGCACCTTCTGGCTGGGCGGGCCACCTAGATCACAGAGATGCAATCTCCAGGTGGTGGGGTCCGCGCCCAGGTCTCCCAGTAAGAACCCCCCAGAGTGGCCCTCCTCTTCCCATCTCTCTCTAAATCAATTTGCTTTTTAAAAACGTAACTACATTTATTTAAAAGGGCGGCTTTATAGCACTCCTACAAATGGAAAACAAGCCTCACTCGCCATAAATAGAATTCATAATCATAAAAATAAATTCAGTGGAAACAAAACAATGTTATTACATTGTAGTGGGTGTGGGACCAAGGAGGCTCAGAGCCCACGGCCTGACGTTTAATAAAACAGGAGAGAAGCTGTGTGCAGAGGGGCTCAGGACTCTCCTGCCGGCTAGGGAAGGGCTCTGATGTCATCACAAGTGCTGGAAAGAGGCCACAGGAGGGTGTCTCTTGAATGAAACGAGCCTTCTTTACTTTGTGCTGTGTCAGCTCAGAAGCACACCAGGCTTCATGGAGGAGATGCCGGCTGGTGGGCTTGTCCCCGGACCGCCCTCTTCCCGGGCGATGTCAGGTTGATTGACCAGAGGGTTAACCTGCCCTGTGGGCCCAGGAAATGGTACAGCTGATCTTCCCTTACAGGTGATGGTGCTGACACACCTCACAAGCTGCGGACAGGCCGTCAGGAGGGACTGTCCCCTGGAGTAGGATGCCATGGTTGGCAGAGGAAGGGGTCCGTGCAGGAGAGGAGTGGGCTCTGGGGCAGTGGCTGCAGCAGTGGGCTCAGACACTGAAGGGCACTGGGAGGTGCACAGCAGACTGTGCTCCTGTCTGTCGTACCAGGCGGACGTCACCACGAGGCGGGTACCCCTGTCTCTTAGTGTTTGTGGGATGACTCACAGCCTGTCCTGGGGCACCCTCCAGGGAATCACCTCCCTTCTCCAGAGGCTGAGCCCTCCTTCCCCATCTCACCTCACAGCAGGCTTTGCAGCCACCTGGGCTGGATCCTAATATGTCTTTCCTATTCCTGTGGGATTTATCTCCCTGGGATCTGGCTGAGAGGAGGTGGGGCAGGGCGTGGACGTTCCAGTCTCCGGGCCTGGTCCCTCTGCCTGGACAGACCCTCTTGGACCTCTTTTCTCTCAGGGCCAGGCTCGAGGCCCTTCCTCCTCTTTCCAACTTGCTCACAGTGGACATGGGCATTGTGGGTAGCTTCCAGCCAGGGCTGCCTCTGCCCTCTGCCCTCTGGCCCTGGCCACTGGCTGCAAGAGACCAAACCCAGGCCTTTGTGTGGCTTCCTTGCCAACTGAGCCATGATACCAGGGACCAGCCTCCCAACCTCTCCTTGGGATACTGTGCCCATCATCTGTGGAGTAAGGATCTCTGCCTCTGACCCTGCCTGGGCCATCCTGGACCACCCAGCCTGTTGTTCCTGGGAAGCACCCCCTCCAGTGCCAGCTCCTGGGGGGCAGGCAGAACTAGTTGATGCTGTTTTTTTCTATCCATAGAGTCTTCTCCCCCAGAAGCCTTCCAGAGCCCTCTCCTGCTTCCCTGTTTCCTGACATCAGCTGAGATGTGTGTACATGCATGTATGCCTGTATTGTGTGTGCTGAGCATCTACACACATGTGCACTGTCCACGGAACATGCTTGTCCCCATCCAGCACACACATGCATACACGTGCACGGTCCATGGACATGCATGTCTCCATCCCACACACATGTGCACTAATGACACAGTCTACACACATATGTGACATGCATGCACTGCATGTGCATCATGCATGTCCACATCCTGCACACACACCTGCGTGTGTGCACTGTCTGCAGTCTACATACATATACAATCACACACATGCACTGTCTGTCTGTGCAACACACATGTTCATACCCTGTACACATATATGTGCACATGCACAGATGTCCATACCATGCATGCACGTGCACTGTGCATCACCTATGCCTACACCCTGAACACGCACCCATGCACATGTGTATACAGATGTCCTGCACACAAACCCATGCACACTCATGTACAGAGATGTCCTGCACACACACCCCTCCATGCACACGTGTATACAGATGTCCTGCACACACACCCACATCCATGCACACATGTGTACAGATGTCCTGCATACACACCATGCACATGTGTGTACAGATGTCCTACACCCCCACGCACACGTGTACAGATGTCTTGTACACACACCCATGCACACGTGTGTACAGATGTCTTGCACACACATGATGGTTCATGATGGTCCTGTGTTTACTTATCCCCTCGGAGTACATGACTTCAATGACTCACAGCTGAGGCGGCTGCTCACTCCCCCAGCCCCACCCTGTGAGCAGTGAATCCCATAAGCAGTGCTGGTCAAGGAGTGTGCAGGGAGCAGGGCCCTTGATGGGGAGGCTAGCCACGCTGGAAGCTTTTGGGGTGATGGGCGCTGAGTAAAGGGCAGCATGAGGGGTGCTAAATAGCATGGGAGCCAGGAGGGGAGTCAGTGGTGGGTGACATGATGTGAAGAGACACAGCTCAGGAGGTCGAGGAGGATAGAGGGCACGGCCCAGAGCTCGGAGAGGACGTGCCCTGAAGTTCAGGGAGAATACATCCCAAGAGCTCAGGGAGGACATGGTCCAGGAACTTGGGGAGGACTCAGCTCAGGGTCTCAAGGAGGACAACTCAGGAGCTTGGGGAAGGGACACAGCCTGGAGTCCAGGGAGGACTCACTGCCAGAAAGCAAGCATGGAGGAGGGGTGAACGTAGACAAGTAGGGGGTGTACAACATGTTCACTGAGCACCTGCTGCACACCTGGCCACACCTGGCCCCTCCCTCTCAGAGGCTCTCCCGACACTCTGATGAGCAGTGTCCACATTCTCACTGGCCCAGGACATGGAGGTGGGGAGAAGCAAGCAGCTGGGCTCCGGATCCAAGCATGTTTTCCTTTCTGAGCAGCTGGCTTTTCGGGGTGTCCAGCGGGGACACTGCTCATCCCTGGCCAGGTTGTTCTGGCTGCTTCTTCCTCAGACACTGAAATGTCCCCAGATGGCTGCCCACAGCTTGACCAAGAATAATGGAATGTCAGCTGACACCTCTGGACCCTTCTCAGCCCCCTTCAGACAGCAGTGCTCCAGAATCCATGGTGTCCTCCCTTCCCACTGCACTGCATCCTCTCCCTCGATGCCCCAACCCTAGTCCACTGTCACGGCCACGGTCTTCCCTTCACCCAGTCCTTTCAGCCCAGCCTTGAGGTGCCTCTCTGTTACCCCACAGGAGACCCCAAACCCAGCATGGCTAGAGCTGCTCCCGCTCCCCCTCCTCCCCCACCCTCCTTCCCATGCAATGCCCCCAGCCTTCTCCAGCTTTTCCACCCCCTCCATCTCCTCACCCCCTCCGTTCCCCCCACCATCCTCTCCACCCTCTCCCCATCCCCTCACGGCCCTTCCCACCCCTCCCTCCACCCTATCTACCCTCTCCAGCTTCTCCACCCCCCCATCCTTTCCAACTTCTCCAGCCCCCACACCTTCTGCCCCCTTCATCCCCTCCCTCCCCTCCAGCTTTCGCCAACCTGCTTCCCCTCTGGAGGCCGGACCTCACTTAAGGCCAGTACCATCCATCTGTTGCCTGATCAATTTATGCTCCCTGCTCCTCCCCAGCAGCCGATAAATCACCAACTTCCATTGACTTGACCTCCTAAACATCTCCTTCCTCGCTCTTGAATTTTTTATTGGCGTGAAACGCACAGCAGAAATGTGCATATCCCAGTGTCTAAAGCTCTCAATTGTTCCCAGACGCCACTCAGTCAATGCCGACTCTCTCTTACACACACACTCACAAATATAAACTGGATGTAATATGTACACACCTGAATACAGACAAGGCATGACACACACAATGTTAACTGGATCTAATATATACACACCTAAATGTAAACAAGATACAACACACACAAATGGAAACCGGAACTAATATATACACACCTAAATGCAGACAAGGCATGGCACACAGAAGTATAAACAAGATGTTAATATATACACAGCAGATCACTGCTGTCCTGGTGAACTGACTCGTAGCTGGGTTTTCAGAGAGAGCAAATTGCAGGGGAGGAGACTGCCCATCCATCTCCCATGGGGCAGCTGGTGAATTCGAACCACCAGAGAGGTGCAGCCTTTGATAGGTAGGGTGAATTTCTACAAGTCACGCCTCCAGAAATCCCTATAATATATAAACACACACATAAGAATAGGGGGAGAAAAGCGGGCAGTCTCTTCCCATGTGATTGACAGGCTCAGAAACCCACTGCAGCTCCGAGCGGGCAGGTCCATTGGTCGGCACCGCATCTGGCCTGTGGTAGGGACATGGTCACCGCTTGGTGGACATGGACAGGCAGGGCAAGAATGGTCTCATTAGGTACCCTTCCTACCCCTCCCTGCACCCTTTCTACCCTCTGCATCTTCCCACCCCTCCCTCCACTCCCTCTACCCCCCTCATCCTTTCCAACTTCTCCAGACCTCACACCGTCTACCCCCTATGACCCCTCCCTCCCCCTCCCCCATCCCCACAGGGCAAGTGCTGGGCTTGGGGTCACCCAGTGAGCCACCCTCAGATGGGATGCTGAGAGAGCTTGATGAAGGTGCCCATCCCAGGTATGCTGGCCCAGGTGCAGAAAGTTCTAGAAAATCCAGCCATGTCAGGCCTGGAGGAGTCCTTTCTGATGGTTGAATTATTTTAACATTTTATTGTGACTCAAGTGAACATTTCCAGAGCTCATGAATTTCCATTAAAACATCCATGCCTGTTTGGTGGGAATCTCCACATTGTAGCAGCATTCTCCCACTTCTCTCCCTATGCTTCCCAGTTCCCTTCGTCCTTTCCTCTCCCTTTATGCCTTCTGAGCTCTGCTGCGTTAGGTGCCGTCAAGGTAACTATAACTCACAGCGACCCTGTGATCACCAGGTTGGAACGGCGCCCTTTCCTGCACCACCCTCACCCACTCTGGCACACTTGAGCCCAGCGCAGCAGGCACTGCATCGGGCCATCTCGTGGAGGGTCTTCCTGTCTTTCCCGGACCCTCCACCTTTCCAAGAATGATGCAAGGACTGGTCCCTCCTGACGACGTGCTCAAAAGACATGAGCCCACATTTCAGCACCACCACGGTGCCTCCGAGGGGCAGCCAGGTTGCACTTTCTGGATGACATCCACATGTGTCCTTTTGGCAATGCTCAGTGTATTCAGCCATCTTTGCCAACACTGCCGTGCAAAGGCACCAACTTCTTCTGTCATCCTTGTTTGTTGTCCAACTTTCAGATGCACAGGAGAAACTGGAAAGACCACGGCTCGAATCAGGAGCACCCTAGTCTTTAAACTGACATCCTTTCTCGGAGCAGTGAAGAGGCCCGTGACAGCATATGTCCCCAGTACAACACGTCTTTTGATTTCTTGACTGCTGGCTGCTGCCATGAGTGCCGACTGTGGGTCTGTGAAATTGTTGACAAGTTCAATCTCTCCATCTCTCCTGATGTTGCCTATTGGTCCAGTTGTGAGGACTTTTGTTTCTTGGAGCTGAGATGTGACCCACATTGAAGGCTGAACTCAGAAAGCACTTCAAGTCCAAAGTTTCTCTCTAGGCAAATGTTACCCTGTTGCTTGAGTGAGGCTCCTTGCTGGCATCATTGAGCACCTTCTGGTCCTGTTACTCTGCTGACAGTTGAGTCATGGGAGTGAGTATCCTTTTGGACTTGAGAGGTGACTGAGGGCCCCAGTCCTGGGGATCCGCCAGCCTTTATCAGATAAGCCTGGTCTGTCTTATGATTCTGCATTTTGTTGCTCATGTGTCTCTCACTCTACCCAGGACCCGCCATTGTGACCTTGTCCAGACAGTCAGCAGGGGCTGCTGAGCCCCGTCTTCTGGCTGTTGTGTGAGGGCTGACAATCTCTGGGATGAATTCTTGCATGCTGAGAGCTCTCCTTTGCTCAGTGTTTGCACCTTACATGCTGCTCCCAAGCTCTGGGACCACTGTCACTCCTGATGGTGAGAGTTGAGGATGAGGTCAGTGGAGATGCAGGAGGCTCTGTGTCCTCACCCCAGCAGGCTGCACCCCTGCACCCCCACACACCATCCCATCAGAAGTGTCCCAGCTCTTCCCGTTTCTCAGTCTAGAACCTAGACTACGCTGGCAGCACCCTGGCCGTGTTCCCTGGAGAGCACAAGGCTGTCTGCAGCCACCTCAGGCCGAGCCTCTCTGTCTGGGCCTCACCAGGAAGAGGGGAGGTCCCTGCCCCACCGCCTCCCCTGGAGGGGGCCTCACCTCTGCCCTTCACTTCTGCAGGGAGTGACCACAGCCTGACCACAGCTTCCTCAGCCCCAGTCAATTTCTTGAGGGCCCCCCAGCTCACCTCACACCCCTGCCCTCTACCTAAAGGAGGCCTGGCCAGCCTTGGGACAGGGGTTTCCAGCTGCACACACCCCACAGCCCCTAAGCTCCAGGAGTAGGGACCACAGCAGCACCCCGCAGGGAGAGCAAAGAGCACCCTGAGGCATCCCAGGGTTCAAGTGCACGTGTTTGTGAGAAGTCCTTTTCAGTGCTCCGGCCGCTAACTAGGCAGGAGGCCCAGAGAGTTGCCAACGAGCAACCTTCAGTGTGTTAATCCAAAGGTCAGATATTCAGATCCACCCAGAGGGGTTGCAGACGAAAACCTGGCGCTGCTCCCACAGAGCACAGTTCTTGACTCTGGGCACTTCAACCAAGGCAGCAGCAACTGCTCACCAGGCATCTGAGTGGGTGGTAGAGCCTTTGTCCGGTGCTGAGAGCTAGAGTCCTGGCCCCGGGGTCTGTCTGAGACCTGTGGAGACCCTGCCTTGCTCCGGTAGACCGGGGGCTCCCTCCCCGTCCTGCGCTGGGTGCCCATCTGTACCCCCCCTGCGCCCCCCAGGACTTGGGCCTTCGCAGGGGTCCCTCCTGAGCCCTTTCACTAGATGAGGTGGGTGGCAGGAATCGAGAGCTGGCTCAGAGCCCCTTACTCAGATGGCTGGGCAGCTCAGTGGTCAGAGGTGACCAGCAGTGGCCCCCGGCCTCCCTGGTCCCCTGCCCGCTGACAGCAGCTCCTCTTCTGAACTGGCAGCTTCCCTGTCCTCTGCATGCAGTTCACACTGCACAGGAAATGAAGGAAGGGGCTGCCCACTTTGCAAAGCCTTGAAAAGCCTGCGTTAGCTGCATGACAATCAGAGTCACAAATCCATGTCAGCACGGGAGTGCGGCCTCACTGCGACCCTGCAGGGCAGCGGCCCCAGGTCCTCTGGGCAGGCAGCATTCTCCGCCTCTTACTGGGGTGGCTGCTAGGTTTGAACCGCCGACCTTTCAGTGTTCCGTTAGCAGTCGAACACTGTAACCACTGCACCACAGGGCCCTGGGTGGTAGGTGGATGGCACTGCTGATCATGAACTCCCTCCACAGCCCCGGGGCGGCTATGGTGCTCGGATTCTGGGGAAACGACAGCTTGGAGCCCAGGAAGCTTGCCCGAGGATGATGTCTGTCCACTGAGCCCAGCTCTCAGTCATTCTGCTCCCGAGCTCGGCCGGACAGCGAGGTGGGGGTGAGGGGACAGCAGTGGCTTCCAGGGCCAGTGGTTCTCCACGTGCCTAGCCCTCGGGGCTCCAGCTCAGGCCCTCAGGCTCCAGGAATACAGGGGGTCATGAGAGGGGTCAGGAGACACAAGCTCAGTCCTGGCCCTGCCACACCTTGCTGTGTGACCAGGAGAAAGTGCTTCCCCTCTCTGATCCAAGAAGCCATGGTGGAGCAGTGGACATGGCGGCTCCACGAGAGGAAGATGTGGTGCCTTCGTAAAGATCCCAGCTAGGAGACCCTGTCCCCCAGGGCCACTCAGCAGCAAGGGCTGGGCTTTGAATGGTTTGGGGTTTTTTGGGGTGCCAATACTGGTTTACATACAAAGTGCATAAAATTCGTCAACTTTGCTTTTCACACCAGACCTTTCCCCTTTCCCCATCCCTCATTCCACCTGTCAGAGTCACACAACTTGGTTGGCTTTAATTTCGAAGGCCTGGTGGCGCAGTGGTTAGGAACGTGGCTGTTGATAGTTCAGCAGCTCACCCCTCCTGGCCACTCGCAGGAGGGGCCCCACTTCTCGGCCTGTGACCCAGCGGGGTTCAGAACTGTGGCTGTAGTCACCTCACGGCGGCGTGGGTTTGGATGAATTCCTTCTTTCTGACCGTGACACAGGACCTCACTCCACTGCATGCGACAGGGCCTGGGTTCAAGTTAACCCACTGCCCCAGGCCCCAGTGGTTCTAGAAAGTCCCTCTGTGCTTCCTTCTGTACAATGGGAAGCTCTGTAGCAGTCGGCATCCAAGGCGCTTTGCACACAGTGTCAGGAGTAGAGCAGAGCTAGAACTTCCTGTGGGCCTGGGAAGCATGCCGGCCAGGAAGACAGCCAGTGTAACTCTGTGTTGTGACATCAGTGAAGATTCACCAGGCAAGTTGGCTTTCCTGCCAGTCAGGACATCCAGCGTGCAGCAGCACTCTCCCCACTCCGTCCCTGTGTTTCCATTTGCCCTTCTTTCCTCTACCATCCACCTTCTGTGCTTTCTCCCTGCGCACATGCCCCTTTTGCTCTCAGCTTGTGCTAAGCAGCTGCACTTTCCTTCCTGGTGTTACTTTAAAGGTCTGTCATTTTTGGGGGGTGGAAGTTGAGCAATGGGAGTGGCTTTAAGGGTGACTGAGGGTCACAGTCCAGTCTCTGCCAGGGCAGCAAAGTGGGCATTTCCTAGAATACCAGTGCCGCCCTCACCATTATGTGCCCAGCGACCTGGGGACACCAGATCTGAACCGTGCCATGCTGTGCCGCCCTCACCATCTCAGCCACGCACAGCCCGTTCTGCAGTCACGTGTCCATTCATCCTGAAGGTCGGCCTCTCTTCCTCTGAACCTCCACCTTTCCCACCGCGATGTGTCCCCCAGGACTGGCCCCTGACAACCACATATCCAAAGCATGAGACCACGTTGCACCATCCTCACCCCAGGAGCACACTGGCAGCACTTCCTCCCCTCGGCCTTCAGAACCAGGGCCCCGAGTCGGTCCAGGAGTGACTCAGACACCATTGTCCACTTTAGTCCACCCCCTCCTGCCACCTCCTGCCGGCCTCCCTTCCACACCTCCAGTGACGAGGACACAGTCTTACACCGAAGCCCATTCCTTTTCAAAACACTGTAAAATGTACTATCAAATATTGAAGACATCTCAAATATTTAAGAAATCTGTAATAAATATTTCATTAAATAAGACAGATTTAATACAGGCAAAGGTATAAAGAATAATACAATGAATATATGAGTGTTCACACCAGCTTCAGCTTAAAATAAAATACTGTGTACAGGAAATCGTGTCTCCCCTCACCCCCTAACCACATCCCCCTCAAGGGAGCCACTTCCATAAAGGTCGGAATTTTGAAAAAATTTTTATTGTCATTTGGGTAAAAGTTTCCAGAGCAAATTAGTTTTGCAGTCAACACTTCATTCGCACTCTGGGCTATGCCATAGTCTGCCATTCCCACCAGTAACCGCACTCTCCCCGCTCCCTCCCTGTCACTCTCACTTCCCTTCTCCCTCTTCCCGTCCTTTCCGGCCTCCTGAACCTTCTCCCTGGGCAAACGCTGCCCTTTTATCTTATGTCCTTGATTAGTCTATAGAACGCTCTCGTAGCCTATGGGTTAAGGCGTGCTGCTGACTCAAAGGCTGGCTGTTCAAACCCACCAGCTGCTCCGTGGGAGGAAGGTGGACCACCTCCTCCCAGAGGTTCGTCAGCTCAGAGAAGCCCCTGGGAGTCAGCCGTGGGTCAGCTGTGGGGCCGGCACTGCCCATCAGCTGACTGGTCTGCGGAGTGGGCCTCCCTGGGGGTGCGCGTCTCCCGTCTGTGGTTTAGCTGGACGGCGGGTCCTGGGAGTTTCCTCGGGTCCCAGGGCCTCGCCAGGCTCTGTCAGATCAGGAAACCTGCCTTTTTACAGATGTGAATGTTTTCCTCTCACTCCACGGGCAGTGGTGGCAGCCGGGCACTGACTGGTTCTGGGGCTGAGGTCATGGAGATGAGGTCACGTGCTGCTACTTCACAAGGTCATTGTGCTCTCTGATGGAGAAGCAGCGAGAGGCAGCTCTCCGTGTGTGTGTGTGTGTGTGTGTGTGTGTGTGTGTAAGCACGCGCATGTGTGGTGCAAACAGTTCACGCATGCTTGGCTGTTTACCAAAGGTGAGAGGTTCAAGTCCATTCCCGGGTGCCTGGCAATCTACTTCTGAATAAGCCCAATGCTCTGAAAACTCTGGAGGCCAGACTTCTGCTGACAGCGTGGGTCATCATGAGTCAGACCTGCTGGTTGTCCACTCAGCGACAGCTTGTGTGCTTGCGGGCTGTGGGGCCAGTCAGGCAGGACCCTCTGGCAGGACTTCCTTGTGACATGTTGAGGCCGGCTCCTTCCCTGGGGAGCTCTTCAGGATGATGGAGTGGGCTCCTCCCACTGAGGGGCGTCTCCTCTGGGAATCTGCTGACTGTGGAGCCTCGTCCGTCCGTAGAGGTTCACCCCACAGCCCCGTCCTCAGCACCCCCACCAGCTAGGGTAGGAAGAGAGACGCAGCAGGAGCTGACCTAGCCGGGCTGCTCACAGACAGAGCTGGTGACAGATATCTGTGAGACAGACAGACAGACAGATGGAGCAGTGGGAGGGTGGGTGGGAAGGCAGCCAGTGTGAACCCAAACGAAGATCTTCCAAACACACAGCAGTATAAGGACAAAGCCGTGAGGAGACAGCAGCAGAGAGCGGGGCCTGAGGCCGGGCTGGTTGGTGCCCTTGCACTGGCCCATGGGTGGGGACTGTCCCCAGTACAGCCTTTGGACTTGGCCAGCTGTGCCACCCTGGTCAGACATTCGTATGGGAGAGCATGAGTGTGTGTGTGTGTGTGTGTGTGTGTGTGTGTGTGTGTTAGCATGTATGTGAGTGTGTGTATGAGTGTGAGCATGTGTGTGTGTGAGTGTGTGTATGTGAGACAGCATGAGTGAGTGTGTGAGAGAGAGCAGAGTGTGCAGTCCAAGTGAGAATTTGAGTGTGAACATGTGAGTGTGTGTGCCGACTTTATGGATAAGTGTGTGCTTTCTATGAAGAAGGTGCCGTAGGTGAAGGAGGAGGCCCTGCCCCTCCCCCAAATGAAGCCAAAGCAAAAGTGTTAAAGGCCAGGCTGGCATCCTGAAGGGCACCCACAGCCACAAAGGAAAAAAGATCCACACGTCACCACCTTCCAGCGGCCTAAGACGCTGGGACTGCAAAGGCAGCCAGATACTCCCGGAAGAACGATCCCAGGAGAAACGAGCTTGACCACTGTGCCAGCATCAAGTCTCCCCTGACCACTGAGTCAGCCACGAGGAAGACAGAGGGTGACAACACACGTGTGTTCATTGTGGATGTCAAGGCCACAAACACCAGATCAAACAAGCTGTGGAGACGCTCTCTGACACTGACGGGCCAAGGTCAGCACCTTGACCAGGCCTGATGGAGAGAAGGAGGCCTGTGCTCAAGTCCCTCCTGACTAAGACACTTAGGATGCTGCCAACAAAACTGGGATCATCTATACTGAGTCCGGCCGGCTAATTCTAAATACACATTTTTCTCACCATTTAAAAAAAAAAGTGTGTGAGTGAGTATGAGACTGTACACGTATGTACGCACGCTGTGAAGGAGCAGGTGGTGCACATGCGTGGCAACATCCAGGCTCGTGTGTGTGTGGCAAGAAGTGAACAGACATACACATTTGCACACATGTCCACTCTCATGCACACACACACACGTGCATTCTCACACACTCACATGGTTCTCTCACAGCCCACCTCGTCTCAGGCCGGAAGACGCTGGACCCCAGACATCCACTGCATCTTGGGCCCGGCTGCCCCACCCTATGGCCACGCTGCCCTGTGGAGCCCTGTCTGGCAGTACCCTGAGATGGGGACGCAGGGCCTGCCTGGTACCAGTCACTTCACGGAAGGTGTGCACTCCCCCACCGCCCATCCATGTCTCGTTCACCTTGGCCCTTTGCAGCCTAGACCAGAAGAACTATTTATAACTCTGACATATGGGGCATGCTGACTTCCTCAGACACATATGCCAGAGGCAGCACAGCCCCAACTCCCACTCCCACCCCAGATTCCAGGAGGCTGCCCCTCCTCCCCTGCACACAAGCTGTCTCACCAGGACTCTCGGGTCCAGGACGTGGCTGGTGTGAAGGGAGGTGACCTCTTGGGATCTGGCCGTTGAGGCCAGGAACTTACCAGAGAGGCCAAACCAGATACCTCTCTTTCCTTTTCCCTCATGGACATGGGCCAGTGAGTGGATGGAAAGGGTAGTCAGGGGGACACCTAAGGCCTCACACCAAGAAGGAGGCAGGTCTCAGGTAGCGTCCACATGCCCTGCGTGAGCTCAGGTGATCAGGGATGTGCCTTCAGGACCAGCTGATGTCTTCTCAGGATTCTTCCCCACAAGGTGCATGGTTCCCTGGCTCACAGAGCAGCTGTGTGCATGCTTGCTTTCCATCTCTCTCTCTCCTGTTATCCACCCATTCATCCATCCGTCCATCCACCCAACCATCTATCCATCCACCCACCCACCACCAATCCATCCACCAACCGATCCATCCAGACACCCACCCACTAATCCATCCACCAATCCATGCATCCATCCATCCCTCTATCCGTCCATCCATGCATCCATCCATCCATCCCTCTATCCGCCCATCCATCCATGCATCCATCCAGCCAGCCAGCCATTCAACCATCCTCCCATCATCCATTTCCATCCATTCCTCCCTTCCTCCACACATTGATTCTTCTATCCATCCGTCTTCCCTTCTACCATCCACTCATCCAATAGCCATCCGTCCATTCATTCTTTATTGTATTCATCCATAATACATATGTAAATCTATTTGTACACCCTCCTAGCCATCCACCCATCATTCACCTCCACTCGTTCCTCCCTTCCCCCACGAGTGCATCCCCCATCCATCCATCCATCCCCCATCCATCCATCCGTCTGTCCATCCATCCATCC
>NW_006399830.1:1254696-1296893 GCF_000299155.1 Elephantulus edwardii
ATCCATCCCCATCCATCCATCCATCCCCATCCATCCATCCATCCCCATCCATCCATCCATCCCCCATCCATCCATCCATCCATCCATCCATCCATATTCCCTTCTACCCTGCTTCCAGTCCATCCACTCTTCATTCTATTCATCCATCCGTCCATCCATCCTTCTATCCATCCACCTCCTTCCTCCTCTCCTCTTTCCTCTCTTCCGTCTGTCTTTATAAAATATACCAAACAAGAAGCTGCCATTGTAAGAGTCTCTAAGTCTATAACTCAGCAACATTGATCGCACTCACTGTACTGCCCCCAAGACTGCTCACAGACTCCCACAGCATTCTCATCCTTCCAGATGGAAGCCCTGGGCCTTCGCAGCCACCTCCCATGTCACTGGCCTGCTGTCATTGAGTCCACTTTCTACTCCTCGCACATGCTGTTCCAGATGCTCCACGGGTGTGGTTCACACCCTTCACATCCTTAGGTGTCTCCTGCACACACGTCACCACTCGCATTGCTCTCAGTGAATGACACTGCATGGTGAAGACAGGAGCCCCCTCTGTGCCGGGCACTGTGGTAGCACCTTTCCTGTGTGGTTTTACATGGTGACCTTTTCTAGACAAGGACACAGCAGCTCAGGGGCCAGACCTTGCATGGGACACACAACAGTGAATGACAGCGATCTCGTGCCAGCCAGGGCCATGGGAGCCTATGGTCTGGAGAGAGGGTGCTCCAGTGACACAGGCTTGTCCAGCCATCCATTTCCTGCTCATCTCTCTCTGTCCCTTTACTGGGCATAAGGTCAATGCTGAGTAGGTGCTGAATGAATGAGTGAATGAATGGGTGTGCGAGTCCATCCGTGCAAGAAGTAGGTTATGGTCAAAGGCATCGGGGTCAGGACAGCCGTGTACATCCTCCTGGACTGGAGTCCTGCCAGCCAGGGTCTCCCCCGTCTCTGAGCAGCCTCCTCCTGGGGGAACTGGAACTGGTGAATCCATGGGAACAAGGCCCCAGCTTCACAGGGTCTTTTATTCTGGTGAGGGTTTCTCCTTTGGTGCAAATATTTCCAAGGGCTTTATCCTCTCTTTGCTCTTTCCTTGAGAGGCCTAAGAAGGCTCCTGCCAGTCTTGGAGGTCAAGGACCCTCCCATGAGGGAGAGGGGCTGCCTGGAGGGAGTCACCATCTCTCAGGGTGGCTTCTGTGATTTCCTTCTCGCTCAGCTCATCGCTTCAGGGGCTGGAGGCCTTGGTCTCAAGCTCCAGCTTTAGTTCTCTGCTCCTAGACACATGGATGCCCGCTGGAAGGTCTCCCCTCCTGTTTGCATGAAGGGGTTTGAGTGGGGTCGGACACACGACCCTTTGTACATTTCTTTCTTTTCCTCTTTTGGAAGAATTTATCTTCTTTTTCTGTTGAGGGTACACGCAGCAAAACACCCATGGACACAGTGTCTGCACGTCTAGTTCAGTGGCGTGGGGCATCTGAGCCGTGTGGTCATGCTCTGCCTCCTTTTCTGGGACGTCCTTCCCTGTGCACATGAGCTCACTGTCCTCTGTCCTCCCTCCGACCTTTCGAGCTGTTGTTATCAATTTGACCCCAAATTGAGAGATCTTAAAGGATCTCAGGGCTCAGCGAAGGCTTTCACTAGTTAAGCTGAACTTTAATTTGGTCCTAGGAAGACTTCAAGGGATGTTTTCAGTTTCAAGTTTAGAGATTATCTGAAAGCAACAATTCCAGGGGCTAATCTGCCTCCTTGGATCCATAAAGTCTAGACCCATGAGAATTCTAACTACTGTTCCATATCCCTCCCCCCTTTTGGTACAGGGTTCTGCTGTGGAACCTTTGACAAAGTGCTCTAAATCACAGTGGCCAAGCACCATCCAGTTCGGGTCTCGTGGTCAGGAGTGTCTTTGCTGGTCCTGATGCAGGGCACAGAGCTAGTGACCTTTAGGGCTAGACTCAATTCCAAATGCCCTTGCCACCTACCTGACCCCCCAGCCCAGCCCTAGGGGTCGACTTATCCTTGCCATAACACTGGGGGGGGGTGCTGGCGGGAGGTCTCGCTGACCCCTCCGGCCTGTGCACCGGACCATCACACACTGTACTGCCTCTCCCCAGTGTCTGGGAGGCACTCCTTCTCCCAGATCAATCCCATTCTGTGGCCTTTCAGCCATAATTAATGTTTGCTGTGCTATCAGATTGATTTTTCTTTTATAGACTGAGTGATGAGGAGGTTTAGAGAGTCAGATGGGTGAGCAGTGTAGGGGGGAGTCGCCAGTGGGCACCCTGCGCCCCTGCGGTCAGGCCCAGCCCAAGTCCCTCCCAAGAACTGTGCACCCCTCCTATCAGGGGGCTCCCCTTCAGTCTCACCTGGGGACTGTGCTCAGCCACCCCCATCCTCTCCATCTCCAAATCCTCACAGCCACACGGACAGCAGACGGTCCTCAGTGACGTGTATGAGGATGGGGAGGACCGTGGGAACAGCTATCCTGTCGGGCCTCCTCAGTAAACCCATCTGGCAGCAGAAAACCAACCCGCTCGCCAGGTGCCGTGAAGCCCCCTGAGCGTGGCAGCCCGTGTGTGGAGCAGCATGGCGCCCGTGGACGTGGCTGTGAACTCTGCGGAGGCAGATTTCCAGGCCTTTCTTCTAAGGAGCTTCTGAACAGAATCACTAGAAGTCCAGTGTGCTACCCACTGAGCCACAGAGCCCTTTCAAGCCCAACTGCCCACACCACCCACTGCTCCCTCAGCAACAGTGTCATTCCCGCTTTTCATAAGAGAGAAAAGGAGATGGAGGAGTGCTGGGTGATAGGCAGTATAGTGTGTGATGCATTGGGCTGCTGACCCAAAGGTCCGTGGTTTGAGTCCACCATCTGCTTTGTGGTAGAAGGATGCACAGTCACTCGGGAAAGCTCTGCAGCCTGGGAACTTGATGGGGGTCACTGTGTGTCAGAGCTGACCCCATGGCGGTGGGTGGGGTGCAGGAGGGGAGCCTGGTGGTGATGGGGGTCACTGTGTGTCAGAGCTGACCCCATGGCAGTGAGTGGGGTGCAGGTGGGGAGCCTGGTTTTGATGGAGGTCGTGCGTATCAGAGCTGACTTCATGGCAGTGGGTGCAGGTGGAGAGCCTGGTGGCGCAGTGGTTCAGTATGTGAGAACTGAGAAGCCAGTGGTTTGAACCCCCTGGCCACTCCATGGGAGCAAGGTCAGGCAGCCTTAGCAGCCCTGGGGCGGCTCTCCCTGCAGGGTCCCCAAGAGTTGAATGTGCTGGAAGGCAGTGGTGGTGATGGGTGAGCTTCTGCTGAAGGCCCCTCCTGCACATGAAGTCCGTCCCCCTCTTTAAGGGTGAAAGCGGGAAGGCCAAGCAGGGGTTCCCTATCTGTGCCCAGATGCTCCTGGACAGCTTCTTGCCTGACATTCGTGACGACGGTGTGAGGATCTAGACACGCCCGCCTGTGGCAGAGTGAACCAAGGCTCCAAGGAGAGAAATGTGCTAAATTCCGTCATTAAGTGGTTGGGTAAGAGCCCAGAGCCTTCTGCGGCTGCTACCTCCAGCCTCCCGACCCACCAAATGTACATCTCAGAGAACAGCACCCACAAATGTGTCCATGGACTCCTGCGACCAGGAGCTCAGCTCTGTTGATGGAAAAGGAGGTTCAATAAGCCACACACCCCTTGAATGAGGACGGATGGATGGATAAGCAAATTACAGTTCCTACACATGTGGAAACTGTGAAAAACCCAGGAACAATGAAGAACACACGTGCGGGCGTGCACACGTGCACACACGCACACCTCCCCCCAAGGTGGGTTTCAGGATGGTCTCACCCAGTCCTGCTGCTATCTCTGATGGGTATCCTAGCGTTCTATGGCTGCATTATGAATGACCACCAACCCCAGGGCTAAAGCAATCATGATTTGGCTCGTGGTTTTGTGGGGCAGGGACTCAGGAAGGGCTCGGCTGGGAGCTTCACTGGCTCCACTGGTGTCAGCTATGGCTTCACTCACCAGCCAGGTGCCTTGGGCTCTGGATGCCCTTTCATGATGGCATCATCACCAAGCCTTCCCATGCGGTTTGGCCTTCTCACAGCTGATAGTGCCAAGAAGCAGATCCCACCTTGGCTGCCTCTAAAAGACAGGAAGTGGCAGCCAGTCTAGGCTGTGCCCCAGATGGACACAGGGTCGTTTCTGCCAATACGACTGTGGCATCTGTCCTGACATGGCACTGGTAGCCCCCAGCACTCCCTCTCCTTGGTCACCTCATCACTCAGAGGCCAAAATGGCCAACCACGTAAGATGGTTTGTAACCTTTGCCAGAGGGGGACACATTGCTATGTACCTACTGAGAGCAGCTCTGGATGGACAGAAGCTGGACAGCCCAGGAGATGAATTAGGGATAATATTTCAGAGTCAAGTGATTATTTGTTTTATGAAGCGGTCTCTTGCACTTGCCACATGACTCTCCTGTGAGCCATGGACCCAGGGCCCTCAGAACCAGGAGGCCCCGGGGAACTGGAGGCTACACCAGGACTCTGGACTTCACAATAGCCACAAGCTCCAATCTGGACAGGCGATGAAACCCCACACACACACCAGACGCCCGTGAATACTGGCTCAGAAATCCTCAGTGGAAGGCGAGAAAATCCAATTTTACAGAATATTAGAGAGATAATCCACCACGATTATGTACGATTTAGCTAAAAAATGCAAAGATGGATTCATGTTCCAGAAATCCAGTCATATGTCAGCAGGTTACCCAGAATACCATGCTAATAAATGACAGAAGGTGTCTGGCCAAAGCCAATGCCAATAGCCGACATTCTGTAACCCAAAGGTGGTGTCTCTCAGGCGGTTTGGATCCACCACAGGTTCTGAGGGGGAGGAATGAGCGATGTCCTGCACAATTTACAGCCTCGGAAAACAAGCTGGAGGGTTGGGGACGTATCGGTCCCAACGGTGGCGAGTTAGACAGAGGAGGAGAGACTACCATCCAGATCACAGATGTAATCGATAGAGGAGAGACTACCATCTAGATCACAGATGTAATAGATTTCAGCTTCTTGTTGAGAACATGCACAGGGGAACAAACAGACCTGACACACACACACACACACACACACACACACACACACACACACTCTTCATCGGTGACACTGAGTCGTGCATTGTTCACACAATCTCACAGCCCTCCAAGGTTTCCAGCTGCGCTTTCAAGTTGTTGCTCTCAAGATGATCCTATAGAACGAGTTCCTACAAGACTGTAATTCTCCACGCAGACAATGTTCTACTTGTGATGCCAAACTCTTGTTTGGTGTTAGAGAAATCCTGAGCATATTTTTGGTTTGGGGCTTGAAGATTATTTCGAGGCCATGGTTTCAGGAGTCATCCAGCCTTCAAAGTTCCAGAGAGTGTGCATTTCGTGGGAATGTGACCTTCTGCACCTTCCTTTGATAAAGATTATTTCATAAACTCTGTGATCAGAATGCTGAGTCATGGTGTCTGAGTACCATCCATTTCTTCTGGCCTCATGGAGGTAATTAACACTGAGGTAAAAACACGCTCCGTCCAGCTCTCTTCCTCACTCTCTTGTTGCTCCAGGGAAATAGAGAACAATTGTTGGGTTCATAGAATTTTTTCTTTTTTTAAATCACAGTAAAGGGATTTATGTCTCAAACCAATAGCCAGCATCATGCTCAATGTGTCTTTTTTTTTTAAATTTTTTTTTTTTAATTTCAGTGAACATCGACAGAGATTTTGGAATTCCACTCAATCATTGTTGCACTTGTCTCCCCACCCACACCTCCCCCTTCGTTCCTCTCCTTGAAAAGCAAAAGAAAAATTCCTTCATTGGTACACAATCCCCCCCCGCACACCCCCCAACCCCACCCCCACCCCAAATATAATCCACTCTGCAACCCTCATTTCGTACTCTTATTATAAACATAATGCCCTAAAATATAATTCCTATTTTAAAAAAAATACAAGTTCTTCCTGTGCTTTGAGTGAAAGTTTATGAGAAAACGTCTTTTTCTTTTTTTGCAAGACGTCATTTTCTTTAATTACATCAAGGGGGGGGAGCAAAATACAGAGAATCAGAGAAAATATTTAATACTGGCTTCTTATAAGACTTTCACATAAAATCCCATCCAAGGCCTTGCTGGAGAATGAAAGCCATTTCCAAGGGCGCTGTTACCCTCCGCAGGCTCTATGTCTTCTGAGACCCTGCTCTCCTCTTCTGGTTCATCCTGGAGAAAACGTGTTGGCACAAATTGATGATAAAAAATTCAAAACCGGAAAACGTCTTTTTCATCCAGTTAGAGCTTGTTCTGTGACGTTAGTTACACAGTGTAGCAGCACTCTCCCCACTTCCTCCTGTGGGTCCCATTTCCATCCATCCTTCTGTCCTACTCCTTCCTGCCCTCTGAGCTTCGTCCCGGAGCCAGTGCTGTCCTTTTGCTCTTGTCTGATCGATTGTTCTAAGGTATGAGCGATCTCTCGGGTTATTTTTCACTGTATAAGCTTGTCTGCTGTTTTTGCTAATTTCAAGTTTTGTTCCACTCTCCTCCCGCTCTCTCAAGGAGCTTCTGCTGCACGCCCTTTCAAAGTGAGTGGTCAGCGGCGGTAGCTGGCCACCTTCTGGTCCCTCTGGTGTCAAGGTTGTGGGGGCGGAGGCTCACGGAGTCCCTCACCCCTTCAGGCTAAGTGTACCTCTGTCCAGCAAACCATGAAATCCATGTACAAGTACCCAGAGCATTTGTCTCTCTGTCTTCCATGTCTAGATAGAGACGTCAATGAAATGGCTCATGTGCTTATGGTAACTGACAACCCTGGGTCCGCGGGGCAGACCTCAGGAGAGAAACAGCTGACAGGCTAATGAGTCCATGCTGTTGGCCAGCAGAGTCCAGAAGGGTCAGGGACTACAGCCGGGCCCGAGAAGTGTCAGGGCCTGCCGGCTTTAGAGGATGACAAGTCCAGTGTCACCTCATCAGGGTTCAAGACTGTAGTGTCAAGTTCAGAGGTCATAAGCCAAGCAGGTGGGGAGAAACTTTGCCAGAAAGTCCAGGCATATTTAGTGAGACCACCCCCAGGAGACCCCTCATCAGCGAACCAAGCCAATTGTGTCACCACAGAATACCCCCACCCAGCCCTCACCAGACCAGGGCGACAGTATCACCACAGAATCCCCCAAGAGACCCCTTATCATCAGTCCGGGCCAATTATATCACCACAGAACCCTCCAGGAGGCCACTCATGGGACCCAACTGATCATGTCACCGCAGAACCGCCAGAGGAGACTCTCTATTGGACCTGGCTGAGTGTATCACTACAGAATCCCCACCCCCAGGAGAGCTCTCATCGGATCAGGCCAGTTGCATCACCACAGAACCCAGGGGAGATCCCTCATCATTGGACCAAGCTGACTGTATCATCACAGAACCCCCCCCCCACACACACACACACTGGGGAGGCCCCCTCATTGGACAAGTTTGATCATATCACTACAGGACCCCTTCAGGGGAGACCCCTCATCAGATCAGTCCAATTGTACCACAAACTCCGGCCAGAAGATCCCTCATCATTGGACTAGGCCGATCTGTCACTACAGACCTCCCTCCAGGAGACTCCTCATCGACCAGCTGATCTGTCACTACAGACCTCCCCCACCAGGAGACCCCTCATCAACCAGGCCAATCTGTCACCCAGAACCCTCTAGCCCACCTCGTTACCATCGGGGTGAAATTTACAAGGGAGGAATATGGCCACAGTGACACCCAGTGTCACCAGCCCCAGGAGACTCGCTGAAAAACGATCCCATCCAGGAACTCACAGAACGTGCTGGAAGAAACAAGCCTGTGCAATCAATACTTTCCCTGTGGACCTGAGAGCTGTAGGGAGATGCTCCAATCACAACAGCAACAATCAATGAGTTTACAAGAAGAATGTCGAGTCATTTACAAAGAACTCCACAAAGTTCTCCTGAGAAATAGGAAACAGAAAGTCATGAGATGTGCTCTGGGGGGAATAGTGTACCAACATTCTTCTGGAACCTTCTTCCAGAAACTCCTGATGTCAGTGTGCGGGTGTCCTGCAGTCCCATCGGCACTGTGGCCGTCTGTTCTGAGGAACTTGATAAAATGGAAGAGCTCGAGAAACGGCCTAAAAGCCTAGAGAAGGGGAGGGGTCACTCGTCTCCCAGTGGGGCCGACGGGGCGAAGGTTTGCTGAGTGTTGTCAGGGCCCGTGGGCTCCTGCCCACAGCCCAGCAGACGCTGCAGGCCCAGCACCACCCTTCCCGTCCCGCTGAGCCCACGGCCGCAGCCACTGGCCGTCCACCTCCCCGCTGTCCCTCCCTTCACTGAGCCCCTGCTTTCCAAGCAGAACGTCTCTGTGTTCTAGTGCTGCAGTGACAGAGGTCACGAGTGGGTGGCTTCAACAGACACAAATCTCTTCTCTCACGGCTTAGGTGGGTTCAAACCTCTGACCTTTGAGCAGTAGCCGGATACTTTTATCACTGTGCCATCAGAGGACGGGCCCTGCTGTAAAGTCTCTCGATTCTCTCAAGGAGGGAGCGAGGAGTCAAGCCTTTGGAGTGGAACGTGGTGGGGGACAGGCTGCGCTGGAGTTGGAGAAGGGACTTTGTGATGTAGCTGTCATAGACTTCTCAGATGGGCCCCCCAGGGGAGAGGTGGGTTCTACCAGGAAGTCCAGCACCAGCAAATCTCTGTCCGCCTTCAGCCTCTGACCAGCCATCCCTCAAAGCAACTAGAGAGATCCAGGTCAGACTAAAGATAGAACATCCTGCTGCCAGGGTTACAAGGGCAGGTGAGGAGAAGGGCTGGCTGCCTTGAATACAGACCCCCTGCCTGACTTAAACGACACACTTCAGGGGCAGGGGCTGGATGTGTGTCCCCAGAGAGGCCCTGTCCCGCCCCTTGTCCCGCAGCCAGCCAGCCACCCTCTCCCGGATCCCTGCCAGCGCTGGAGCAGGGAACCGTTGCAAAGTGATTTCTCCCTCCAACGATGCCGTACATCATGTTTTTTAATTTAAAAAGATGCCCAGTGGAAGCGGAGCAGACCATTAGATGTTTGGGTCCCTAATTAACTCTGGAACAGCCTGGAGCTGCAGGGCTGAGTTAGGGTGGGAGAGGGAGTGGAGCGGGGGGTGGGGGGTGGCACTCAGCCTGCTCTGCCTGCCAGGGTCGGGCTGTGGGAGGGCAGCCTCGGGCAGCCCTGGGCTCCGGCTCCAGACCCTGTTCCCCTGGGATCCACAAGCAAGGCTGAGGAGGGCCGGGTGGGGTTGAGTGGGGTTCAGGGGGCGTGTGATTTCCACAGGCAGCCTGGTGGGAGGGGCGGGCTCCACCACCTCGCTTCGGGGAATGCTGACTCACTGCTGGGCAAATCCCGTGCCCTCTCGGAGCCTCGGCTTCCCCTCTGGCTAACGGGGCCACGCGGATGCCAGCTTCGCACACTGGGACAGTGTCCAGCAGGTGGTCAGCACTCCTGGGTAACAGAGAAAGGAAGAGGCTTCTCCTCTGTTTAATTAGGGCCACACTGATGCCGACTTAAGTGCACAGTGGGGGGCTGAGCACACAGTGGGGGCTCAGTACGTGGGACAGTGGTGAGACCCTTCTGTCTCACCCAACGGTCTAAGGACGCATTGCTGTCAACAGCACTGTATCCTGGGACAGATTGTATTCAGTAGGTGCTCAGTATGTGTTGGGCTCTGTATACAGTAGGTGCTCAGCACTCAGGGAACAATGGAAAGGTTGGAGTTTTTCCATCTGTCTGATTAAGGGCACATTGATGTCAATGCCACTGCACCCTGGGTTGGTTGTATACAGTTGTTGTTGTGTGCTGCTGAGTCACCTACGACTCACAAAGCTCATATATATGTACAACCCTGATCAGCTCTGAACCCTGATCTATCCTGAGCAACCTTACTGTCTCTGACACACCTACCCCCGTGACCGCAGTCACTAAGTCCGTCTCATCCAGGGTCTTCCCCCTCCTGTGCTCTCCCTCCACCATCCCAAGCATGACGTCCCTCTCTAAGGACTGGTCCCTCCTTGCACATGCCCAAAGTATGTCAGACGAAGCTTCAGAATCTTTGCCTCCAAGGAGCAGCCTGGTCTCACCCTCCTAGGATGAATCTGCTTGTTTTCCTGACAGTCCATGGAATATTCAATACTCTTCTTCACCACCACAGCTTAAAGGCATCAATTCTCCTTCTATCATCCAGTCACTGTCCAGCTCTCCATCACATAGCAAGTAATTGTGAAGACCAAGTCCTGGATCAGGTGCACCTTAGTCTCCACATTGACATCATTGCTCTGCAGTACTTTGGAGAGGTCCCTACCAGCAGACTTTCCCAATGCATTTAAATCTTTTCATTTCCTGGCTGCTGGTGCCAGTAGTGTTGATTGTGGAGCCAAGGAAACTAAAGCTGTGAACAATCTCACTCTCATGCTTAATATTAGTGGGGCTTAATATGCAGTGAGTGCTCTGCCCACATGGGGCCCTGGGATGGTTGTATAGTCAGCACAGGTGGAGGAGCAGGAGGTCACCTCTATGTGGCCCTCTGCGATGTCTGCTCCCGTGTCCTCTGCTTCTCTGAGAGGCAGGCTGAGGTGGCCAGTGCTCAGAGCAGCTTTGTGCACGACCTGTGGCCACACCGCATGTGCGGGCCACTCGCACCCTGCTGTCCCCTTCCTGTCTCAGAGGGTCTTTTTGGCTTGGGGACGTTCTACAGGCAGGCAGTGGATCCCTCTTGCTGTCCCTCTTGGTCCTGCCTCCTGGAGGCCAAGCCCAAGGCCAGCTGAGGTCAGGCCTCAGCAGATATGACCCTGGAGCCAAGTCCCAGAGCCAACAGCTGATTCAGCACTCCTAGACTGGGGGGTGAGGCAGCATTTGGGATCAACAGGAGGGATACAGGAAGGGAAGAGGGGCTCCAAGTGGGCGCTGAGAGAGGCAGCTGGGCCACGGGCCCAGAGGTGAGTGACCATGGGCCTGCCCAGTGGCCCGCTCTCCTGCCTACACCCGAGCCCAGAGTGCAGCAGAGGAGAGGCGCTGCGCTCCAGTACCTGGCAATGTGCCAGGGTCCTACCCTGTTGCCCACAGCACTAGGAGGGGGGTGTGCCAGGATGGTGCAGCTGGCAGATGAGGAAACTGAGGCTCCAGGAAGTTGGGTGACTGGTTCAAGGTCACACAGTCACAGCCAACACACACAGCCTGGCCAGGGGCTGCAGGGGACCTTCTTTCTTGTCCTGGCTGGTCCAGGTTGATGCCTGCAGGTCTGCGGCACCCACGGTCCCTGGCATGTCCATCATGGCCCTGCAGGCTCTGCGGCAGAGCCGGTGAAGACAGGCTCTGGCCAGAGCCAAGCTGCAGAGGCCAACAGCCATTAGTAAACACCATCTATCGGCAAAACATTCGAATGGTAAAAAGTTATGAATCTATACGTTTCCACCCCTTTCCCTGCCCTCTCCCCGTGGCTGTTCCTCAGCCGAGCTTCCCCCTGGAGGCCAGAGGACCATCATCAGAATCTTTGCTGCAGTTCTGCCCCGGCCCTCTGCCCAGCCCCTGACTCACATCAGGCAGATATTGGAGAGGGAGTATTTCCAGTATGGTGGGGAGAGGTTGGCCACGTGAATCCAGCTGTAGGAAGTGAAAACGCCTGGGACCATCGTACCTTTCCAAATTTCATTAAGGTGACATCAGCTACAGGCTTGATGTGATAGAAATTGTTAATTGCCAGTCTCACACCTGTCCCCATCGTCCCCTGGGACAGACGGAGGTGTTCTCTGCAGTGTAGGGGGTGTGTGCACGTGGCTGTGTGTGAGTGTGGAGTATGAATGTGTGTAATTGTGAGTTTGTGTATGTTAGTGCATAGATATGTGTGTGACTGGTGTGTGTGTGTGTGTGACTGATCATGTATGTGTGTGTATGACTGGCATGTGATACGTGGTTGTGTGTAAACACGAAGGTGTGGTAACATGATACGTGAGTGCACCTGTGTGTGTGTGCGCCTGTGATACATTGTGTTTGTGCGTGAGGCTTATGTGACTGAGTGTGACGAGTGAGTGTAAGTGTATACATGACTGTGCTTGTGTGTGTTGTACTGTGAGCTACTGGAGGCCTGCTCCTGTTTGGGAACACGTGTGCCTCTTACGGATGAGTGTGCAGATTGCGGGTGGATTCGAGTAAAATGAAACCACTGACAACACCCTCCTTGTATGCCATGTTACCCATTGGCCCAGCAGTGAGGATTTTATGATATTTCCCCTTGATGTTGCAATACTGAAAGCCACAGCCTTTGATCTTCTGTAATAACTGTAAAAAAGTCTTCCTCACTTTTAAAAGCAATGTTGTGTTATTTGCATGACACAGGTTGTTGAGGAGTATTCCTCCAGTCCTGAAGTGTCCAGCTTCTGAAATGATTTGCTCAGCACACAGACTGAAGAGGCATGGAGAGAGTACGCAGCCTGCTACACACCTTTCCTGATCTAAACCACACAGTGTTCCCTTGTTCTGTTCAGACAACTGCTGCTTTGTTTGTGGACACAATTAAGTGTTCTGGATTGCCACTCTTCTTAATGTTATCTATAATTTGTTAGGATCCACATAGTCAAATGCCTTGGCATAGTCAGTAAAACATAAGCAAGCATCTTTTCTGTAGTCTCTGCTTTCAGCCAAGATCTATCTGACATCAGCAGTGATACTCCTTGCTCCATGGTCTCTTCTGAATTTCGCTTGAACCTATGGAAGTTCCATGTTGGTGAACTGTTCCAGCCGTTTTTAAATAACCTTCATCAGAATGGTACTTGTGTGATATTAATGCTATATACTTATTAAGATAGTATTATGACATTGTTCTATACATTTTAAAAGATACCTTTTTAAAGAAACATAAACAGTGACTATGCACCCAGACTTCTGATTGACTCCATCTGTGGAAAGAGCTGACGGAGAAACTCAATGTCAGCAGTCAAAACCAGGCTGGCGCCGACTGTGAAACAGACGTCAGTTTCCCATATACAAGTTCAAATTAAGCTGAAGACAGTGAAGGAAATTAAAGCAAGTCTACAAGAACCAAAATAAGACATTGAGTCTGTTCCACCTGAATTTAAAAACCATCTCAGGAATAGATATGATGCATTAACTAAATTATCAAAGACCAGATGAGTTAGGGTATGACATCACAGACATCATCCATGAAGAAAGCAAAGGATTATTATAAAGACAGGAAAGAAAGAAAAGACCAAAAGGAGTCAGAAGAGACCCTGACCTTGCACTAGAACATGTTGTTGTTGTTATGTGCCATCGAGTCGTTTCCGACTCATAGCGACCCTATGCACAACAGCTCTAAACCCTGCTCTATCCTGCGCCAACCACACCGCCTCTGACACACCCATCCCGATTATCCCAGTCACCGAATCAATCCATCTCATAGAGGGTATAGAGAGGCAAAAAAATAAGGAAGAAATGCTGAAGTAGGAGAGGAACAGAATGTTGCAAAGGGCAGCCCAAGAAGACAAAGCAAAGGAAGAGAAATGGCAAAGAGCTGGAGTTAGAAAGCCAGAAGGGAGAACACACTTAGCACTACAAAGTGAAGAACAGATTCAAGCCTCGAGCTGCAGCACTAAGGAACGCCAAGGGCAACATCTTGAATGATGCAGGAAGCATCAGAAGAAGACAGAAGAAATACGCAGAGTCACTGCACCAGAAAGAACTGGCTGACATTGAAGCATATGACCAAGACTCAATGGTAATGAAGAAAGAAGTTCAAGCGGCACTGAAGGCATTAGCAAAAAACAGCTTCCTTGGAATTAATGGAATATCAGTTGAGGTGATTCAACAAACAGACGCTGCCCAGATGTGCTCAGCAGCATATGCTGACATTTGAAAGACAGCTGCCTGGCTAACTGAATGGAAGAGATCACACTTGTTTCCATTCCAAGAAAAAAGACAACCCAACAGAGTGGGAAATTATTGAACAATCTTATTAGAATCACATGCAAGTAAAATCTTGCTGAAGATTATTCAAGGGCTTCTTTTCTAGTTGTTGTGGACCACTGAGTCAGAACAGACTCATAACTCACCTCCCAGCAGGTTCTCAGACAGTAAATCACATGGGAGGAGACTGCTCATCTTTCGCTGGTGGGTTCGAACCATGTGCCTTTAGCTTGGCAGTCTAGCTACTTACCCAGGAGCCACCAGAGCTCCTTCAGGAAAACCTAAATCCCTCTCAAGTTGTTTTGAATGTTCTCTCAATGACAGGTCACTGTCCCACAGACACGGCGGCGTGTATCACCCCCACCCTAAGGTGCCTAGCTGCTTCTTGCACACTCCTAGTGGTGGGGAGTTCACGACCTCACAGGGCTAAGCGGTTGACTACCTCTCTTCTTGTATGACCCTTGGTACCTGTTGGGCATCCAGGGCAGTCACAGTGGGATGTCTACTGCTCAGAAGGGACCAGATCACCACAGGACAAATCACAACCAGAGGTCAGGCCGAAGGAGACGAAGCAGCAGACAGGACAGATCATGGCAGAAACTCAGGGCAGCGGGTCCGGGGGGCAGGGGCCACCCACCAAAGGCTGCTGAGGGCAGAGTGCTTGGCGAGACAGAGGCTGCGGACCCTGGAGGGAGCAGACTGGAGTGGGGCCAGGGCAGATTTGGTTCTGCTGGTGACCCCACAAACCACAGAAGACACCCGACTGGGCCTGCACTGTCCTCGCTGACCCTGCTGTGTGTGAGCCCATGTGGTCACCACTGTGCCAACCCATCCCACTGAGGGTCTTTTTCCTCTTTGTGGACCCTCCACTTCACCAAGAGTGGTGCCCTCCCCTGGCAGCACAGGGCTGGGAGGTGGGAAGGGACCCAGGGGTGCTCAGGTTGGGCTGAGTTTTCATACGCATTCATGGAACAGGAGCCCTGGAAGTGCAGTGGTTAGAGTTCAGCTGGTAATCACAAGGTCAGTGGCTCGAACCCACCATGAGGAAGTGATGACAGACTCAGGAGCCTTGTGGGGCATTCTCTGCCCTTTGGGTCACCATGAGTCCGAATCACCTGATGTCATGTTGGGTTCCATTCAGGAATATCAGAGAACTGTGCTGCCTGGTTCAGGAGCCAGATACCCGGCTAGGGCTTCACAGACACACCTGTCGGTGCTGCTGCTGACTGGAAGATCAGAGGTTCACGTCCACCCAGAGGTGGCTCAGAAGAAAAGCCTGGGGGTCTGCTACAGAAAGTCCACCCTTGAAAACTGGAGCACAAGTTTACTCAGAACACGTGGGGTTAGTGTTGGCTGCATGGCCACAAGGGCAGTCACCAGGAGGATCTGGTGGCTAGTGTGTCAGAGAGCTGACATAGAACCCAGCTGTCACACAGAACATCCCTGGAGAATGTGTGTCAGTTCTGTGTGCTGGTGGAATGGTCTGGAACTGGTGCGGAAGAGGTTCTGGGCATCCACCACATCACACTCACAGCACACTGCAGGCCAGGATGGAGGACAGTGGGGGAAGGGGAGAGAGAGAAGCAGTGAGCGAGTAAGTGGGTTAATGAATGCAGGAATGAGTGAGAGTGGATGGGTGGGTGATGGGTGAGCGATGGGTGATGAGTGGGTGGTGAGTGATGGGTGATAGGTGAGTGATGGGTGATGAGAGAGTGATGGGTGATGGTGAGTGATGGCTGGGTGAGTGAGTGATAGGTGATGGGTGGGTGAGTGATGGGTGACTGATGAGTGATGGGTGACGGTGAGTGATGGGTGACGGTGAGTGATGGTGATGAGTGGGTGGTGAGTGATGGGTGATGAGAGAGTGATGGGTGATGGCTGGGTGAGTGAGTGATGAGTGATAGGTGATTGATAGGTGATGGGTGGGTGAGTGATGGGTGACTGATGAGTGATGGGTGACGGTGAGTGATGGGTGACGGTGAGTGATGGCTGGGTGAGTGAGTGATGAATGATGGGTGATGGGTGAAGGGTGATGGGTGGGTGATTGGTGAGTGACTGAGAATGACTGACTGAGTGAGCAGATGACGGACACTGGACTTGGGAATGAATCCATCCAAGCCCTTCTCCAGCTTCATGCCTTCTCTCCCAGGAGCCCCCTCTACCTGCAAGACCAGCTAGCTGGGCTTCTAGGAAGGGTCCTGTCCTGCCCCCTCGGGCCTGGGGCCTGGGGCATCGCACACTCAGAGGGGACTAGAAAGTGGATGGTACTGAAGGTGCCTGGGTGTGGCCCTGACTCCCCTACTTGGCAGCTGGCCCCAGCCTGAGGATGGAGGCTTATGTCCCCCATGGCCTCCACATCCAGGGCCCGAACATTCCATGCCCAAAACACAAATTCCTAGGTTGTCACTCAGGGAGGGGAGGGCAGGTGAGGCAGAAGAGGGCAGCCTGACAGAGTGCGTGAGGGACACACAGGGCCATGGAGCATCACACAGGCACACGTACACACACGCATCACACACCTCCGCTCAAACACACCACACACACACACAGACCAGAGACACAGCACACTGAGCACATGTATACACGTCATGCCTGTGCACACACACCACCCCACACACTAGCACCTACATATATGCACACATGTACACACACAGTTCGCACAACAGCCTTCGGGTCTAGGTATAGGTTTTGCATGAGCATAAGTAAGTGCTCTGGGATTCCCAGTCTTCTCAGTGTTCCCATAAATAAAGCACAAATAGACATTTCTCTGATACCCTTTACTTTCAGCCAGGATCCATCTGCCATCAGCAGAAGGGAGTGCGACACAGTTGTATTCTCTCTCCATACCTATTCAATCTTGTATGCTGAGCAAATTTTTCGAGACGTTGGACTTTATGAAGAGGAATGTGGCATTGGGACTGGATGGAGACTTATCAATAACCTGCATTATACAGATGACACAACTTTGCTTGCTGAAAGTGAGGAGGACTTGAAGCACTTGAGGAAGATCAGGGAATGCAACCTTCAGTATGGATTGCTTCTCGGTGTCCAGAAAACAAGGATTCTCACCACTGGACCAATAAACAACATCATGATGGATGGAGAAGAGACAGAAACTGTCAACAACTTCATCTTGGATCCACAATTAACACCCTTGGTACCAGCAGTCAGGAAATCAGGAGATGCATTGCACTGGAAAAGTCTGCAGTCAGAGACCTCTCCAAATTATTGAGGAGTAATGATGGCAGTTTGAGGACTAAGATGCATCTGATTCAGATCAGGGTCTTTCTGATCACTTGCTATGCATCTGAGAGCTGGACAATGAAAAAAGACGACAACAGGAGAATTGATGCCTTTGAGCTGTGGTGTTGGAGAAGAGCACTGAACATCCTTGGATGGACAAAACCACAGATATGTCTTGGAAATGATGCAGTCAGAGTGCTCTTTGGAGACAAAGTGATGAGGCTTCCCCTCACACACTTCAGGCATGTTGCTAAGAGAGGCTGTTCCTTGGAGAGGGACATGATTCTTGGAAAGGTGGAGGGTCAGTGAAGGAGAGGAAGACCCTCGACCAGGTGGACTGACACAGTGACTGCCGCAGTGGGCTCCCGAGTGTCAGGAAGTGTGAGGATGGCACAGGACAGGACAAGGTTAAGATCCACTGTTCATGGTGGTGTTGCTATGGGTCATATTGGACTTGACAGCACCTAAAAGCCACACTGTTGTTATTGTTAAGTGCCATCACATGCAAGTGTCGAGGACTTTTGTTCACAGCGACTCTATGACTGAAAGTCCTCGACACTTGCATGTGTGACTTTTGTCCTCTCTCCAGGTTCATAGTGTTTCCGGAGGCAAGCTGTTTACGGAAGTGGACGCCGCTCCCGCTTCCAGGCTTGTTTTAACTGGGGAGCTCCACCAAACACTGTCCACCATGATAACAGTTATTGCCCCCCCCACCCCAATCTGGCACACTAATGCTAATGGCATGGAGTCAAAAGCTGCTGTCACGGAGTCAGCCTCCCACATCGGCATGGACCTGGGCTCTGTGGGGTTTTCAGTGGCCAATTTTCATCAGTAGCTTGCCAGGAATCTCTTCTGAGGAGTACCTGGGTGGATGTGAGCCTCTACTGTGGTGGGAGCAGCAGTACTGAGTCTACACTGGACCATGTCAGAGAGAAGGTCTCAGTAAGCGTGCACTGACTGACCGCAGGACAAGGTGCGATGCAGGCAGACTGGCTGCTGCCCTGCCCCCTGCTGAGTGTTCGTGTTCCCTGGCCCGGCCACGCAGGCCCAACTCACACCTGGATGGGCCCTCCAACACCTCAGCCTGGTGCCTTACATACGGGCCCAGCACTTGTGTGGGTGTGAACACATGTGCACACACACGTGTACCAGCCTCTGCCCCAGGACCCTGCTCACCCTGTTTAATACCCAAGGTCTGTGACTGCAGCCAGGACATGGGTGGCAGGAGGCACCACCCCTCACTGCCAGCACCTGCCAGCACAGTGCTTTAGACCTGTAATCCCTTCTGAACTTGACTTTGGGTTATTTTGAGCAAGAGATTATAGGAGATTAAGATCAGCATGCTGAGGCGGTGCAGGTCCTGGAGGGGAGGGCTGCCTCTGCTCGGCCCCTGCCCACCTCAGCTTCAGACCCTCAGGACGTGTCTGCACATCCACACACCTGTCTGCCCCAGGTCCTCTGAGTCCCGGGGGGACACAGGTCACAGCAGCAGCCCAGCGGGGCAGGACCACCGCCACATGAGGGTGGAAGTTCCCGAAAGTAGCTCGTTCAGAGAAGGGAGGGAGGGGGATGGTCAGAGGCGGCTGGCATCACAGGAGCCCCGCTTTCTGCTCCTGTGACGGGGACAGTGGTGATGGTGGCCAGGACAGCAATGGTGGTGCTGCAGGTGGTGAGGATGATGGGAGGAGGAACCGCTACTGACGGGTGCAGCTAGGACGACAGTGACTGCGGTGGTGCTGAGCGTGACGGCGACGGGGGTGAGGAGCTCAAAGCAAGTGCCTTCTTGGCCCGCTGACCTCCAGATCACACACCCCGGACCCAAACGGGCAGAGGTCCTCAGAGAGCCCCTCGCGGGCAGATGGAGCACCAAGTACTGGCCGCAGGACCATCTCAGATGGATTCCGGGAGGTCCAGCAAGTGGTCACGCAGCCTGTCTGGGCCTCTGCCACCCTCCTCCTCCAGCCCCACCCTCCCAATCTGATTACTCCCCTCTGTAAATCAGAGACAGACTCACCCCGAAGAGCTAATCCACTTTCTGTGACGTGTCCAAAGGGGAAAAACCCATCCCACGTGATTCCTTTCCTCCTAATTTAAGTCACCCCAGTGCTGGCTAGTTGCAAACGTCAATATCGGTGAAATACACTCGCTGGCCGCCTGCCCGGCCAAAGCATGGTCACAGGGCGGCCGTAAATCCAGATAGTAACAGGCATGCACGCCACGGGGAGGCGTTCAGGGGCCAGGATCCAGCCCTGGATACCAGGGTCGTCCAGCACAGTGCCAGGCACGTCCTCCCAAAGCTTGCCCTCCCCTGTCCCGTGGCCCTGGTGCCTGGAGATGGGAGCTCTGTCCCTGGACAATCTGGCAGTTTGGTGGGGGAAAAGCTAGTGGTGTGGGGGCAGGAAGCAAGCGGAGTGGTGGGCCAGGGTCCCCCTGGGCTGAGCTGTCTCATCCCAGGTGGAGAGGATGATGGGGGAGGACGTGGGGCCCTGCTTCCTTCCAGCGCTGCTCCAGGCTTCGCGGACGAGAGGAGGGCAGTGCCGGCCTCCAGGCTCCCTGCCAGGCGTCGAAGCTGCTAGACTATCGCCAGGCTTATCTGGGGAAACTGAGGCTATGTGGACCGGCTAGGGAGGAAACACAGTATCCACTGATTTACAGTAAACAGAGACGCTGTCATCGGCTTATTTGGGGAAACTGAGGACACAGGGACAGGGTCACACAGTGTCCAGGGGTTACAGTAAACACAAACGCACGAACTTGATTGTACCTGCTCGTCAGTCTGCACTGAGCCACCAGCCCCCACCAGCAGCATGCCAGTGAGAGGACATCAGGTGAATGGTCACTTCAGATCAGCAAGGACACGGAGCCTGTGTGCCTGGTTTATGGGTAACGCATGCCTCCAGGACCAGAGGGGGCATGTGGCAGCAGACCACATGGTGGCCATCTCAGCTCGGAGGATTCATGCAGGGCGATGTGGGTGCTCAGAGTGCCCCCTGCAGGCACTGCCTGTATGACAGCCAGCCGTGCAGGGAGCAGATGTCCCCTTGTGCCAGAGCCCCCCAAGGGCAGGACTGTTTCTGTCTGGCACATGGGTGTCACTGGCTTGCCCCGGCTGGGGTGTCCCCCTGAGTCCAGCTCCCAAACCCTAGTTTCTGTATCTGGGCAGCATTGCCTTAAACATGAAATGAGACCCACTTTGCAGATGAGGAGGGAGCTGTGGTGATACTGTGGTTAAAACAGTCAGCTGATAACCAAGAGGACAGCAGTTCAAACCTCCACCGGCTCCCAGGAGGGAGGTGGGGCCATGCGTGTCATGACTGCCACAGCCTGGGGAGGCCTGCAGGGTCGCCAGGAGGTGGACCCTGCTCCAAAGCACTGAGCGGTCTGGGTTCGGTTGGGCTGTGGTTTCAGCGTTTGGCTGTTGACCACAAGCTTGATGGTTCAAACCCACCAGTTGCTCCGCGGCAGAAACAGCCCATCTGCTCCTGCAAAGGCCTGAGCCCCGTTGCCCTCCAGCGTCACTCAGTGGGAGCCACTGGACGGCTGTGTGAAGGCTGGAGATGGGGTAACTGAGGCCCAGGAATGCAGAAGCCTTGAGATGGGGTGCTGACCTTTGGGGCTCACTGGCCTTCATCCCTTCCCTTCCCCCCTTGGCCTGGGAGCAGAGCAGGTGGGCGTCCCCTGCACCAGGCAGCACACAGCCAGCGGTCTCCTCCCGACATCTGTGACATAACAGTCACAGGAAGCTCTACTGGGACAGGCCACATCCCACGCTGACCATCTCTCTCTCTTGTCTTGCAGGAGGGACCGACCAGGAGCCAAGCAGTGCTCGGAACACTAGAGCTAATGGAGAAGACCGTCAGCCGAGAAGGGGACACTCTGGCTCCCCGTGTGACCATGTGCTCAGGGACAGGGCACCCCTGAGTGTGTCTCTCAGTCCCCCCAGGGCTGCGCCAGCCCCACCCCAACTCTCCGGGCGGGTGAGCGGGCTCCCCCTCGAGGCGTCCCCATGGCTGGGGGTGCACTGTGGGTGTGCATGGTGGCAGGTCTGCTCCTGCACGCGGGTGGGCTGGCACGTGGCGACTGCTGGCTCATCGAGGGCGACAAGGGCTTTGTGTGGCTGGCCATCTGCAGCCAGAACCAGCCCCCATACGAGGCCATCCCGCAGCAGATCAACAACACCATCGTTGACCTGCGGCTCAATGAGAACCGGATCCGCAGCGTGCAGTATGCCGCCCTCAGCCGCTTTGGCAACCTCACGTACCTCAACCTCACCAAGAACGAGATCGGCTACATCGAGGACGGCGCCTTCTCTGGCCAGTTCAACCTGCAAGTGCTGCAGCTGGGCTACAACCGGCTCCGCAACCTGACGGAGGGCGTCCTGCGCGGCCTGGGCAAGCTGGAGTACCTGTACCTGCAAGCCAACCTCATCGAGGTGGTCACGCCCAGCGCCTTCTGGGAGTGCCCCAACATCGTCAACATTGACCTGTCCATGAACCGCATCCAGCGGCTGCACAGCGCCACCTTCGCTGGCCTGGCCAAGCTGTCGGTGTGTGAGCTGTACAGCAACCCGTTCTACTGCTCCTGCGAGCTCCTGGGCTTCCTGCGCTGGCTGGCTGCCTTCACCAACGCCACCCACACCTACGACCGCGTGCAGTGCGAGTCCCCGCCGCTCTACTCCGGCTACTACCTCCTGGGCCAGGGCCGCCACGGCCACCGCAGCATCCTGGCCAAGCTGCAGTCCGTGTGCACTGACGGCTCGTACACGGCCGAGGCCAGCGCTCCCCTGCCCGGGCCGCGCCGCTCACCGCCGCCGCCGCCCCCGCCGCCAGAGCCCAGTGACGCCGCCTGCTCGGAGGAGGAGTGCTTCTCTGGGGACGGCACCACGCCGCTGGTGGCCCTGCCCACGCTGGCCACGCAGGCTGAGGCGCGGCCCCTCATCAAGGTCAAGCAGCTGACCCAGAACTCAGCCACCATCACGGTGCAGCTGCCCAGTCCGTTCACGCGCATGTACACGCTGGAGCAGTTCAACAACAGCCAGCCGGCCACCGTGTCCCGGCTGACCAAGGCCCAGGAGGAGATCCACCTGCCCAACCTCTACACGCGCACCAACTACACCTACTGCGTGGTGTCCACCAGCTCGGGCCTGCGCCACAACCACACCTGCCTCACCATCGGCCTGCCCAAGCCGCCCAGCCCGCCCAGCCCGCTGCCCAGCCCGTCCACCGCCACCCACTACATCATGACCACGCTGGGCTGCCTCTTTGGCATGGTGCTGGTGCTGGGAGCCGTGTACTACGGCCTGCGCAAGCGCCGGCGCCGCGAGGAGAAGCACAAGAAGGCGGCGGCGGCAGCCGGCAGCCTCAAGAAGACCATCATCGAGCTCAAGTATGGCCCCGAGATGGAGGCGCCCGGCCTGCCCCCGCTGCCCCAGGGCTCGCTGCTGGGCCCCGAGGGCGTCACCCGCATCCCCTACCTGCCCGCAGCCGCCGCGGCCAGCGAGGTGGAGCAGTACAAGCTGGTGGAGGGCGGAGAGACGCCCAAAGCCACGAAGGGGAACTACATCGAGGTGCGCACGGCCGAGCAGGCCGAGCGGCGCGACTGTGAGCTGGGCGCGCCCGGGCCGGACAGCCAGGGCTCCGCCAACGAGATCTCCACCATCGCCAAGGAGGTAGACAAGGTCAACCAGATCATCAACAACTGCATCGACGCACTCAAGTCCGAGTCCACCTCCTTCCAAGCGCTCAAGGCCGGCGCCGTGGCCACGGCAGAGCCGCAGCTGGTGCTGCTGTCCGAGCCGCTGTCCGGCAAGCACAGCTTCCTGTCCCCCGTGTACAAGGACTCGCTGGCACGCGGGCTGCAGCGGCACCACAGCGTGGAGGCCGCCTCCTCGGCCGGCGCCGCCGTGCGCAGCCCGCGCGCCTTCCGCGCCGAGGCCCCGGCCGAGGCCAAGTACATCGAGAAGACTTCGCCAACAGCCGACGCCATCCTCACTGTGACCCCCGCCGCCGCCATCCTGCGCGCCGAGGCCGAGAAGCTGCGGCAGTACGCCGAGCACCGGCACTCGTACCCCGGCTCCCACCCCGCCGAGCAGCCCGCGCCGCCGCCGCCACCGCCCCACGAGGGCCTGGGCGCGCGCAAGGTCTCCATCCTGGAGCCGCTGGCCCGTGCGCGCGCGCGCGAGCTCGCCTACTCCCAGCTGTCTCCGCAGTACCACAACCTGAGCTACTCGTCCAGCCCCGAGTACACCTGCAGGGCCTCCCAGAGCATCTGGGAGCGCTTCAGACTGAGCCGGCGGCGCCCCAAGGATGACGAGGAGTTCATGGCGGCCGGCCACGCCCTGCGCAAGAAGGTCCAGTTCGCCAAGGACGAAGACCTGCACGACATCCTGGACTACTGGAAAGGCGTGTCGGCCCAGCACAAGTCCTGAGCCCGCGGCCAGGTCTCGCCCGCCCCACCCCTGCAAAACTGTGATGCCCACTGGACCAAATAGGACACACGATCCACAGCAGCTATCTGTAACCCAGAGACTCACCGCGAAACCTGACGCACGCGCGCGCACACACGCGCGCACACGCACACCCCCCCCAAGCCCGGTCCCTATAGGGACCGCGGGAGGGGGGTCGCTGGCACTTGCAGCGACGAGCTGGCTCGTGGTCTGCTCTGAGACCCTCTCACTGGGGCGAGCGGGGTGTCCACATCTACACTGTGCTCGCACGCACACGTACACACACGCACACGCAAGCACACACCCGCGCGCACGTACACACGTACATGCGTGCACATGTACACATGCGCGCACGTACACGCACACTCACATACACAGGCACACATGCGCGCACAAGTACACACGCCCATGTATGTATGGGCGCACACAGTACACACATGCACGTACACACACGCACACACACATACACACACGGGCGCCGCACACGTACACACGCACACGTACGCACGCACACAAGCGCGTGCACACGCACACACACGCGCACACAAGGGACTTCAGAAAACTGTGGCTTGGGAGTGGGGGGTGGGGGGTGGGGAATTTTTTTTCATTGATTTTCCTTTTTTTAAAATTCTTTGCCTTTTTCTTTTCTTCTCTATTTTCTTCCTTTTTTAAATAATAATAATAATAATAACAACAATAATAATAATAATACTACAAATAATAAAAGCGAAGTTCTTTTAAACAGACATAGAACAAACACCGTGGTGAGGGGCGCGGCCTGGCATGAGCTCCCCGTCTGTGGTTTTCCGTGGATTCTCCGTCCAGTCCGTGTCTTTGTCTCCACCTCCAACAGCCACAGAAGGGCTGAGCGGATGCAGGACCGTCCTGGAGTGCAGGGTGACAGATGTAGTGGAGGCCGCTCAGCGCCAGCTGGGGTGGGAGGGCGGTGCCGGGCTGGGAGCCTGTCACCAGCCCGCACCACGCTCTTTACTGTAGTCGTCCTATTGTACAGAAAAAAATTATTTCTATATTTGCAATGTTTGCTGTAAAATGAGAAAGAAAAAAAAGGACTATGTCTATTAAAAAAAATCTGCAAAAGAAAACCTCCTGATTCTTGTTTGTGTTGTGTTTTGACTGGGGCATTAAGAAAAGATGGGGTTTCTGTTAGGGCTGTCCTAGGGGGCTGAAGTTTGATGCTGGCCTCGGTGTAGGGAGCCTCAGGCTTCAGCTGGGGTCACCACAGCTGGGGTGCTTTCTTCGAGAAAGAAGGGGTGACCATGATGGAGGGGTGGGTGGCCATCAGGACCTTGGAGATGGAGGCCTGTGAACCCTTGAGATCCCTCCACCACCTTGACCTCTCCTCAGGCCATCTTGTCCATCCCTCTGCCTCAAACTGCCTGCGCAGCTGTGGCCCCAGATTCTGAGAGAGTAAGTGGTTTGTGTGCAAAGACACAAGGCAATAGGTGACTTTAAAATCTCCAGCCTGAGAAAGTCCCTCTCCAAATCTGCCCTGAGTGCTTCTTGCTGTTAAAACCACAGATCTCTCCCTTCAGGAACCAGAAGATAGCATGGAGCAGCAGACGTCACTTGCAGGCCATTGGAGCACCCATTGGCTGGGGGGGCGGGGGGTACCCAGGGATTGTTGCTACCCCAGGGCTGGGCTCCCTACTGAGCTGCCTCTGGAGGTGAGGGTGGCCAGGCTGTCAGGGAAGGGGCATATCTCCTCCCCCCAACACTGGAGCCCTCAGATGGGATCCCCAACTTCTCTTCCTCTTCCTCTTTGCTGGGGAGTCAGACCAACGCCTAGCTGACCTTTAGCTGGGGGTCTTCGGCTGTAAATGGCTCAGGGAAAGATTGTTCGTATGACTCCTTGGGGGACTCGAACTAGCAGAGATGTGTATCCCTTGAGCTAGCAGTGCAGCTCCCTGAGGACTAGGGGTTGTTGTGTGCCACTGAGTCAGAACTGACTCTTAATTGACCCTCCACTGGGTTTTCAGAGTCTGTTAGTTGCATGGGAGGAAATTCCCCTTCTATCCCCTGTGGAGCACCTAGTGGATTCAGACTGCCAGCTTTGGGGATTATAGCGCAGCTTCTTACCACTAGGCCACTGGTATTAAACCTTTCAAGGTCAAAGCAGATACCGTTCTTGACCTGGTAGCCTCTCCTGTCTAAGGGCTGTGGTTGGTGAACCACAAGCTTCCTCCCTCCTTCTAGAGCAAATCCCCCCACAGTCTGAACTTCTGACAAAGCCCCACAGGACCCTAGGCAGGGGCTGGAGCAGGAGCCCTGAGGCAATGGGGAGCCCTGGAAGGCTCTAGAGTGGGAGCAGAGCTGTGGAAGCAGGTTTTCAGTATTCGACAAATCACCCAGAAAGGACTCTGGTCTCCAGCCTGATTGGCAGGTGGGCCCAGGAAGGGGGAAGGTGGGTGGGGTTGGGACTAGCAGCCTCTGCTCGCATACCCTCTGTGACAGGGGGCTCATCATTCTTCCTCAGAAGTCTCCAGCTCAGAATCCTTCTTGAGAGAAACTCAGTGATCTCCCAAGGGCCCACACTGAGTCCCAGACCCCTGGAACTGCGATCATGGTTGGGCTGGCCGGTAGGCTGTGAGCCCAGGGTGTCATGGGTCCTGTACATCTGGCATTGTTCCTAAGACACCTGCCCCAGGAGGGTTCTGGCTGCGGCTGCCTGAGCCCTTCATGTGCCACTCTGAGTGGACCACTTCCCCAGTGACCCAGCTCTGGGGTTAGCGGGCCCCTTCCCTCTTCTGAGCTTCTCAGCACAGGAGCAGGTGGAAGACAGGTGAGGCTCAGGGGAGCACCAGCAGGAGGTGCTCAAGGCTGGGGATGGGGGCTCAGAGAGAGGCCACCTTGTCCAAGGTCACACAGCGGTTAGCATGTCCTGGTCACAAGGCAGGTGGTGACCATGCTTCCAGGCTGCTGTTTCTATCTCCCCAGGAGATAGTGCCAGCTATTTATAGGGAGCTAGGTGAGTGACGGGCACTGGGGTGGGTGCCCACCTCGGCAGCAGGGTGGCTGCAAGACAAGGGAGCCACCACCACCAGAGCGCCCAGGGGGCCCCACCTGTGGGCCTGCGTATACAGGGGGACAGGCAGGACCTGAGTAGTCACAGAGCCTTGTCCAGACGCTCTGACGCACCAAGGTACGACAGGCATTGCTGAGTGGGAAGAGCCTGGAGGACTTCCTGGAAGAAGTGGCATTTGGTCAGTGGAGAAATGATCTGGCAGTCTGCTCCTGTAAACCCCCCACCACGTCCTTGACTGTCACATGGAGTGTCTGTGAGCTGGAATTGACTCCAGGGTACACATCCCCCCATGGGGAGGGGGCAACGTCAGTGAGGCAGCCCTGAGGCGCTGTCCTCCATCCTGGGGAGTACCCGGAGGTCACTTTTCACTGTGCCAGTGACTCCCCTGCTCTGAAGGGCTCCGTTATTCCAGTGGGATGTTGACACCCGCCCTGTTCTCCAGCGTGAGGGAGTGGGGTGTGGGACACAGGCGGAAGGTTGGCTCAGTCCTTCGCTGCTACAGCAACACCACAGAACTGGTGTCCTCATGCCCTGTATACGTGTCTGCCTGCTGGCGGCTGGGGCTCACTGGGGCTGCTTTGTCCACCTGTCTGGGACTGCTGGGGCAATGGGAGGGTGGCCTTGTCCATCTGTCTTTTCTCTCCAGTTCATGGCACCTGCAGGCAACAGAGCAGAGCCGGCTCCCTAAGCTCCAAGGCCGAGATCTTACAGGACAGGCCGCCATAGCTTTTGTCCTTTGGGGCTGCTCTGCAGTTTGAATGGGCGGTCTTTCCACTGGACACTGGCTTCTTGCAGCCACAGGCTTCAACCTCAAACTCCCTGCCTCGCAGCCATCACATCAGAACACACAGCTGACCCTCCCTAGCTCCCCAAGGCTGTGAGTCCCCTGAGGGGAGCATGCCCAGCTTCGGCCCTCAGAGCAGCGGGCAGATTTGAACAGCTTGACTTTGGATTGGTAGCACAAAGCCACTGGGCCACCAGAGCTCTCAGTGACTAAGGATTTGTTCTTGTCACATACTGTCAAATTGAGACTGACTCATACCTTCATTGGTTTCTGGGCCTTAAGTCACATGGAAGCGGGCTGTTCACCACTGGTCATTCGAATAGGCACAGAGACCCCACCTGGGGTTAGCAGTGTGATGCCATCCAGCCTGGGCCCCCAGAGCACCCTCATCCACAGGTGGACACTAGGATCCCAGAGCATACGGGGTGGGAGAGACACAGCTGGATCCCTCAGTGCTGGGGAAACGTGAGAAACAAAGCCTGGAGGTGTGCCCTGCCTCAGTCCCCTAAAGGGCCTTTCCAGGAGGGTTTGCCCACAGAGGCCGCAGAGGAAGACTGTGGAGTCAGACCCCTGAGTCAGGAGGTGACAAGCAGAGACTTCTCACGGAGAAATCCCAGGCTCGAGGGCACCAGCCTGAAATGACCCCCAGAGTGGCCTGGGAGGGACTCGTGTGACCACCTTCTCTCCTGCCAACCTCCCAGCTCCTTCCTGACTGCCCAATGCACCTCCAGAAAATGAGAAATCACAGAGCCTGGGCCAGGGGACATCTAGTCTCCAAAGGACTGGGTGAGGAGGGTGCAGAGGGGCTGGACAGGCCAGCAGGGGTGCCCCTAGGGGTGAGAGTGAGGCAGTGGGCAGGTCCAATGCAGTGCCAGGTGCAGGGATGGGGAGAAGGCTGGGGGGCTTCCTGGAGGAGGTCCTCATTCACCGTCCTCAGGGATAAAAAGGAGCTAGGCGAGACAGTGAGGGGGAGAAAGGAAGGGGCTTTCACAAAGAGGCTGGATGAAGCCAAGTGCAGCTCTGTCCCCTCCCCCAGCCAGAGGGGAGCAGAGACAGGGATAGGCTGGCTGGAGGCAGGCGGAGGTCAGAGACTGGACAGGCTGGCTGGCCTGAACAGGACTCTGGTGGCCGGTCTTACAAGATACAGAAATTAGATCTCAGCCCTGGGCTGAGAGTCATTGACAGTGTTTTATAGAATAATAACTTTTATTGATTTTGTTCTTATTTCCAAAATAATCCTTTTATTACACAAACCTCAGAAAACAGTTAAACACAAAGAGGAAAAAGATATCCCTCGCTATGATCTCCCTTAGAATGAGCAGGCTAATGTCCTTGGTGTCCCCTTTCGAACCATCCTCTCGAAAGCTGCAGGCACTCCATGTGGTCTGTGCTGTCACCCCCTCCTCTCCCTGCGTACCCCGGTCAAGTGTGGGTGTGCTGCGTGAAGACCCCAAGCCCAGCCTGTTTGTGTGGAGTCTGTTCTGCTCCTTGGTGATAGTCACAGAAGGTCACAGAGCAGTCAGTGACGTCCGAGTTCTCTTGGCTGCAACCTTCCAGAAGCAGCTCAGTGGGATGTCTGTGTTCAGGGCCTTTAGCTGAGTTTGAACCACCTTCTTTAGGTTTGCAGCCGAGAGCAAGCTCTTGGCCCCACCTGTGGAGTCCTGGTGGGAGGAAGAAGGGTGGGTTTGTAGGAGCCAGGGGTGAGGGACCTTGAAGATTCCTAGGAGAGAGGAGGAATCACCAGATTTGAACAAGAGGGGACAGGAGGGTCACTTGGGTGTGAGGTGGCCATGGACAGACAGCTGGAGGAGCTGCGACACGGAAGGACAGAGTAGACGTGGAAGCAGGCATTGGGCATGTCAGAACCTCATCTTCTCAACACCTTTCCTGTTCACTGTGTTGACTTTTAGCTAGCTAGGCTTTATGAAAGTTGTATAAAGGCTTTCAATTGGAAACACAGAATCACAGGAAGTTGGAAATGTAGTGCTGAGAGTCACCTTGATTCTTCTGTTGGTAACATTTTATGTAACTGTAGCATCAGAAGGAAACAGGAAACTGTATGTGCCTGGGGACAGTGTTGCTAATTAGCCCAGGGTTCCTCAGGTCTACCAGCTTTTAAATCAGTGTGTGTGTGTGTGTGTGTGTGTGTGTGTGTGTGTGTGTGTGTGTGTTGTTCTCTCTCTCGTCCCCTCCCCTCCCCTCTCTCTCTCATTGCCAGCAAGTTGGGGCTCACAGCTGATCCTTGGGGTTCTGATGCTGTAAATCACATGGGAAATCACCTATCTTTGCCCCACAGAACTTCCGAGCAGCTGGTGGATTGGACTTCTTCAGAGAGGCATTGCCTCGGGCTGATTGTTGTTGTCGGACCCACAACTGACCCTCCAGCGGGTTTTCAGAGGCAGTTAATCACACGGGGGGAGACTGCCCATCCTTCTCCCGCGGAGCAGCTGGTAGCTTCGAACCGTGTGCCTTTGGAATTGCAGTGCAGCTTCTTGCCACTCTGCCATGATAGCTCCCTTGGGCCAGCAGCAAAAAATTCTCCATGTTATTATTATTCTCCGTGACTACTTTTAGGTGCCATCGGTCCATTTCTAGTCGGAGAGATCACAGACCATGGAATGAAGCCCTTGGCCCCTCCTGTGCCACCCTCCTGGCCTCCACCACACTGTGCCCATCCTTGCAGCCCTGTGTCTGTCCACCTCACTGACTGTCTTTTTGGCTGACTCCGTACCTTCCTAAGCATGATGTCCTTCTCCAGGGATGGACCTCTCCTGATCACATGCCCGAAGTATGTCAGATGAAACCCCGCCGTCGGCCTCCGGGGAGCTCTCAGGATACGTTCTTCCGACATTTATCTGCAAACATAATAGATGGAGTCACCCAGCTTTCTCCAACGTAATGTTTTATGTAACTGTGTATTCCTTGCAAATGTGTCCCATATGCAGTTCCGTGTCACCACCTCCACAATCAAGATGGCAAACTTTCCGTCACCGACAGAAGGACAGTGCCAGCCCTTTCCCCCTCCCCATCTCCGTCCCGTCCAGACCTCTGACAATATGGGCCTGCTCTGCATTGCCGTCATTTCCAGAACACCGTACAGGCGGGAGCAGGCACTGGACCCGGGAGCCTCCCACCAAGCGCAAGCTGGTTGACGTCCACACCGGTGCATCAACACTCGTCCCCGGCTTCTGAGGAAACCCCACTGCATCGCTGTACCCAGGCTTCGCAGCCATGCAGCCACCGAAGTCCTCTTGAGTTGTTCGAGGTTGTTACAAATTAAGCAGCTATGGAAAAAAAAGTCTTGGGCAAGTTATCACGTGAACATAAATTCTCCTCTGTCTGGCTTTACTGCCCAGTGGAGCAATGGGTAAGCAGGTAACCCAAAGGTCGGCAGTTCAATCTCACCATCACCTGTGGGGAGGAAGAGGAGGCAGGCTGCTTTTGTAGACTCTTGTGCTGGGCTGGAGCCCTCTGCCCTCTGGTGGGGTCTAAGGAGGTGCCATGGCACCAGGCTGGCAGGGTACCACAGCTGACACCACAGCAGTGTCTGTGCAGCTCGTTGAGGGCCAACTCCCACCGACTCTCCGCTTTCCCAAGCATGATGCTCCTTACCTCGGATTGGTCCTTCAGATCACATGCCCAAAGTCTGCGCAATCGAGTCTCACGGCCTGCCCTCTCAGGACCACCCTGGCTGTTCTTCCCAGACCGATTTCTCTGGGGTTTTGGCGGTGCATGGTCCGATAATCTTCACCAACACAAGTCCAAAGCGTTGATTCTCCTTCTGCCTTTATTCCTTGTGTAACTTTCACTTGCATATGTAGCAGTTAAAAATACTATTGTTTGGAACAAGCATACCTTATTCTTTAGAATGATCTCCTTGCGCGTTGGCACTTTAAAGAGGCCCCCAAGAGCAGATTTGCTGAAAACAACCCATCATTTGATCTCTTGGCTACAGCTTCCGAAAGTGCTGATCATGGATCCAAAGAACATGAAATCCATGAGCACCAGCCTCCCCTTGTTATACCCGAGGGGCAGTTCCAGCTGGCCTGCGGGTTCTGGGAGTTGGAGCCCACTCAGTGACACACAGAACAAAACAACAATTTGGTAAATTTCATTTTCAAAGAAACTGCCAGGCCTTTTCCCAGAGCGGTTGTACTGCTTCCCGTCCTCACTAGTAAAGCAGCTGTATATGAAATACAGTTTGTTTGCATCTGAGAGCGTTTGGTGTCAACATTATTCTTCACTTTAGCTGTCCTGGTAGTAGGTGGTGATGTTACCTAGGGGTCCTACTAGTGGGTGACGATGTTACCTGGGATCCAGTTAGTGGGTGGTGCTGTTACGTGGGGGTCCTGTTAGTGAGTGGTGATGTTATGTGGGGATTGGGGGTCCTGGTGGTGGGTGGTGCTGTCACCCGGGGGTCCTGGTGGTGGGTGGTGCTGTCACCCGGGGGTCCTGGTGGTGGGTGGTACTGTCACTTGGGGTTAACTAGCACGTCCCAGGTGGTGGATGATACCCATCAGCTCTTCACATGCTTGACACCCACGCCCCTTCCCTGATGAACCGTCTCTTCATATCTCGGGCCCATTTTCTAAATTGTTTTGTTTTAATGTTGAGTCTTGAGAACACTGGCGTTTTCTGGACCCAACTCTGTGGGCTGTGATTCACACGTCTCTGCCCCAGCCGGCAGCCCTCTCTCCCATTCTCGTCAGCCTGTCCTTCCCAGAGCAAACGCTGTGAATTTGAGTGATTGTCACTTTCTTTCTGGTTTTGTTTTGGGCGGTTGTGTTATTGGTCCTGTACGCATTCCTCTGCTGTGTTTTCTTTTAAATGATTTAGCTTCACTTTTTACATCGATTGCTGTGAGTCAGAATCAGTTTAACAGTTGTGTGTTTTGCATAAGAAGTTACCAGATATAAAGGAACACGAGAAGTAATGCCCCTTCTGTACCTGGTAACTTTGCCTTTGCTCGGAAGTCTACCTGGGGCTAAAAAAAGCCACACCTGCTTTTTAACTTTTTTAAAAAATTCACATTTGTGTGGCATGATTCCCACTGCGTTTTCACATTTTACCTGTCTGTGGTCACAGCTGACGCGAGTGTCCTGTGGACAGCTACGGTTCGGCGGTGCTCTGTTTTAGGGCCTCTCTGAGGATAACTGTCTTGGATTGATGTGCTTGGGACCATGTGCAGCGGAGTCCTGGTGGCTCAGTGGTTAAGCACTCTAGTGTTAACTGGAAGGTTAAAGGTTCAAGCCCTTCAGATTTTCCTCAGGCGAAAAGCCTGGTTATATCACTTCCCGTAAACATGAGAGGCCTGGAGACGCGTGGGGCCATCCTGCTAGGCACAGGCGTCAGGCCTCCTGGACGGCACGTGGCAGCACTTAAAGCATGACTGGCAGTGTTCTGGGGGCCCTTGTTATTACCATTATTTCATTCTTTCTGGGTCCCTTCACTCGCTTTCCTTTGGGTTATTAGAGCTTCCTTTCTTTTTTTAATCATTATTTTAATGAAAGTTTACAGAAAAGTTGGATTCTCATTCATTCATTGCTGCACATTTTCCTCCTTACCCTCCTGTTCACTTTTTTAAAAAAGCAATATTCATTCACTGAATGAATTTCCTCCCTCCCGCCCCCACCCCTGTCCACTTTGCTATGCATCTCTTATTCTGGACTGTGGTAATACAAATAATGTTCTAATCACATATTCCTTTTAAACTGTTCTTTCCCTCACCTGTTCCAAGGCAGTGTTCATTATTTATCTCTTATTTTCTTAGTTTTCCACCAGCCCCCATGTCAATCGTGTGTTATACAGTATTTGTCCTTTTGTGACTGAGATATTTCACTCAGCATAATGTCCTCCAGGTTCATGCAAGTTGTGTAATATTTTATAAGTTCCTTATTTTTCAGTGCTGCATAGTTTCCCATTGTGTGAATATACCATAGTTTTTCTATCCAGTCATTTGTTCATGGGCACTTGGGGTGCTTCTGTCTCCTTGCTTTTATGAATAATGCAGTAATAAACATGGTGGGCACAGATCTATTTGGATGGCAGCTTTCAAAGAGGTAAACAAGCTAATTGCAAATTGGACACAGGATACGAATAGATACTTCACCAAAGAAGACATTCAGATGGCAAACAAACACATGAAGAAATGTTCAAAATCCCCAGCTCTAAGCAAATCAAAACAACTATGAGATACCATCTCAGGCCAGGAAAAATAGTAAAGTTCAGCAGGGCTGCAAACAACCAATGCTGAAGAGGTTGTGGAGAGACTGGAACCCTACTCACTGCTGGTGGGAATGTCAAATGGTGCAACCACTATGGAAGGCTATCTGGAGCTCTCAAAAAGTTGGAAATAGAAATATCATTTGACTCAGCAATTCCACTACTAGGAATACGCCCTAAAGAAACCAGAGCTCTCCTTTTTATTTAAAAAATATGATTTTGATTGGTCTGTAGTATCCAAGAGCTGCTGGTGCAGGTCTTTGGTGTTACATTGCAGCCACTTCAGTGTTGATTACGTAGGTGCAAGTCAGGCTGGTGTCAACCTCTTAGCACTAAGAGAAGGGCGGGAATCTTTCCTTCACTGAGGGCGTCACCTTCACCTTTCTAAGAACGTGGACATCTTCTGCTGTGTTTCTTCCTGCATTAGTGACCTCGTCAGACAACTACATACGGAGGGACACAAAACAGGACCCCCCATCGCCTTCCTCGCATGTGTGGCGGGGACACGAAGCACAGTGCACATGCCTTTGACCAGTCCCTTCCCATGGGCATTTCCTGGTCTAAACGAGCTTGTGGGGGAGCACGTGGGAAAAGGGGACCGAGGGCTTCGAGGCTGCTATGGAGCGCTCGCCTACTTGCTCTGTCCTTATTTTTGGTTTTAGAACGTTTTATTGTGATTTAGGAAAATGTTTTCAGAGCTAACCGACTTTCTGCCCACCACCTCATGCACTTGTCTTCCACGTCGATCGCCCCTCAGCTGAGCAGCCCTCTCCCACGCCCACTGCGTGCTTCCCCTTTCCACCCATCCTTCTCACCTTCCCGTTTGCCATCACCTGTGTGCACATGCTGCCCTTTTGATCTGTACGGTTGTTCTTGGGGTGAGGAACTCCCTGGAGTTCCGCTCCCCTCACACATTTGACTGCCATGTGGTGATGTTGAATCACGAGGGTGGTTGAAATGACTAAGCACCACTGTCTGGAGGGCACCCCTGCCCCCGTCTTCCTCTGCGCCAGGAAGCACTGTCTGTCTCGTGCTTTTGTGCTTCGTTCTGCATCGCCCCGCTCCACCGGGCCCTCTCCTGTGGCCCCTTCAGTGCAGCTCACAGTGGCAGAGGGCACCATCGTGCCCTTGCGCGTTCATGGACTGGGGCTTCTCTGCGCCTTTGGTCTTCACCCTTCTCTGCTGCCTTTACTTGGTAAGCCAACACACCCAAGGCATCTTTCTGGCACTTACCTTAGCTCAGACAGCACCCCAGGAGTCTCTGGTGGCCCCACTTCTGTAGGTTCTAGGGGAAAACAGGTGGTATTTGGCTGGCCTCAGTCCTTTCACTGCTGACTTTGCTTTCTGGTTTTTCCATTCTGCTAACACCATTTAACCAACTTACTAGCTGCGTCCAGCTTCCAGAGTCGCCTCTTCACTCATAGAAGGTCTATTCTAATAGTTTATGCCTTTACAAAGCCCTCGACAGCTGTTTTAATAAGGCTCTGAGAGAGTAAGGTAAATAAATGTGCACCGTTTGTCACATTTAACCAGATGTGGGGTTTTATTTTAAATGATTATGAATATTGTACCTGCTCATTGCAAACACACAGCTCTCAGCCTCAGAGAGCCGGGGGGTCAGAGTGAAGACCAAAGCTCAGTGGGCCACGCGAATTCTCGTTTCCTAAAGCATAGAAAAAATGACGTTTACATGCTGTCGTCATCTAAGAGGCATGAAATACTACAGTGGGAAAGGCTTCCAAGAATACAAAGGGGACAGATACAGGAGTTGAGCACTTGCTGTTTCAACAGTAAAGCACTTGTCTGCTAACAAGAAGGCTGGCAGTTCAAGGCCGCCCAGCAGCTGCGGGAGAAGGTCCTGGTGTCCCACAAAGACGTGGCTCTGCTCTGTGACACGGGCTCACCAAGAATCAGAACCAGCCCAACAGCTCCCAACAACTCTCAGAGGAACATTTCATGCTGTGCTGTTCAACCGCTTGAGTTTTACATAAATATATTATTCATATTTTTCCATAAGCATAGATAGGAAATTACTTCCTTCTTCTAAACAGCTGGTAATATTCCATCACATGAACGCACCATAATTTATTTAACAAGCTCCCTATTGAAAGGGTTTTAAGTTATCTAGTTTTTCATTTCTTTATAATGTTGCCCCAAAAGCATCCTTGTACGCAGACCCTGTGCGCAGGCACGATTAGGCTAACTTTTTGGAAGAAGGATTACTGGGTCAGAATCCACGTGGGTTTTAAATATTGATGATCTGACCACATTCCTCCCCGTTTCTGAGTAGGCTGATGCTTGTACGAGAGGTTCCTGAAGGGCATGTCCCCCCAGGAGGGAAGTGAGGCGGGGACGGGGGGACGGGAGCTCCAGCTCCAGCACTCTGCGGCTTCCAGCAGTCCTTCTCGGCGGGGACCCTGGGAGGTCAGTGAGCCCTTAGACCCTAAAGGACAGGGAACAATCGAGAAAGTTGGCATAAAATAGTTCTTCAAGTAGATGTTCGATTTCCCAGTCTGGTGAGTCATGACTGGGGTTTAACAAGCTTATGAGTGGTCGGTCATCTAAGATACAATTATCGGTCTTTATTCATCCAGAAAAGAGAAATCACAAAACCTGAGACTCATGGAAGAAATGGGACAAATTGTCTCCAGGAAGCACTGCCTCATTCACCTTGATGACACTCAGCCAGCATGGCTGAATGCTCTGAGCAGGTCACAGACATCTCAGTCAAGAGGGGGGGAAATGTGGAACAGAACTTCTGATGGTGATGTTATCTAGGCTTACTGGACCAACCTGTTGACCCTGGAGGGGTCTCTGAGACTGTGGCCCTGAGTTGCTATTTAAATCTCAAATTGAAATTGTCTCACAATATGGTTTGCAAATTTTCATTCAAATAAAAGATGTAAAAATAAAACAAATAGAGAAAAAATAAAACTTTTTGAGAGAAAATAAAAGGAAACTATCCTCAGAAATTACCTTTAAACTAAGTAACAATTTGAGAGTCAAGATTATTTTAGCATTTTGATGCTTTATAAAGTGTATCTTTAGGTGAGAGACGTTTTCATTCTAAGGAGGAAGAGGAGGAGGAGGAGGAGGGCAGGGAGGAAGACGGGGGAGAGAAGAGAGGTGGCAGCAGTCATGAGGAGGCCTGTCCAGCAGGGTGAGTCACCTTCCGGGCCAGGCTTGCTCCAGGAAGGTGCCAGCTAGCTCCCACCTCAGGGCTCTGGGGACTCACCACTCCGGCTGCCTGTGGGATTAGTCCCTCCCCAGAAGGCAGCCTCAGAACCTGTCTCTCCAGAGCGTCCACCGTCCATGGGCCGCGATCTGCCCAAGGGATGAGTGGCTCTACTCCCACGTTACGCTGACAGGTGGTCCTCCAGACAAGCCGGGGTGTGGACACTCAGTGGCTGATGGGCACACTCGATGGATGGACACACACACGGGCTGGACAGCAGAGGCACCTACAGGGTTGCCCGTGCTGCCGGAACGTCTGCTGCCAGCTTTAGGGTTGCCTGCTTGTGCCACTGCTTCTTCTGGGTTTTCGAGGCTACGTGGCTGGGGACACTCACGAGATGGGCTCAGCCGCGTGGGTTTCAGCCTCACTGACAAGCACAGCAGACCTGGGGGGGGGGGGTGCTGCCTACTGGTACCACGGAGGCAGCTTGACCTCACAGCCACCGTCCACTCGACAAATGAGACCCGCCCAGCCCTGCGCCATCCTGACGTCGCGGCCGGGCTGCTGCTCGGCTCCAGCTCACAGCGGCCGTGTGCACCTCCAAATGCTGCCCCAGCCTCATGGCCCTGGCGTCTCTGAGCCCTTCTTGTACCACTGTGCCTCCCCATCTCCTCGAAACCTTCCTCCTCCTCGCTTCCCCTACTCTCGAGCCTGGCACAGCTTGAGGACGGCATAAAACAGGGCGAGTCAGAGCTGCTGTCCTCAGGGTCACTGTCGGTAGAAACAGACTCGATGGCCCCCAATAACAGCTCTACCCCTCGTGGTGTCCTTGTCCAGGACTGACCCGTCACGTGGCCAAAGTGTGTGAGGTAGAGTCTCACGGCCCTTGTATCAAAGGACTTGCCAGACTCGCAGGGCTGAGTGTTCTCGGCCACCATAGTACAGGGGTCCCTCAGCAGGACAGTCGGGGGTCCCTCAGCGGGACAGTCGGGGGTCCCTCAGCGGGACAGTCGGGGGGGTCCCTCAGCACCTGCTGAAGCACTTCGCTAACCGTCCTTAGGAACCCTGGGGTGGGGGCAGCACTGCTCCGTCGTCCAGGGTCCGGGGTCACTGGGCATCGCCTGGCACGCGGGCTTTCGCCCTCAGTGGTCAGATGTTGCCCCTGCTGTTGTAACAGCTTGCATCCCCGTGGGCAGTTCTCCAGTCCCCACTCGCTGGTAGAAGGCTCACGCTGGTCCTTATGCTGCTGTTGGAAGTATGTGCACTTGGTGGCACAGCGGTTAAGTCCTTGACTGCTAGTTGCAAGGCCAGCTGGTCAAACCCACCAGCTGCTGTTCGAGAGAAACAGGGGGCATCTGTACTTCCCCTGGGAAGCCCCTGGGCGCCCCCAACCCCGCGCTGCAGCCCCCACTGAGTCAGCGCGACATGCCCGTGGTGGGATTTTCTTCTTAGCTCCAATCTCCTCTCCGAATTGAAAGTCCAACCTGGCCCCAGTGTAAAAACAAGAACATATTTTCTCTGTTTTCATATGATCTCTATTTTATTTTAAATACTGAACAGAGCTGAAATACAGTGCTGGCGGCATGGGAGGAGGGCATTTTCCCAAATTGTCTCCCCAAAGTTTAACCAGCTGTTCAAGGCATTGAGCAATTCATCCTGCGCCCCCTTGCTGGAAACGCCCCCCCACCCCCATTGCTCACAAAGCCCCCCACCTGCTCTGCCTGGCCCCAACCTTGCATCCTGCATCCTCCCCTGTGGAGCCGACCCCCCGGATCCACACTGTCTTGGTTACGGTTTAGTGGTGCGTTGGGCTGTCGGATGGGGTAAGCCCCTTTCATTATTCTTTGATATTCTCACAATTTTCTTGGCTCTTCCTCCAGATGAACATCAGGGCCATGGTAGCGCGTCCCAGGAGGCCTGCTGGGCCTTTGTATGGAATGGCTTTAGATTTCTGCATGAACTTGGAGGAAAATTACATCTTGACAACATGAAGTCCTTCCAGGCAGCATCACAACTCCCCCCAGTCAGGCTTCTTCCTGTGCCTTCCCCCTCTCTGGTGCCCGCCCAGCACCCACATTCAGTCCCTTGTCTTGTCAGGTCCCCTTGGCTGCTTCCAGCTTACAGATCCGCAGCGGAGCAAACCCACCCTCCCTCCTGCCGCGTGCTCATGCCCTCTGCAGGCTGGGCCCCTCGTGGCCACCATGTCCATCCTTCTTTTTGAGGGTCTTTCTTTTGCTGAGTTTTTAAATAATTTTGTTGCTGTACTTATGTGCACTGCCTAGTCGATTGCGACTCATAGTGACCCTGTGTACAACAGCCCTAAACCCTGCTCTATCCTCTGCCAACCTTACTCTCTCCGACACACCTACCCCCATCACCCCAGTCACTGAGTCAGTCCATCTCATCGAGGGTCTTCCTCTCCTGCCCTGTCCCTCCACTCTCCCAAGCATGACGTCCCTCTCCAAGGACTGGTCCCTCCTTGCAACATGTCCAAAGTATGTCAGACGAAGCCTAGGAATCCAAGGAGCAGCCTGGTTTCACCCTCTCTAGGATGAACCTGCTTGTTCTCCTGGCAGTCTGTGCTATATTCAGTACTCTTCTCCAGCACCACAGCTCAAAAGCGTTTTAACTTTTAAAGAAATACTACCCCCCATGCCCCTGAGCTGTCACCTGCTTCACGCTGTGTGGTCAGCACAACGCTGCCACAAGGCTGCCCACGGGGGCCTGACAACTTTGAATACAGCACAGGCCAGACGACAAGCACACACCTGTGCAGCCAGGGCGCTCGGGGGAGGGGGGGCCCCACGCACTTCAGGCACATTGCTGGGAGGGGCTGGTCCCTACAGGAGGACACCATCCTTGGTAAAGCTGAGAGCAACAAGGAGGCAGGTCCTCCAGGAGACAGCCTGATGCAATGGCCGCGGCAGTGGGCTCAGGCCCAGAGAGCGCGGGGTGGGGCCGGGGCCCTGGTTCCCGTCATCCAATTTCCCTGACCCCCTATCACCTCAACTGTGAGGAAAGTATTTTTTTGCCACTTGAGCTCATTCAGGTAGTTTTTAAAGTCTTCTTTTATTCCGGTTTGCTTACAGAGTTTGCCTTGCCTTTCGCAGTGTTTCATATGGTCGTTCTCATGCAGTCTGTTTTATAAAATTGGCCACCACTGGGCCTTGCCCATCACGACTGTCTTTTCCGGTCCCTGCCGGATCCTTTTCATTGCCTCCTCCCGCCCCCAAAGTGTGCAACCCGGTGGTCTTGCCCCCATCCATCCCCACCTTCTGCTTCCCCCTCCCCCCTTGGGTCCCCACACGTGTTTTACTAGTAACCCCTCTATTTTTACAGTAATGGTTTTATGCAGTGTTTGTCCTTATGCAGCTGAGTTAGTTCACTCACAAAGGTCATTTTTAAAAGAAGTCCGATACTCACAGGGAGGCGTAGTTTTCTGAGACAGTTTGTCACGTGGCTTGTGTATGTGGCCTCAGAGAGTTCAGAGTTTCAGGGGTGCCCAGTCCATGTGGTCTAGGGGTTCCTCTAGCCTCACCCAGCCAGCAGGCGTAGGTCCTTGTAAGTTACAATGTGCTGTGTATTATTTATGCTAACGCTTTGCTTCTCCTCTTGAGCCGCCCTTGGAAGCTGTGTCCAGCTCTCCTCACACCGTCTATTCCTCTCACGTTAGGGGCTCTGCAGTCTAGGTGCCCGTTGGTGTTCTCTTCCTTGCTTGCCATGGCAGTGACCTTCTGCTCCTTTCATCGCTGACATCCCACAGCTCGTCTGGTCTTTGGTCATTAGTGTCCTTCAGATCTGTTCTTGAAATGTTTGCTAATTTGGATGGGATCAACTCAAGGTCATATTTTGGCTCTTGTGGACTTGTTTTCAATTTCTCGGACCTCAGCTTGAACCTGCACATGAACCACTGATTGTCCCACAGTCGCCTCTGAGGGGCTTTGACCGCTGATCCTGGGCCTCTCCCTTCTCCACTGTCTCTTTACACAGACAACCTGGTTCCTGCACAGTCATCAGGCCAGGTCCACGTGTATGGGAGCTTTTAGTTATTTTTTTCAAATAAGTTATTTGCAATGAATAAATCAATGATTGTACAAAGTTCTACTATGTTACCTCGTCTCATTTCTGTCACTAAGGCTGTTTCTCATTGTCAACCCTTCTTCTTTGTTCCCAATGTTGGTATTCCCGTCACCAGTCACGCATTATTAATGCGACTGATTTGATATGTTAATATTTTAATGCAACATATAATTTTTTACAGCATATTCTTTCCATTTATTTTTTCCCCATCTAGAAAGTTGGAAGGACAGCGCAGGAGAGGAGGACCCCGGATGAGATGGATTGATACAGTGACTGGGGCAATGAGGGTGGGTGTACCGGAGTCAGTGAGACGGCTCAGGACAGGGCAGCCTTCAGAGCAGCTGTACAGAGGGTCTCTATGAGTCACAGGTGACTCGACGGCACATAACAACAACAGATGCGTGTGAAAGCTGGACAACGAATGAGAAAGACCAAAGACAAATGGACATCGCCAGTACAGTGTCCAGATGAGCAGCTCTGAACTGGAAAAGAGCGGCCTGAGTGCTCCTTGGAAGAGAGGATGCTGGGACCGCACCTCACGTATGTGGATGTGTTACGAGGAGCGACCAGTCCTCACAGGCTGACATCACACTTGATAAGACAGGACAGCGAAAGGAAGGAGATCAAGCTGGACTGACCCAGCAGAGGGTGATGGGAGCTTGGTGGGGGCGTTGCCATGGCCCGAGGGCACCTGGCCCCACCCACAGTGTGCCCACCCCCACGGCAAACTGAAGACTCCCCTGGACGGCTCACTACCCCACATGTTCATGCTGCCTTCCGAATTGGCTTGGAGTGCATGCATTTCCCTAATAGTCTGTTTTTAATATAAATTCTGTTTTACTTTCATTAATCCTCCCTCTTGCTTCCCATAGGTGTGCTTTGATGTTTTTCTAATATCCTGGCTTTTATTATTTCTTGCTAAATAATGAAAATATATTTAATTCCATGCTTTTTTCTCAGTTTATAGACTTAGCTACTCTCCCAAGCTTAAATATATAATGTCTGTCGTTACAGAGTTCTGGCCTGGTTTCTCATTTCCCCTTTCATTCAAGAACGATATAGAAGACCATTTTTTAAGTCTAATTCAATTACAGAATTCTTATGAATTTCCAGTTGCGCTGCACTGCAGTTTCGAGAACGTGCCTGTTTGCTTCTGAACACTCAGGGCGCTGGTCGGTGGGGAGGCGGCGTGGCCTCAGGGTGGACCCAGCAATGGGATGGGATAGGATGGGATGGGAAGGGAAGGGATGGGAAGGGATGGGAAGGG
>NW_006399830.1:1297103-1316294 GCF_000299155.1 Elephantulus edwardii
TGGGAAGGGATGGGATGGGTTGGGATGGGATGGGATGGGATGGGAAGGGACAGGGCCGCCAGTGTTCCCGGCTCTGGGCTTCAAGCATGGGGGTTTCTTCCAGAGTTCTGTTGGATGAGTGTGAACCTCTGACCTTCAGGGTCAGCTGCTCAGACACTAATGAGCCTAAATGGCGGGTCCTTTGAACACAGCTGTCTTTGAAGGGAGCCTTGGTCCCAGGGAGCCGCGTTGCTCACACGAAGGCCATACCTCCTGGAATCCCATCCTCCCGCGGCTCTGTGGGAGCAAACGGCGGTCGGTGTCCTCCCGTACGACTGACAGCCTCGGACACAGGGTCAGTGGGGAGCAGGTCCCACCTGGCCACCTGCAGTGTTCACCCTTCCTCACGTGACCTCTCCAGATGGAGCTGCGTGCTTCTCTGTGCTGCTGGGTGTGGTCAATTCCACCCGACTCACAGCGACCCCACGTGACAGTGCAGAACAGCCCCAGCACGTGTCCGTGAAAGAGAGGATGACCCTGGAGGAGATGGACCCGCGCAGCGGCTGTGACCATGGGCTCGGGCCCAGCAGAGGCCCCGAGGAGGACTCAACTCGGGTGGGCTCCGTGCTGAGGTCCTCAGAGCCTCTGCTAACAGAAGGTCACTGGAGGGCGCCTCACAGAGCAACAGCGGCCGCTGTGCGGGAGGACCACTGGCCACTTCCTCCCACGGAGCTCACCGTCACCCCACTGGTGCACCCCGTGTCTATCTCTGTCATCGGTGTCTGTAGTCCCTGTAACTCAGGGGACGCCCCCATTGGCTGGAATCACCAGCAGCTCCAGGATAGAAAGGTGGGACTCACTTGGGGGACTACAGCTTCGGAAACCCGATGGGGAGTCAGCTGGGAGTTGGTTCTGACTTGCTGACATAGAGTTTTAAATCTGTTTTACACTTAAATACACACACACACACACACACACACACACACACACACATCTGCATACTGAGCTGGATGCTTCTAGATTACCTGTCCGTCCACGTCTGTAACCCACTGATCTGGCATGGGGGTTCCAGCCGCACGGCCCCCCATCGAGTTCTCTGCCCTACGCCTTCTTCTCAGTTCCACACACATAGTTTGTCAAGAGTCCTACGGGACTGAGTTCCTCCTCCACCCCGTGATCTCCCCTCAACTGCCCTCTCTGGTCTGAGGGCAAAAGGTCACAGCAGAACCTGGGGGGACGCTGGCTCCATTGACAGCCCTTCATCAACAGGAAGACCCAAGGCCTCCTCTATCTATCAGGGCAGTGCCCATGCAGGCAGGACCCAGCAGAACTGCCCCACAGGGTTTGAACAGGAGCAGCCGGTGGGTTTTAACCAACAGTCTTATGGTTGGCGGATGAACGCTTTGACTTTGAGGCGTTGGCCTAGGAAACCCTATGAGGCAGTTCTGGCCAGGCACATGGTGGCTGCGAGTTGGACCAGACTTGCCAACCCCTGAGAGCAGCTCCTATTTTGTACTTCAGGTAAGAATTTCCATGATGAGAACACGGGGGAAACGGGGCCAGGTTGGACCCCTCACACTGAAGAAGAGGCGTGTCTGTGATCTAGAAACCTGAAACTGGAGCAGCAGCCTCTCTGAAAAGCAGTATTGCAGAACTGGGGGGGGGGGGGGGGGGGGGGGGGGGGGGGGGGGGGGGGGGGGGGGGGGGGGGGGGGGGGGGGGGGGGGGGGGGGCTGTGAGCCCTCCGGAGTGTCCGCCTCGCCATCAGGACCGCTCGCCTCATAGACGGAGCGGCAGGAGTGAGAGCAGGGCGATGGGCCTCCTCGGGCGTGCCGGCCTGATGGATGGTGCTGTGGGGAGGCCCAGAGCGCTCGGGAGAGAGAAGACTGGTTAATATATGCCGCCGAGACAATTAACTAGCCATGTGGAAAAAGTGAAATTGAATTTGGCTCTCCTATCATAAATAAAAATCACTTGTCGGAGACAATGTAAGAGATTATCTTCACGACCTCATTTTTTAAGGGAGGTCTTGCTTAAATAAGACACATCAAGTGCCAAGTTCCCCCCCAAAAGAGAAATATCACTGCATTAATGTCGAGATTTTTTGTTTATCCTGATGACGACAACAACAACAACAAAGTCACTGGAAGAGGAGAAAAATCAACTGCCATGTGGGGAAGATGCCTGTCGGACAGCAGCAATCACCACACAGGAGTGGTGTTACAGTCCACAGACACCTTGCAGAGAAGCCAGCCAGGGAAAGGCCCCATCAAGGCTCGGGAGAGATTCCATGAAGTGGCCCTGCTGGCCTCTCCTGTCTGGAAAACAGAGTGAAGACAATCACACCCACACAGAAGCAGTTAATCAGAGGTGGACTCATCAATAACCTGCGTTATGCAGATGACACAACCTTGCTTGCTCAAAGTGAGGGGGACTCGAAGCACTTGTTGCAGAAGATCAAATAATACAGCCTTCAATATGAATTACATCCCAATGTCCAGAAAACAGTTTTCCCCCACTGGACCGATATGCAACATCATGATAGATGGAGAGGAGATTGAAACTGTCAACAGCTTTATCTTACTTGGATCCACAATTAACACCCTTGGTACCAGCAGTCAGGAAATCAGGAGACACATTGCACTGGGAAAATATGCAGTCAGGGACCTCTCCAAATTATTGAGGAGTAATTATGTCAGTTTGAGGACTAAGGTGCATCTCTTCAGGCCATGATCTTTTTGATCACCTGTTGTGCGTCTGAGAGATGGACAGTGAATAAGGATGACAGAAGAATTGATGCCTTTGAGCTGTGGTGTTGGAGAAGAGCACTGAACATCCCATGGACGGCCAGAACAAATATTTCTTGGAAAGGATACAGCCAGAGTGATCTTTGGAGGCAAAGATGATGAGGCTTAACCTGACATACTTTGGACATGTTGCTAGGAAGGGCTGTTCCTTGGAGAGGGACATGATGCTGGGAAGAGTGGAGGGTTGGCCAAGGAGAGGAAGACCCTTGACCAGGTGGATTGATGTGGTGACTGGTGATGGCCGCAATGGGCTCTAATGTCTCGGGAAGTGTGAGCATGGCGCAGGACAGACAGGGTTCAGATCCGCTGTTCATACGGTCACTATGAGTCATACATGATTCAACGGCACCTAACAACAACCACAACCTTATGGACTAACAGTCTGTGAGACCCTCAGCTCCCACCACCCTGAGGCCAGAAGACCTGGACGGTGCCTGGTCACCTTGACCACTCTGAAAGACACCATGGTGGGGGACGGAGCAAAGCTCGAAAGCCTAGAGCGGCCCCAGGCTTGCTGGAGCGAGGCGGCCAGAGTCCTGAAACAATGGCTCTTAGCTTCCCCTTGTGCCGAGAACGAAACAGTCCCATGGCTCGGCTTCCATCCCAACGTCCCAACCAAAGACGGGTCACAAGGCCATCAGTGCTCCAGGGAGGCACGTGCTCCTTAGATGAGTCGGACAAGGGCAGCATTTCCCGGGAGAAAGCTCAAAAGGCAGGAGGGGGAAGAAAGAAGGCTGAATGGAAACGGGAAACACAGGGAGGAGGGGCGAGAGCCGCTCCACTGCGGGCATCACCACGAAGGCCCGGGACCAGCACGCCCTGGACGACCGCATGGATATCAGCTTGCTTGGCGAGCTCTCACTGAGGCAGTGCATGCGAGGGTTTCCGTGGCTGTAATCTGGCCGCATCACCAGGCCTTTCTTTGTCCTCTCACTAAGTGGGTCCAGGCTGCCTGCTCTCCAGTGAACACTGCTGCAGGGACCCTCCAGGCTGTCACTCAAGGTCACCCACCTGTCACTGCTCCCCGAGTTCCTTGTGGCTCTGATCCCAGGGCAGTGCTCACCAGGCCCTGCATCTGCACCACCACTCAGTGGGTTTGAACTGCTAAACTGCGTTGTGAGTATGAAATGGTTTGTATTTCGAGAGCAGTTCCAACGTCTGACCCCCAGCCACTGGCTGATTTCTCACGGCCTCTGGGCTGCCGTGGGCACAGCGTAGAGCATGGGAGTGCAGAGCAGGCCCCATGACACGCTCTGTGACTGGTCGCTGTGCGCTGCCCTGTGAGGCTTTGCCTCTTGCCCCCATGTGCATCTTGTCCCCAGACCATAGAAACCCCTTAACAGCAGAAACGGTGCCCAACCGCGTCCTGGTCTCCAGTCACTAAACCTGGAGCCTCTGAGGACGAGCCCAGAGATGACCCCAGGGACAGTGGCTGGCCTGGACCATCCTTGGAGGACGAAAGGGGTCATTTGTGTGACCTCTGGACCTTTTCTAAGATCTTAGGTCAGGAGGACACTGCTGTCCATCACAGGGCAGATCGGAAGATGAGCGAGTGGCCTGGACAACGGCGCGCTTCTCGCTGCCCGTCTGAATCACGGGGGGAGGCTGCGTCCAGCGCGTCCACCAGGCGACCTGTCTCACAGGATCTTTAACGCCCGCGAGGCACTGCTGGTGCCGCCTGACAGTCGGGTCACAGATCTTATTAGTGAGCATATTCCCCTAAATGTTTAAACACATTTGCACAATTCATGAATCCAGACTGGGGCGGGGGAGGGGAATGAACCACTTAAAAATATCCCAGATATTTAGATATTGATTACCAACTTTATTTAATCAAACCCTTTAAGACATTTAATTAAGATCGCAAGTCTACTAGGTCAGCCTTGCTTACCGCTGCGGACGCCTTTACAAGTGGGTGAGGCCACAGGGCGTAGAACTCTCGCCGTGGCCCTGGGGACGTCCGGGTGTGCATCCCTGGCTGGGGACTTCACACACCGTCCCGTCTGCCCAGGGAGGCTTGAGAGCTGGGAGTTTGTAAACTGGGAACAAAAGGCCCGGTGATCACCCTGAAGCCCCTGCCAGTGAGGCCCCCCACCCCACGGGTCTGGCCTGGTCCATAACTGACCCTGGGCAGTAGGAGCTGGGCAACACCTCGCACGCGGCTGTGCTGAGTCAGGGTGGCTCTGTCACTGACAGGGGTAACCCCCACCGAGCTGTCATACAGCTGAGGGCTTCATGAAAGGCGACAGAGACATTCGGTAAAATATGGGGGCAGTTGCTTTCTCTAGTGGCCTAGAGGGTAAGAAATTAAACTGCTGACCCAGAGGCTGGTGGTTCGAAACCACCAGCTGCTCTGAGGGAGAAAGATGTGCCATGACTTCCTGGGCGATTTACAACGTGTGAAAACCCCCAGAATTGGGAGGGCCAGTGCCAACTTGACTGCACACAACACCAACAGCAAAGAGGATGGACTAAGCCAGCGACTGTGGAGGCCACGGGGACCGGGGCGGGTCTGTGGCTCCCGGGGGTCGCTATGAGGTGTAGTGGACTCCCCACACCTCACAAGGGAGGCGGCCACGGCTGTGAGCACGTGCCCTGAGGGCAGCTGCACTGTGTGTGTCACGGGCTGTCGTTCCCGTGCTGCAGAGCCGACTCCGTGACGTGCAGAACCAGCCCAGATGTGCTGGACAGTGTGTCTCTCCACTGGGGACGCTGGGTGGGGTCCAGCTGGAGCCCGGAGCCCTGGGAGCCGTCTCCTCCAGCAAATGCTCATAGCCTTGGAAACAGATGGGCGGTCACGAGTCACCACGGACTGGGTCATTCAGTGCAGAAGGTTCTGGAATGTCACTTGTCTAACCACTATGCCACTGGACCAAGGATGTCAAGTCCACTGTGTCCAAGATGCAAAGACTGGGGTCACTCCTTGGATCACTATCCTTGGCTGAGACACCGCACAAACCCCCCACTGGGCACCTTCTCTGTGGCCACCATCCTGGCTGCCCCGGTGGGGTTTGGAGATACCCACATGAATGTCCTCCCACTTCCCACTGGGCATCTTCTCTGAGGCCACAGCCCTGGCTGCCTCTGCGGGTTAAGGGGTTCGTTGTGTGTGGCTGAGTCGATGCTGACTCAAAGCGATCCTCTATGTTAAGGAGAAGGGGCCCTGGTGGCCTAGCAGTAAGAAGCTACGCTGACAACCCGAAGGTATGTGGTTCAATCCACCAGCTGCTCCACAGGAGAAAGAGGGACCACATACTCCCGCGGGATTTCCTGCCTCTGAAAACCCACTGGCGGGTCAGCGAGGGGTCAGTTCTGACCCCACGACAAGGAAGAAGGAGGAGGTGATGTCTTTAAATTGTGGTGTCGCGAACAACACTAAGTATACGACAACCCGCCAGAAAGAGGAACGGAAGTGTGAACAGACAGTGCTCTTCAGAAGTAAGGGGGCAAGTCCTCGCCTCACATAAAGCATGGAGCAGACGGCGAAACTGGCACTGGGCAGGGCGCCCACCTGCTGGCCTCACTGGGTCGGAGGCAGCTCGACGCCCTGCAGAAACCCGCACCCACTGCTGCTGAGTCCAGACCGCCTCACGGCTGACCGTCCCCTGGGCTTCCGAGGCTGACATAGGAGGAGACAGCCCAGCTTTCTCCCTCAGTGGATTTGAACCACAGACAGTTGTGGCATTTGAATTCATGGCACAGATACGCCAGGCACCACTACCAGAGCCCCTCAATCCTCTCACCAGTCTCCCAAGCCACGAGGAAGCAAGTTTCTGTCTAATGTCACTCGACTATAGTTTGTTACAGCAGCACCTGGGGGCCACCATGAGCCGGAGCCAACCACTCAGCACTAATAATGGCAAAGTGTGTGTGCACACACCACACACGCGCAGACACGCTCATGTGCAAAGATGCACATGGGTGCAGACATGGACACATGTGCACACACCACACACGTGCAGGAATGCTCATGTGCAAAGATGCACACGGGTGCAGACATGGACACATGTGCACACACCACACACATGCAGGCACACTCGTGTGCAAAGATGCACACAGGCACAGACATGGACACACATGCACACACCACACACGCACAGGCATGCTTGTGTGCAAAGACACATGTGAGTACAGACATGACACATGTGCATACACCATATGCGCAGGGACATGCTTGCATGCAAAGACGCACATGAGTGCAGAAATGGACACACGTGGGCACACACCACATGCTCAGGTATGCTCACGTGCAATGACACGAGTACAGACACTGACACATGTGTGCATACCCCACACACGCGCAGGCACGCTCACGTGCAAAGATGCACATGAATACAGACACTGAAACACATGTGCACACATCACACATGTGCAGGCATGCTCACATACAAAGATGCACACTGGCGCAGACACAGACGACGTGCACACACCGCACAGGCATGCATACGTGCAAAGATGCATGCAGGTACAGACATACATGTGCACACAGCTCACACACAAAGGCACGTGCACGTGCAAAGATGCTCACGAGTACAAAGATACATAGACCACACGTAGGCAGGCACATGCAAACATGTTAACATGCACATGAGCAGACATGCACACACCAAGCACACACATGCTCAGCAGGACAGCTTTTCTGTGTTTCCAGAGCATTTCGTGGTGACAGGTGGGCCTGTTACAAGGAATCCTGGCACTTCCGTGAAACAGCGAGCCCAGCACTCTGTCTGTGGGACCCAGCTGGCGTGCAGCTGAGTGGGCATGCAGGCTCCGGGACGGGGTCTGACTGGAGATCAGCTGGAGGGTCGGGGCTGAGAGACCTGGTTTCAGGGACTCAACCATCTGCCTCCTGCTCCCCTCTGGGTCTGATGGGGTTAAGATGCTCCACCGATGCAAATGAGTTTTAATTAATCCTTTTCATCAGTTGCAAATATACCTTCTGAACCCTATTAAAAACATGAATATGCAAATGTAGACCTTTTTTAATTCTCATTTTCAAGGACTTGGTGTTGGAGTTTGATTAGTGAATTCCATCAGCAGCCTATAAACCTGGCGCAAAACTGAATTTCCATTTTAAGTTAAAAACTAAAAGGAAAGTAAGACACTGAGGCTGCTGGTAATTACACTAATTGAGTGTCACATTGAGAGGCCACAGACCGAGCTGCTGAGCCAGGCCTGGGCCAGCCTGGAGGTGCAGTGACCTGGGGTCAGGGGGTGGGGGCACCCAGGCCTCCAAGAGAGTGAAACAGCTCTTCTGAACCTAGGTGGTCCCTGTTGTAGACCCATATGCCAGAGGTGGAGACTGAGGCTCAGATAGGGAAAAGATGCTCAAGCTCCTCCCGCAACGGCAGACAGAGAGGGTATTTGAACTTGGGTTCTCCCCATGCCAGGCCTTTCTCTGCTTGGTTGGTTGGGGCAGGGCCAGAAGAGGTCTCACTGGCCAGGCAGGTGGGCCATTTTGTCCCCAGGAGGACTGGCTGGCTCCCAGGTGCGGGGGTATGATGTCCAGCCCCCGAGGCAGAGTGCATGGCCACCAGGTGGTTCCCACTTGTGACGACACCACAGGACAGAGCAGAGCGGAGCAGCCTGAAGCTGTCAGAAGCTGCAGGTCTGCACGGGAGCAGGTGCCACACCCTTCCTGCTGAGGAGCACCTCCGGGGTTTGGAGGGCGAGATCCTCAGCTAGCAGCCAAATGCCCAACCACCGCACCACCAGAGCACCTGACAGCTTGGTCAGAAGTACAAGTCCCACCCAGGCTGCGTGGGTTCAATGCCTGACGGCCCTCTGACCCACCTCTAGGGCTGGAGAAGAGACCCAGCTGTGCTGTGTGCGGCTGCTGGACCTGAACTGTCAACCTTCACGTTAGCAGCCTGACATGTACAGCCATGCCACCAGAGCGAACAGTGGGCGTGGAGGTCAGTCCCACGTCTGACAGCAGCATATTCTTTTTGTTTCTTTGTTTTTATGTGAAAGTTTAGAAAGAATATTGGCTCTTCATTCAATTGTTCACGCAGACAGTGCTTTAACATTAATCACAATTGATTAACCTCAGGACAGGATCAATAATATAGCGTGAAAGCAAGATTCTGCTGAAAATTATCCAAAAACAACCAAGACAGCACAACAGAGAACTGCCAGCAGTGCAGGCTGGGTTTAGAAGAGGCCGTGGTACTAGGGATAGTAAAGCTAATGTCAGATGGGTCTTGGCTGAAAGCAGACAGTACCAGAGGAATGTCTGTGTTTCATTGACTGTGCAAAGGCATTTCACAGTGTGGACCACAACAAACTGTGGCTGGCTGACTCTGAGAAGAATGGGAATCCCAGAACACTTGACTGTCCTTATGTGAAACCTATACTTGGACCAGGAGGCAGCCGTCCGAACAGAGAAAGGAAACACTGCCCTGTTCAAGATTGGGAAGGGTGTGCACCAGGGATGTGTCCTGTCTTCACAACTTTTTAATCTATATGCAGAACAGATTACCCGGGAGGCTGGGCTCTATGAGGAGGAATGTGGCCTCAGGATTGGAGGAAGATCAACAACCTGCGTTCTGCAGAAGACACAATCCTGCTTGTTCAAACTGAGGACGACCTGAAGCATTTGCTGCAGAAGGTCAAGGACTGCAGTCTTCAATATGGATTGAAGTTCAACATCAAGAAAACAAAGATTTTCACTACTGGGACGATTGGTAGCATCATGACAGATGCTGAAGAGACTGAGATTGTTAGTAGCTTTAGTTTGCTTGGTTCCATGGTCAACATGCTGGATACCAAAAGCCAGGAAATCAAAAGATGAATTGCACTGGCAAAGTCTGCTATGAAGGACTTCTCCAGAGTACTGAAGAGCAACAATGTCAGTCTGGAGACTAAGGAGCACTGAGCCAGGCCATGGTCTTCCCAATTACTTGCTATGCATCAGAAAGCTGGACAATGACTAGGGATGATAGAAGGGGAACTGATGTCTTTGAGCCATGGTGCTGGAGAAGAGTGTTAAATATACCATGGACTGCTATTAAGTTAGCATTAAGTAGGTTTTGAGGTCAGGGAGTACTCTATCTCCCACTTCATTTTTGCGTCTCAGAAGTGCTTTGCTTATTCAGGGCCTCTTTCCTCTCCAAATAAACTTGATAATTTCCCTTTTGATCTCCCTGAAAAAGGAACTTTATATCTGTATAGGGATTGCACTGAACATGTAGTTTGCTTTTGGTTGTTGTTGTTGTTAAGTGCCGTCGAGTCACAGGCGACTCATAGTGACCCCATGAACGAAAGTCCTGGACACCTCCTGTATAACTGTCATCCTTTCTCCAGATTCATAGGGTTTCCAGAGACAAGCTATTAGGGAAGTGGATGCCACTCCTGCTTCCAAGCTTATTTTAAGTGGGGAGCTCCACCAAACACTGTCCATCATGGGTAACCATTCTCGCATTTGACTCTTCAGTGTCAGTGTCCGGCTTCACAGCAACCACGAGTTACTGCTGTACAGCAAGTGGACATACCAGGGTTACACGACCTAGAGGAATGTTTCACCAAAACACTGCTTTTGGTAGGATTGTGATTTTCACACTATTGAGTCTTCCTATCCATGAACAGGGAACATTTTTCCATTCATTTATGTCTTTTATTGTGTCTTGCAGAAACACTCTGTAGTTTTTTTGTACCTCTAGTTAGGTTCACCCCCAAGCATCTCAATTTGTGGTTGGCAATTATAAACGGTGTTGCCTTCTGGATTTCCATCTCTGAGTTCTCTTTGTTACTGTAAAGGAATCCCACTTGCATTTCAATATTGATCTTATATCCTGCCACTCTTCTAAATTGGTCTACTAGCTCTTACAGGTTTTTTGTTGAGACTTTGGGGTTTTCTGTGTACCCTATCATATAATCTGCATATGGTGATAGTTTAACCATCTCTTTACTGATCTGGATGCCTTTTATTTCCTTCTCTTGTATTGCCCTAACAAGCACTTCTAATAAAATATTGAATAGAAGTGGTGACAGTGGGCATCTTTGTCTGGTCCCTGTTTGCAAGGAAAATGTTTTTAGTCTTTTTCCACTGAGAATGATATTGGCTCTTGGTTTTGCATATACACTTTTTCCTATGTTGAGGAAATTCCCTTCTATTCCAGTTTTGCTGAGTGTCTTTATCAGGAAGGGGTGTTGGATTTTGTCAAATGCTTTTTCTGCAATTGCTAAGATCCTATGGTTCTTGTTATTTGCTTGATTAATGTGGTGAATTATGTTGTTTTTCTTATGTTGAACCATCCTTGCAGACTTGTTATGAATCCCACTAGGTCATGATAAATTATTTTTTTTATGTGCTTTTGGATTCTGTTGGCTAAGATTTTGTTGAGGATTTTTGCATCTATATTCAGGAGAGATATTGGTCTATAGTTTTCTTTTTGGTAATATCTTTGCCTGGTTTTCGTATTAGGTTTATGCTTGTTTCATTTAATGACTCTGAGAGTATTCCTTCTTTTCCTATTTTTTAAAAATACTTATAGTAGAATTGGTGATAGATCTTTTTTGAATATTTGGTAGAATTCTGTTGTGAAACCATCTGGTGCAAGACTTTTCTTATGGGGAAGTCTTTTTATGACCTGATCAATTTCTTCTTTTGTGATAGGTCTGTTCAAGTGTTCTGTATCTGTCCTTGTCAATCTGGGTAAGGCATGAGTTTCAAGGAATTTGTCCATTTCATCTAGTTTTGTTTTTTTTTAAATTTATCAGAGTATAGCTTTTCATAGTATTTCAATATTATTGATTTCTTCTGGTTCTGTTGTGATGTCATCTCTATAATTTCTTAATAGAGTTCTCTGTGTCTTTTTTTCCTTGTTAAGTTTGCCAGTGGTTTCTCAATTTTATTAACCCTTTAAAAAAACCAGTTTCTGGTCTCATTATTTCAATTATTTTTCTGTTTTCTATCTCACTGATTTCATCTCTTGTCCTTATATAGTTTCCTTTCTTCTAGAGGTTGTAGGATTAGATTGTTGTTCTTTTTTCTACTTGATGAGGGTGTTGAGTTAAAGAATTGATTTTCCCCCCTTTTTTATGTGTGTGTCTATTGCTATGAACTGCCCCCTCAGGACTGCCTTAGCTGCATCTCAGAGGTTTTGGTATGTTGTATTTTCATTTGTTTAAAGAAATTTAAATTTCATTTTTTTAATAACCCCATAGTGTTCTAGCAGAGTTATTTAGTCTCCACAGAGGTGGTTTTGTAAGTATTTCCCTCCCATGGTTAATTTCTAGTTTTATGGCATTATGGTCTGAGAAGACACTTTGTATTATTTCAATGTATTTTAATTCGTTGAGGCTTGCTTTGTGCCCTAATATGTGATCAATTCTGGAGAACGCACCTTGTGCGCTTGAGAAAAAGTGAATTGAGTTTTAGTTGGGTGTAGTACCCTGAACACATCCACAAGGTCAAGTTGGCTGATTATAGAGTTTAGATCTTCTGCAACTTCGTTAAGTTTCTTTTGAGCTTACCTATCCTTTGGTGATAGTATTGTTTTGAAGTCTCCTACCACTATTGTCTGTTTCTTTCTTCAATTCTGTTAACTGTTGTTTCATGTATGCTCCATGGGGTTTTGGACGATCTGTGCTCCGCAGGACTGCCAATGGCTGAGTTCCGGGAGGCGATCACCAGGCCTTCTGACGTGCCTCTGGGTGAACCTGAACCACTAACCTCCTGTGAACCATCCAGGAACCTTGGAAAATGCATTTGTCAAACTCGGACTAAACCAGAGGGTGAAGCCAGGCGTGCACAGCAGGCTACTGCTCTTCTGTTTCTGCAAGTGTTCCCATCTGTTGGTGTTTTAAATCCAGGTTAGAATGGCCCAGTGCCCAGGTGGGGGTCGCGAAGACATTGTGTTTTACTTGGAGATGAGAGGCTGGTGTTCGTGTGTGAGTGTTTTCAACAAGCTGCCTGAAGTAAATAACATTGGCGACAAAATACTCGACAAAGTAGACTGGAATCTACTCTTAGGGAAAATTTTCAAGACATATTGTTAAATGAGAAAAAAATGGACCTTGGCACAACACCGCCACTTACATCTCCCCCTCCCACCACAATGTGTCTACTTACACCGCCCCCCCCCCCCGCCAATTTGGCTACTTACACACTCTCGCCCAGCCAGTGTGGCTACTTACACCGCCCCCCACCCCCAGCCAGTGCGGCTACTTACACGCCCCCCCCAGCCAGTGTGGCTACTTACCCCCCTCCCCAGCCAGCGTGGTTGCTTACACCCCTCCAGCACAATGCGGTCACTTACACCCCTCCTTTTGACACAATGCTGCCATTTACACACATATTCCCCCTCCAACACGTGTACACACAAGAACCTGGACTTATTTTTGTAGGTCTGTATGTTCCATGAATAAATCCACCTCCTGGAGCTGGAAGAGCCTGGGATTCAGTGAAGTGGGTCACTGGCCTCGACTGTACATTTCCTGTTTCGTTACAGAGAAAATGTATTAATGTTGTACAGTTAAAGAAAACACTGCCGTGCAACAGATGAGGGAGAGAACTGTTTAAAAAGAATATATGATTAGGCTTTATATGTTAGGTGACAATACAGAATAAGAGGCACATTGCAAAGAGGACTGGGGGAGGGAGGGGGAGAGGAAGGAGGGAGGGTGGAAATCATGCAACTAAGAATGAATGAAAATCCAACTTTTCTGTAAACTTACACTAAAGCACAATTAAATATAAATTTTTTTTAAAAGTTGGAAAGCAGCAGACACCCAGGCAACACTGTGACCACAGTCCCACACCTGGCGCAGCTCAGAACCAGACAGCAGGGGTTCAGACACCTGCCAGCAATGTCATGGACCACTACTGTGGGGCCAGCAGCTGGGTGCACGCTGCCGAGAACTGAAGCACGTGCCCGAGTGCCTCTCTGTGGTGCACAAGTTACGTACCTCTCACTCGTGATCTGACATGGAGTGGTCATGAAAAGATTAAAGGCGAATGGAGGCCCCCTCAGCCCCATTACAGTCCTGAGTCACGTTAGGGAGTGCCTCTGGGATGGTCTTAGGAGGGATGAAAGGAGGGAAGGGAGCGAGATGAGGAGCCCTCAATGTCACTGAGAAGAATCAGGAGTGAACATGGGTCCCTGTATTGAGAAACTTCTAGAACCAGAGGCACAGAGATGGACTTCCAGCCTCCTAAACTGAGAGAGCAATTATCTGTTAGAGCTACTCCTCTGTGACCACTCTGTTACAGGGTCCTGGATAGGGGACACGCCCAAGGGTCCATCCACAGACGTTACAGGGTCCTGGATAAAGGACACACCCAATTGTCCATCCACAGGCGTCACAGGGCACTGGATAGAGGACACGCCCAATTGTCCATCCACAGGCATCACAGGGCACTGGATAGAGGACACACCACCCAATTGTCCATCCACAGACGTTACAGGGCACTGGAGAGAGGACACACCCAAGTGTCCATCCACAGGCATCACAGGGCACTGGATAGAGGACACGCGCAAGTGTCCATCCGCAGTTGTTACAGGGCTTTGGATGGCGAGGACATGGCCCAAACATCCATCCGCAGGTGGTGGAGATGCAGCGTGAGCCATCTACACAGTCTTACTCAGCCACAAAGAGAAAGAACTCAAGTGTCGTCAACAGGTGGTGGAGAGACAGCTTGGTGCCCTGACAACACGCTTCCAGGAGGCACAGCGTTTCTCTACAGATGACAGCCCAACGGGGTGTTGGGGCATGACTCCACCATGGAACCGGGTACATATGCTGAGGGATGGGTGTGTCCGGGACTAGACGGGAGGGTGATAAGGCTTAGGCTTCGTTATCAGAAAGGGCGAGTGTCTGGAGGACGTCACGCACGCTGGAGGAAAGGATGGGTGACTGACAGACAGTGGCTGCAACTATGGGTTCAGGCCCAGCAGACTGTGAGGGAGCATGATGGGAGGGACTCCTGCTGTTGCGGGGGGCTGCTGTCACAGCCGGCCCTGACAACAGGGGTAAAACACCCCTGGCATGTCCGACTGGGTGACCACTACAGAGGCTGGTCTTCGTGGTCAGGGTAGCTCAGGGCACATGGAGCTGGGGGAGTGCCTGGGTTTTGACCTGTGGACACAGCGTAAATATCAAGTGGACACTCAAGGGCAGACATGCAAACTAACCTCCAAAGCACTGATATGCTCAAGAGCGAAGCAAAGCTTTGAAGGCAGACGCGGCACACGTTGTGTGACACTAGTTCACCGAGTCTCTCACACCGTGTGAGCCAGCAAAGCCGCTTTCCTTGGAGATGCTGCGGGCACCCACGCCAGGGAGCAGTCTGCCGAGGGCCCATGGGACCGGGAGTGGGGACACTGACATCCTTGTCCCTGTGGACAAAGCCCACAGGGCACTTGGGAGAGGCGGGGACTCACCGCTCCCAGCTCTGGAGGCAGCTGTGAGACTGAGGGCCTCCTGGTCGCTGGCCTTTGCCAACCCTCTTGGTCTCTGGGCGCACCCTCACACAGCCATCGAAGTTCCAGTCTGCCTGCGTCTAGTCTGCTCATTCCACAAGACAAAGCCTTGCTGGCTGCTGTCACGAGGAGCGTGGCGTCCGCTCCGTCCCAGAGGCCCACGCACAACAGAGCAACAGCCCCAGCATCAGCCCACCTCGAGGGGTCTTCCCTTTCTCACTGACCCTCCCACCCAATCAGACGTGACGCCCCTCCCAAGAGACAGACCCTCCTGACAATCCAGAGAGCACGAGGTAAAGTGTCTGTCCTCAGGTTCCCTCTGGGTCAGGGATGGCCTCTGTAACAAAGATCCCATTTACAAACAGGCTCAACCCAGGCATCAACGTTGCATTTAGGGGTGTGTCCAGCTGACCTTGGCTCTGTCCCTGAGATGGTCACAGGCTAGGTGGTCACTACTGGGGCATCAGAGACAGAAACCGAAACGGACCTAAAGCCATGTCTGTTGAATCAGTTCTGACCGTGACCCTGCAGAACAGAACACGGCTGCCCACGGGGAGGTCCCCAAAGCTGTGTATCTTTACAGGGGCTTACGAGCACGTCTTTTGAAGCGGCACACAGTGGACTTTGGCAGGAAGGAGGAACACTGGGGTTGCTCATTTCCCGGGCTTGCAGCCCCCAAGGGCTGGGTGAGCGGGGATGGGTTCCTCCCAGGGCAGTATAACGGGGCAGCTGGGGTGGGCTCAGCCCTGGGAAAAGTAATGATGGGGGGACGGCAGAGGGCGCTGGCTAATTGGGAATCTGGTCACATCGTGCCGGTTATGCCCCCGCCCCTGCATGGCACTAATCCCCCAGATTAGTCATTAAGGAGAAGAGCTACTTAACACTGAGGTGAAGGGGCCGGCGGAGGCGCAGCTGGTACAGCCCAGAGCCTTCTGTGCCCGCTGGCAGGGAGGGAAACCTCCTGAATGGCCCCCACGCAGGTCCACTCCCTCTCCACTTGACAGAGAGCAGGGGCTGCTCAGGCGCCGAGGGCGACCTGCTGTCCAGGAGGCTCCGCAATGGCCCAGATGCCCTTCCACATGTGGGGAGGGTCTTCTTCCAGCCCTCAGTGTCCTGTGGCCCTGTGCATCACCTCACAGCTCCATTTCCAAAACCTCAGGGGCCTGCAGTTGGAGTTGGGGGACTGAGACGTCCCCTTCCTTGACCTGGGAGAGGACAAGGCAGTGTCCACGTCGCCTCTGAGTGTGTGTTACCACCTGGAGGCCACATGTCCAGCATGGAGGGCAGATGGCCCCCAGTCAGGGTGTGTGTCAGGGTGAGGTGAAACTCCCGCCTGGACACAGGTGAGCTGTCCTCCACCGCTGCACTGAGGGGGTCAGGAACCACTTCATGAGGCCATGGACACTCAGGCCCAGCACCCCCGGGCGCCCCATCTTTAGTGGGTCCCCCTGGGCCAGGAGGCAGGCCCTCCTACCCCCACTCAGAACCTGGTCTACAGGGACCCTGCCCAGGCCCCACTTGTGCTTTCAGCCTGATGTCCCACTCATGAGCCCCTGTGATGTTGGGGCTCTGGAGGTCACCATGGTCACAGAAGTGGTGGGCTCTCCCGGAGGGGTTTGGGGGGTACACCTGGCCTCATCCAGTGCTGGCCATGGCCATGGCCTGGGTGCGAGTCGACAGCTCACAGTGAAGTGCTGTGATGTACCATGGAGTCGCCTGAGACCCACAGCGAATCAGTACGCCCAGCAGCTCTGACCCCTCCCTGTCCTGGGGCAGCCTCACTAATTCTGACACACCAGCCCCACTGCCCCGGGTGCTGGCGAGTAGAGAGAAGATATTTTATTTACGAAGTGGCCAGGCACTTGGCTCTGTGGCTTCAGTCACCCCAGCTCACTGGGTAGCCAGTTCAAAGCAGCATGAGGGTTGGGGCAGGTGGCATGAGGGCCCCGTGGAGAGGACAAGGCAGTGGGATCTAGCAGGGCCATCAGCCCCCATGGTCCACAGTGTAGGGGCAGCAGATCGGGCCTGAGAGCAGGCAGTGAGGCCGCGGGGAGGCTGAGCCAGGACCTTCCTTAGCTCTCCGTTCTCGAGGGGAGAGGGGGTCTAGGCGCACACGAGCATGGATGTGTAAGCCTGTGATGTGTGTGAGCATGTGTGTGTGTGAAAACGTGTACATGTGCATGTGATTGCAGATGCTAGAGCAACCATGTGTACGTGCACGTGTGTGAGCATGGGTGTGAGCTGGTGTGTATGAGTGTTCATGCATGTTAGGGGGGTGTGAGTGGGTGTGAGCTAGTGTGCACGTGCTGGGTGTGTGTGAGCGTGGGCGTGAGCTGGTGTGCATGTGTGCTGGGGTGTGTGAGCGTGGGCGTGAGCTGGTGTGCACGTGTGCTGGGGTGTGTGTGAGCGTGGGTGTGAGCTGGTGTGCACGTGTGCTGGTGTGTGTGTGTGTGAGTGAGCGTGCGGTTGCCACGCACTGGCACAGGCCTCTAGATGGTGAGGAGGCCCTGCTGTCCATCAGGACAGGGAAGAGGCCTGGGTGGAGGGCCAGGGGTGTGTGTCGAGGCCCTAGCGGGCAGCATGGAGGCAGGCTGGGCCCGGTTGTGCAGGCTTGAGGCTGGCCGGCCTAGGCCAGGGTCTGCCGACTGAAGAGGTCGAGGGTGAGGGAGCTGAGGAAGGCCGGGATGCTGTCCTGGTTCAGCAGGTGCAACTCGATGAGCTCGCCCACTGTGCGTGAGAACTCCGTTTCCAGCAGCTGCATCTTGGTCCCTGAGGGTCCGGTGGCCTGCAAGGTGTGGGACACAGAAGGAAAGAGGTGAGCACGGTGGACAGTTGGGGGATCACTACAACCTGCCCACATCAGCCCTCCAGCAATGTGATCTGCGCAGCACGGGCTGAGTCCCTGGAACCTAAGTGAGCCAGGGAGGTGCCTGTCGGAGCACGTGGCAATGCTGCCAAAGCGCTGTGCTTTCAGATCCTGGAATCCGCCAACACGAAGCCTGGAGTCTGAAGTGGGAACAACGTCCAGCTCCTCGTCTCCTCCATCTCATCCTCAAATGTTTGCAGCGGCAACGGTGGTAATGACGACAGTGGTGGCCGTGAGGAGATAATGGAGATACTGACAGTGACGGTGGTGGTGGTGATACTGGCATGAGTGACGGTGACAGGGATAATGGTGCTGATGTTAACAGTGATGCTGGTGGTGGTGATTAATGATGGTGATGGCAGTGTTGATGGTGGTAGTATTGATGGTGCTGGTGGTAGTATTGGTGGTGGTGATGGTATTGAGGTGTGCTGGTAGTGATTATGGTGGTAGTATTGGTAATAGTGGTGACAGTATTGATGGTGACAGTTATGCTGACGGTGGTGGTGATGGTAGTGGAGGTGATGGTGGTGGTGGCTGGTGCACTGGATGCTGGCACTGCTCCACGTACTTTATAGGCATTACTTCATTTAACTTGCCAACAATATCAGGAGGTTGTGAACTCTTGACGGCAGTGGATTACCACCACCTAAGATCGGTTCCATCACTGCCCCATTGTACAGATGGGGGACTGAGGCACGTGTAGGCCCCCTCACTCTCAGAACCTAGGGGACAGAGGGCGGTGAGCACGCTCCCTCTGCTGCCCAGGGAAGTCTGACTGAGATCCCAGGACGGTGAGTCACTCCCCGTGGGGCTGCTCTTACTCCCCAGTCCAGGCACAGGCTGCCGCTGTGACCTTTAAGTGCTGTCCCTGTGTGGCTGTTGCAGCTTTGTTTGTCCCCCACCTGCTCCCCCTTCCTCCACTCCCAGCCTCTCCCCGGCCTGCTGCCCCATAACACACTTAGCCTTGTCATAGTTCAACACAAACCATTTTTAAGCAAAAACAAGAGAAACCACTGTGACCTTTTACCAAGAAAATCCTTTCATTTCTGCCTCCTGTTTGTGATTGGGAATGTTTTCCCCCTAAATGTCAGAAGGGGCTGATTCTCTGGCAGCTG
>NW_006399830.1:1316394-1317863 GCF_000299155.1 Elephantulus edwardii
GAAGAGAAGAGATTTCGGGTGGAGGCTCCTGGGTGTGGGGAGACAGGAAGTGGACAAGCTCAGGGTGCCCTACAGGCTCTGAGCCTGGACAGGCTGAGGGCAGCACCCTGGCGCTGGCTCTGTCTAGGGTGATGGCATCTCTGGAGTCAAAGCTCCCAGCTCTGTCCTCCACCCTCCTACCCTGGGGGTCTCATCGATGCTGTCACACTCCACCCAGCCTGCCAGGCCCACCTCGGGGCATGGTCCTCTGTAAATGCAATCAAATGTCCCTGAGTCCCTGCCCACTCTCTATTTGAAACGAACTTCCTTGTGGCTTCTGAATCTGTGACTGCCCCCCAAACCCAGGCAAACCTACGAAAGACCAACAGCAAGGCCACACCAGTACCATCCAGAACCTTCTCTGAAGCAGACAGACCCTGGGCAGTTCTGGAATGACAGGTCAGATAAGGTTCAGCCCTGCTCTCCAAGGTGAGGGCGGGTAGGCTGCTCTACAAGATGAAGAGGGTGACCAGAGGTGTACAGGGCACATGATGCAGCTACAGAACCAAGTGTGGCGGGGACTCCTCCCACCTGCAGATACCCCAAACGATGATCGGGGCCGGTCGGAGCAATCATGCTGAAGACAGGGACAGACGTCAGTGGTGGTAGTGAGAAAGGCAGAGATGACGGTAGTGGTGGGGAGGATGGTAGCCATGGTGATTATACTGGTTTTGGTAGTCATGGTGATGTAGTCACAGTGATGGTGGTGATGGCAGTGGTAGCCATGGGGATGGTGGTGGTGGTGAAGACAGCAGTAGTGGTGAAGACAGCAGTAGTGGTGAGGCTGGTAGTGACGGTCACACTGGTGGTCATGGTGGTGATGCTGCTGGTGGTGGTGACAGTGGTACTGGTGACAGTAGCACAGGCCATGCTGGTGGTCATGGTTGCGGTGGTCAGGGTGGCTGTGGTCATGATGACTGTGGTCATGGTGGCGGTGGTGATGGTAGCACAGGCCATGCTGGTGGTCATGGTGACTGTGGTCGTGGTGGCGGTGGTGATAACAGTGGTGATGGTAGCACAGGCCATGCTGGCGGTCATGGTGGCAGTGGTCATGGTGGCTGTGGTTGTGGTGGCGGTGGTCATGGTGGCTGTGGTCGTGGTGGCAGTGGTGATGACACTGGTGATGGTAGCACAGGCCATGCTGGTGGTCATGGTGGCTGTGGTCATGGTGGCTGTGGTCATGGTGGCTGTGGTCATGGTGGCAGTGGTCATGGTGACTGTGGTCATGGTGGCAGTGGTCATGGTGACTGTGGTCATGGTGGCTGTGGTCATGGTGGCTGTGGTCAGGATGACTGTGGTCAGGGTGGCTGTGGTCAGGGTGGCTATGGTCGTGGTGGCGGTGGTGATGACAGTGGTGATGGTAGCACAGGCCATGCTGGCGGTCATGGTGACTGTGGTCAGGGTGACTGTGGTCAGGGTGACTGTGGTCA
>NW_006399830.1:1318373-1324215 GCF_000299155.1 Elephantulus edwardii
AGGGTGACTGTGGTCATGGTGGCAGTGGTCATGGTGGCTGTGGTCGTGGTGGCGGTGGTGATGACAGTGGTGATGGTAGCACAGGCCATGCTGGCGGCCATGGTGGCAGTGGTCGTGGTGATGAATGAGGGTGATGGTGATGGTGGTAATTGTGATAATGGAGATGTGGGATTTGCAAATATAACACCCACCAGTATCAGCTCATGAGCCGACCTGTCCTGCTTCAGCCCGAGGTGAGCAGGGGGCAGGACCCTGGCAGGTACCCCTCTCAGAGGCTGGCTCAAGGCTTCCAGCTCTCCTTGTCCTGGGCGCTGGCCTCCTCGGCCCAGGGCTGCTGTTGAACATGGCTCTCCCTGCTGGAAGGGGTCCACCCCGTCCACAGAGCTGGCTGCAGCCTGGTGTTCTCAGGACGTGCTGAGTGAATTATGTCGCGTGATCAATCTTGGCACTGTGCTATGCCGTGTTCAAATATCACACGGTCCCCAGGTACCTTGTAAATCACTGTAATTAGGGGCTGTTCACGTAAAATTAGAGCCCAATTTTTTAAAAAGCAAATTGCCCAGGAAGACACGTTGGTCGTGGCTGGGAGTATTTATGAGCTGACGAGGCCTGTGCGTGGAGGTGACAGGTGCCACAGTGAGGGGACACGCAGCCTCATGATGCCGGGCTCCACGCCTCCAGCCTGGCCAGGCCTCCTCCAGCAGAGGCAACCACCAGAGCGTGGACAGTGATACAGGCCCCAGCACTGCCCTGCGGTCAGTCCCATGAGGGCAGAGCTGACCTGGTCAGACATTTATGCACGCTGAATACCTCGGGGTGAGGTGATGGCCTCACCCTGGCCAGAGGACAGCCTCAGGGCAGGTGGTCCTGACCCCCTCCAACACCACCAGAGGGGGCCACACCCTAGCAGTGAAGGTTCCCGCCCGCTCCCTCCTGATGCCCCTCCATCAGGGAACGCCATGCCTCTCCCACAGCTGCCACCTTCACGGAAGTGACTGGTGGGTTCAAACTGCCACTTCTTCAGTAATCAGTCAAATGCTTAAACTGAAGCACCACCAGCAAACTGGGGCCTATTTTAATAATGTTTATACATAGCAGTAGGGCACTCAAGTGGCCTAGTGGCAAGAAGCTGTGCTGCAATCCTGAAGGCACTTGGTTCGAGGCCACCAGCTGTTCCATGGAAGAAGGATGGGCAGTTTCTTTCTGTGCAATTAACTGCCTCTGAAAACCCGCTGGAGGGTCAGCTATGAACCCGCTGGAGGGTCAGCTATGGGCCAACTCTGACTCCATGGTATACACACCACCAGCACTTGGCAGTGGTACCACGTTTTTAGGCCTTGTATTGTATCTCCCAAAATAAGTGTTGCACAACCCAAGGCCACACCCGTGGGAGGAGGAGGAGGAGAGGACTTCACGTTACGGAGATCTGCCACCAACACCCACAGCAATCAGGAAATCAGAGGATGTGCTGCTCTGAGCAAATCAGCTGCCGAAGATGTGCACCTGCCCTAAACCGCGTCACATGGAGGCTGGACAACGAGGCAGGAAGACAGAGGAGCAATGAGGCCGGTGAAGTGCGTGGTGGAGTCCACGGAATGTCCCATGGACTGTCAGAACAACAAACAAACACGTCCCGGAGGAAGTGTGGCCAGGTGCTCCTTAAAGTCAAGGATGGTGAGGTCTCGTCTCACCGCTGTGGACAAGCTGTCAGGGGACCCGCTCTTGGAAGAGGACACCCTGCTTGGTATACTAGTGCACCATGGAAGGAGGGGAAGGCTCGGCAAGGTGGACCGCCAGGGACGGCGCCGTGACAGTCAGGACGGTGTGGGATCGGCAGGGCTTCACCCTGATGTCCACAGGCCATGGCTGACTCAATGGCACCTCACAACACCACCACGATGGACGGTGATGCCATCAAGCACAGCGATGGCCGAGAGGACGGGCAGTGCTGTGTTCACACCACCACGATGGACAATGGACGGTGACGCGTCCGGCACAGTGAAGGCCGTGAGGACGGCAGGACTGTGCTTCCCTCTGAGGCAGATGGGCCAGCCAACACTCGACGGACGAGCCCTGCGCAGGGGTTTAACACCCAGATGCTACCCAAAGGACTTTCAGAAAACATCAGTAAATGAATAAAGCTCAGGAAAAGCCTGACAGATAACAGAAGGAGCAAAGAGAAACCACTAACATTGGAAATGAATTGGGGGTGTGGCCACGGGCTCGCGGGTATTAAAGAATTAAGAACCTGCCACATCTTCTCCCTTGGAGCAGCTAGTGTATTTGAACAGCCAGTCTTTTAGTTAGCACCCCAGTGCTCAACCACTGCTCTCCCAGGCCTCCCTGCTCTAAGGACAGCAGCCTTGGGAACCCGATGGGCCAACTCTATTTTGCCCTGCAGGACTGATACGAGTTGTAATCCACTCAGACGCACACAGCACAAACCTGCCAACACAGAAAATCCCAAGGAACTTACAAACACACACGGGCACAGAGACACAGAGCTACGTGGCACTAACCAGTGAGTGCGGTAAGGTGGCAGGAAAGAAGGCAGATGCCAAAGTCCCCAGGGTTTCTAGAAACTGACGGGGAACAGAGCAGCTCTGTGGGTGCGATGCATTACGGCCTGGGCTGCTAACCACAAAAGCAGTGCTCAAGTCCATCAGTGGCCTGTGGGAGAGAGATGGGCAGCCTGCTCTCCTAAGGGGTTAGCACTCGGAAGCCTGGCACAGGGTCCTGCAGGTCTGGCGGCACTGGACAACAGTGACCAGTGCAGCAATTTACAACTGCAGCAAAAACTTTCACTTGCCAGGTGCACAGCTAACAAGATTTGAATAGGGTCTGCACATGGGAAATTATAAATGTTGATGGAGGAAATAATATTTTCGACATACTTTAGTGGTTCGAATCCAGCGGCAGCTTCTTAGCAGAAAGCCAGGCTACCTCCTCCTGCGTGATTTACAGCCTGCTGGAAGTCCACAGGACGGTCAGCTCAGACCCCCAGCAATGAGTGGAGATGAGCGATGGTTAGGGTTAGAAGACACAACACAGGGATGTGGCTATTCCCCCCACTGATCCAGGGTTAACAATTCCTATTAAAATCCCAGCAGATGCCCAGGCAGACACAGTGGCTCAGTGTCAGCTTGCACTTTCCGGTAAAGGCCTGACAACAGCCCAAACCATCTTAACAAGAAGGAACGGGAGGGAGTCGCTCCTTCCTGCATTAAGAACTCGACACGGCTCCAGGAGAGGGCTGTGCAGCTGCTGTGAGGCGCCCACACTGAGAAACTGGTGGAAGGACTGACAGCCAGCCAGCCAGAGCTCAACCTGGAAAGAGACCCACAGCGTCAGGCACAAGTGGATTTTGACAAAAATGCAAAGTAGTCTAATGGAGTGATCTGTGCTTTCCACATGAACGGATGGAACTAAAGTGAAACTAAGAGAAACAAGAAAAGGCATTTTGGTCCAACCCTCATAATTTATGCAAAATTTAATTGTAGATAGATTACAGACTTAAGTGCAGAGCACGTAACTATCAAGTTTAAAACAGGAAAGACACAAGGGGGGAGCTTTGGGTCTTCAAATGTGGCAAGAGAGCTGTGAAGGAGAGACATTCTGATAAAGTGGACCTCATTAAAGGGAAAACCTTTGCGCTTGGAAGAACCCCGTTAAGAGGATGAGAAGACAAACTGCAGACTTGGGAGGAAATACTGGTAAAGCACACATCTGACGGAGCAGCAGAAAACACAAGATCCCACAGAACTCAGTTGTTAAATGCTGCTGATTTGAAGACAACTCCCGGTGAGACTATGAACAAAAGTTCTGAACCCTGTTCTATAACTATTGTTATTTCTCTAGTGTTAATAGGGTTTTCCCTGTTTCCAAGTTTGTCTTTATCTGGGAGCTCTACCAAAGCCTGTCTGCCATGGGTAACCATTATGGCATTTGACACACGAGTGGCATAGCTTCCAGTATCAGCAACCCCAAGTTATCTCAGTGCAGCAAACTGATAGACAAGTGCTGTACTACTTAGAACAATGTTCTCAACACAATTAACACCAACTGACTCTTAACTACAAAGGCCTGCCCACCAAGTCCTGACTGACTTAACCAAACAAGAGGCTTCCAGCCCACAGCTGATTGTCGACTAAATCCAGGGGACCAATCAGCTTACACTTGATTGTTAATGAAAAAGTCCAAACAATTTACACTCAACCTTCAATTAAATCAAAACAACATACCCTCCAGAACACAAGTGCTTTACCCAGAAGCCTTCAAACCAGACCAGAACTCAGTAGTATTTACAAAACCAAGTAAGACCATGGACAAAGTACATCTGTGATCATTTCCACACAGAAGTTGCTGCGGCTGGGTGACCACAGTCCAGTGGAGCCCAGCAGCCGTAGCTGTGCTGGAGCCCCAGGGGCAGCCACCATGCTGCCTCTCACTGAGGGTCTTTTTTTGTTGACTCTACTTTACTGTGATGTCCTTCCTCAGGGTCTGGTTCCTCCTGATCACGGTCCAAAAGATGTGAAACAAGGAGACTACAGGATGATGGTAAAACAGCACAAGACAACAACCACATAGCTGGCTGCAGGGGAAATGTAGATGGAAACCACAGCGAACTTTGAATGCACACCTCTCAGAAAACAGGAACGAAGCCAAGACAGCTTCCGTGCTGGGGACTGCAGGCCAAGCGGGGCACTGAGCACCGCCAACGGGGGCAGCACGGAGCAGCCAGCGTCTTTAAATGGAAAACAAACGTGCTGTGTGCCCAGCACTGCTCTGGGCACCTGCCCGGCAGGCGGGAACTTAGTATATGGGATCCTGTACAAGCTAGAACTCAGCAAAGAGCAGGAGACTTGGCACCAAGCTGGGAAACCAGCCAAGATGCACTTGAGTGGGTAACGGAATAAACAAATGGGCAACCTCACGCCACTGAATGTCACCATCACCCCCAAACCAAACCCATTTCTGCCCAGGAGATTCCAATGCAACGTGAGCCTGCAGGACACAGCAGAGGTGCCCAGGGGGGCGTCCAGGGCTGTGACCATCACAGAAGCAGCATGCCTCTTCTTTCTCCCATACAGCGACTGGGAGATGTGAACCATCAATCTTTTGGTTAGGAGCTCAATGCTTAATCCACTGAGCCATTATGGACACATAAACTCATTGCCATCAAGTTGGGACCAACTCCTAATGGACCCTCCACTGGGAGGAGACTGCACATCTTTCTCCCTTGGCAGAAGAACCAGGATCTGAACCATCAGAGCCCAAGGCCTTGGGTTAGCAACTCCCACTGGACCGCACCACCCAATCTCCCTCGTGCAGTATTACTGAGCAATCAGGAGTGTGTCACGGGTGTGCACAACGTGCATGAACCTCAAGTAACCACACTGGGGAGGGGGAATCCAAAGACCCCATGTTGTCTCCTGTGTGATTCTGTTTATAAAAGTGGGCCCAGAGATGAGGTGGAGACAGGCGGAGTCAGGAGTTGGGATGGGTGGGGCACGCTATGAAGGGCTCTCTCCTGGCAGCCTGATGGTGCCGGTCACAGAATTCCATCCACTCACCCACCACAGAGTGGACTTAGACCACAATGACCCTGCAGGACAGAGAGCTGCCCACAGGGGTCCCAAGGCTGCTGTCTTCACAGGACCAGATGGCCTGTTCTTTCTCTAGCAGAGTGAGCAGTGGGTTTCAACCACAGACTATAGGGTTAGTAACACAAATGTTACCCACTGCACAGAATCTGCGCACACACTACAGCTGCAAGGGACACCACACACGCGCACACACACACACTCTACAACTGCAAGGGACACCATACACACACACGCAC
>NW_006399830.1:1324384-1366931 GCF_000299155.1 Elephantulus edwardii
GATGCAAGGGACAACACACACACACACACACACACACACACACTACAGCTGCAAGGGACACCATACACACGCGCACACCCCTCCCAATACAGATGCAAGGGACAACACACACACGTGTGCACGCGTGCGCACACACACGTGCACGCACACGCACACACTCTCTCGCACCCTCCACCCCCATCCTGGGCTGCATCATTTTCAATTTCCTGACCTGGATGCTCCTGTGGTAAATTCTGCAAGACATCATCAAGTGGGTGAACGGGTGAACTGACCCATCTGTAATTTCTTTGCAACTTCCTGTGAATCTAAAGCTATCTCAAAAGAAGTATTTTAAAGAGGACATGAGGTCAACATGGAGGAACTCACAAAGGTCAAAGCCATTTGAGCATCTAAGTAACAGAGCGGTGGTTTGTCAGCCCTCGGAGAAGACAGGCGCTCAGGCACACTGACCAAGCCCGAGAAACCCGGACCCCTTGCGCTGTGCAGCTGGTTCCCATTCAGTCCCGTGTGAGAGCAGACTGCTCAGTGGACACGGTGAACGGAGACCGATGGGTAATGGGGAAGGGACAGCACTTCTTATGATCAATTCTAACCGATGGGGGCAGCATAATGGAAACAGAACCCACCGTTGGGACGCCGCCCACAGGGTCCACTGCCACCCTGTCTGCAGACAGGGTCCACTGGACAGCATCGCCGTCAGTCATACGGCTATGAACACCACGTGCCCGAGTGGTGTCCGGAGAGGGGCAGTGCAACTCCACGTGTTCCTGCCCCAAATGCTCACTCTGCCCGTGAGGACCCATCGAACATGTCCAAACAAGGGGATGGCCTACAGAGATCTGACCACTCCCTCCAGTGTGACGGTGAACGGCAGTCAAGACAGACGACGGGAAGGCCCGGCTGGAGGAGACATGGTGCGGTGGGAGGGTGGGCTGCTGGGCAGCCTGAGACCACCAGCTGCTCCCTGGGAGGAGGGGATGGCTGGCTGCGTGTGTGAGGATGAAACCCTCACTCAGCTCCCTGCTGTCGGGCTGGAACTGACGCCCAGCTGACCTTCCTTCCAGAGGGTTTTCTAACACTGTAAGTCACATGGAGAAGACCACCCATTTTCCTCCTAGAAGGTGCAGGTGGATTTGAACCTACGGAGAGGCACTGCAGGTTGGTCAGCAGCACAGCTCCCCACGGATGACACCGCCACACTGTGAAGTCTGTCAAGGTCACAGCCTTGGAAACCTATGGCCGGTTCTACTTGGCCCCATCGGGCCATGATGACTAGGAATCAACTCAAGAGCAGTGAGTTTGCTTTTTTCAGGGCGCACAAGGGATCCCCCAGGCATCACAAACAGTTAAGCACATGGCTACTGACCAACAGTCTGGTGGTTCGGATCTACCCAGAGACACCTTGCAAGACCCACAATGTTTCTTCTTTGTGGATCGTTTCACATTCATTACAATACGCACAGCAGTGACTGTGCTCCTCCCTGACCACCTACTTCTGAAAGGTCATGGCCAGCAAAACCCTGTGGCTCCGCCCCGTCACATGGGCTCCATGAGTGAGGGTCAAAGTGAAGGCCACCACGGGAGACATGGGTCAACGAGACGCAGGGTCCTGGACTGCAGAGAAAGAAACACCAATGAGAAGAGTTACAGCACTGGAGGACCCCCCGCCTGCTCTGGAAACCGAGGTATTCCACAGTTACTCTGAGGGGGAGCAGGTGGGCGGGCGGGCATGCCAGGATGAAAGCCGGAGATGAGAGTCCATGACGCGGTTTCCTCTGATTCTTGCATTTGATATGTCTGCACTAAAATGTTGGAAATAATGGGTCGTGACTGCCTGGAAGGGTTCATAAGAAACTGATTACCCTTTTGTAGACTGTGGTATATGTTTTTCACTGTGCATATGGTATTGTATTTAGAAAAGAATTTAATTTAGAACAGTGGACTCGGAGGCTGTGTGGAATCTCAACAGCTCAGGGGTAGCAAATGCCATACTGTGCTTTATGTCATGTCTGGATGAAGGTCAAGCCTAAGGTGGGCTTCTCTAATAGAATGGAGTCCGGCCTCTTCTATATGTACCCCCTCATCAGTCCCTCTTTCTCCTTTCAACCATTTTTATAAGATTTGTCCGATCCTCCCTCATTTACCTTTCCCTCCTCTACTATCCATCCATCCATCCATCCATCCATCCATCCATCCATCCATCCATCCATCCACCCATCATCACCTACTCATCCACCCATCATTACTTACCCATCCATCTCTCCATTCATCCATCCATCTGTCCATCCATCATCACCCATCCATCCACCCACTCAACCTCTATCCATCCATCCATCCATCCATCCATCCATCCATCCATCCACCCATCATCACCTACTCATCCACCCATCATCACTTAACCATCCATCCGTCCTTCCATCCACCCATCCAGTCACCCACCCACCTATCTATCCATCATCACCTACCCATCCATCTATCCATTCTCCACCCATTCACCATGCATCTGAATACAACAGCAATGGTCCAAAAAAGGAGGATTTCTCCAACCCGCTGGCTGGAGGGGAGAGGCCAATGGCACAGCATAACACTGAGTTGGCCTTGGAGATTTATGCAGGCCTCACAGAGGAGCAGTGCCCAGTGCCCAGCGACTGACTGCTGGCTGGTGAGGAAATGTACCCCAGGCAGAAGGGTGTGACCAAAGCTGGTAGTCTCTACAGGCCCTGTCCCAGTGTTGCCAGGCCATTCAAGAGGCTCTGGCCCAGACCTATTGCCCCACAAGGCCTAGAGGATATTTTGTGGCCATGTGGGGTCAAACCCTGAGGTCCTGGCAGAGTCTGGGCATCGTGTCAGAGCAGATGCCAGGCTCCCACGGCCGGCCTAACACCGTGGGTTATCAGCTGTCCACATCTGGACAGCTAACAGGACAGCTAGGCGCTAGCTTCCTCCAAGTCCCAGCGCACCAGCATCTTCAGTCCATCCTGAGTGCCTTAGGGAAGGGGCTAACAGGGGGAATGCCAGGGATGGGGACTCCTTGCTGCCTTGAGAAGACCCTTGGGGCTTGTAGGAGTGGCTCTGTGGGGACAGTGCTGTCAGCCTCAGGCCAGGTGCCCCTGTGGGCTCGCCTCCTGTCAGTAGATGCCCTAACTCTGCCTCCACTGGCCCAGGCACTCACCTGTCCACTTTGGCTGGCCCTCTCTCTTGTCTACCTCAGCTGGTCCAACCTTCTCCTGTCTGCCTCAGCCAGCCCATTCGTGCTCCTGTCCACCTCGGCTGGCCAACCCCCTCTCCTGTCCACTTCTGCCAGCCTGGCAGCTGTCCATAGCTGGGGCTCGGGGGCTCAGCTTGGCCACCTGGAGGCTGCGTGATCCCGGGCACAATGACACACTTCCCTGAGGCTTCTCAGCAGCCCTGGCAGGCAGTAGAGACCCAAGGTGGGTATGGAAGGTACAATATGAACACGTGATATTGCCACCATGCCAGGTGGACTCACAGTAACCCACAGCTTTCAAAGGCTGATTTTTCAGAAGTCAACTGAGGCCTTTTTCTGAGGCATCCCTGGGCAGACCTGAACTTCTAACCTTTCTCTTAGGAGCTGTGTGCCAAGCACCTTCGCCATGCAGGGATTCCTCTGTGACAGCCTGCTGCTGTTCACAGTTTCTGGCCTGAGTGTGTCAGACAGGACTGTGTCCCAGTGATAACCTCTACCCCTGCTGTCAGCGCAGAGCTGACCACTGTAATTAGTCAGCCTCACACTCACGGGGTCCAATCAGAAGCAGCTGACCCTCCGGAGGTTTCTCTGAGGCCGGAGAGCACGCAGGAGCAGACTGCTCGGTTGGCTCCTGCTGCTGGACTTGACTGAACTGCCAGGGAGGTGGCGTCCTGGAGTGGGCAGCACAGCTCCCCATGGACGAGGCCAGCAGACCCTCAAAAGCTCAGAGAAAACTTCAACCACATCAAAAGAGGTGCTCCTCCATCTGGGACCTCCACCCTGGAGCCCATGCCAGGACCCCATCGCACAAAGCACCCTGTGGCCACCGAAGGACACACCCTTACCTCGACAAATCTCCCCAGTCACGGGAGTGCACGAGGGTCCTCAGGCCAGGATGGTGCCCTGATAGAGGGCTGTCCCTTGGACCTGGCAGAACCTGGGCAGCAAGCAAACACCTGGCTGAAAGCGGAGAAATGAAATTGTCTGTCCTGGTAATGTGCTAAGGAAAGAAAAAAGCTCCACCTTCAAGGGGGGGGGGGGTGCGGGTTTCTTGAGCTCAGAATTGACCCCGTGAGCCCTTTCCTGTGCTTACAGCTCATCCAGTGGCCTGCCAATCTCAGGTTTGAGAAACCTAAGTGCTCCCTGGGCTGCCGCCGCCCTCACACACGTCCATTACCATGTGCACAGTGAGAGTACACCCATTAGCACATGTGCACACACCGTACCTTCATGCACACGACTGCCTGAGTGCACATGCACCACACACACCTGCATGCGTGCATGTACACACACACGCACACAAACACAGACGCACCATCCACTCAGGCACACACAGCTGCCCATATATGCACACAGCCCCCCCCCATGCACCATCCACTCAGGCACACGCGGCTGCCCATATGTACACAGCCCCCCCACACCCCCACAGTTGCACCATCCACTCAGGCACACACAGCTGCCCATATATGCACACAGCCCCCCCCCCCGATGCACCATCCACTCAGGCACACGCGGCTGCCCGTATGTGCACACACATGTATACATACACTTGCTCTCACACATACATGTGTTCGCACAGAGGGAAGAGCTCTTTGAGAACTCACCAAGGCAGCGGCAGAGACTCGCTCAGAGAAGATGTCTGTCCCTGCTCTGGTCTCTAGACCTCGCTCTGAACGCGTGCTACCCCATCTCCAGAGCATCTCAACCCTACTCGCAGATGTGGCAGGACAGAGAGCTGCCCCTCAGGGTGGCCAAGGCTGTTTATAGAAATAGATGGTCCCATTCTTCTCCCATGGAGTGGCCAATGCATTTGAACCACTAATCTTTCTGGTTTGCAGCTAAGCACTTCAACTACTGCCACCCGCCACCTCCCATAATCAGAACAACAAGGACAAATTCCCTCGGAAGGAAGTGATGAGCTTTGAGGAAAGCACAGAAGCATGTGGGCTTTCCTGCAGTGGACACAGGTCAGTCTCCACCAACTGACCGGCTGCACTGTGGTTCCTGCGGGCTCTGCAGAGTCTGTAGGTGGGATGTGTCCTGGGCACTCTGGCGTGATGAGCACGGTCATAGCAGCCCTTCAAGGCCCCAGATCGATGCTGGCTCCTCCATTCAGAGGAGGGAGATGAATGAACACCTGCCTCTGGTCCCACACCTTCCTCCCCCTGCCTTAGAACCCCTCCCCGCCTCACCTGCCATCCAGGCCCCAGCCCACTCCCCTGTCCTGCCCCAAGCTGGGTCTCCTTTGGGTCTCCAGGCCTCCCCTCTCCTCTGCACTCTGTCCCTCCAGGCCTGGTGGAGCCTTCCCGGGCACTCTGTCCCAGCACTCCTGGTTCTGGTGTCCTCCTCTCTGTCCACCATGTGTCCCTGAGTGCAAGGCCCTCTTCTTAGTCCTAGTGGCCAGTGTCCACCTGGTCCAGCGCGGCCTCCGCCAGCATGTGCTCCAGAGTCCAGAGCCAAGCGGGAACCCGGCCACAACTGGGTCAGTGCCCTGTGGAGGAACGCCGAGCACACGTCCTAGTACCAAGTTTCAGAGCGGATGCTGGCGCAGAGCGTGCCCAGCACGGGGAAAATAGCTCGCCCAATTATCCCCACTTCATTGTGCCGAGAAAAAACATCTAAATACCGCGTGCTCTAATTATGCCGGCCTTGGGGGAGCTCATGGTCCACGGGTAGGGGTGACCTTTTCCCTCAAGAGTGACAAGCGGGGAGGGCTAGACCAGGCGCCCCCCGCGGATGGATCCCAAACCCTCAATTATTGCTATTATTATTCTATTTATACGGCTCTCATCTCCTGCACGGGTGCCCCGTTATAGATTCCCACGCAGCTGTTCACTGGCCTGGGATGCGTGGGGCATGGGAGGGGCGGGAGGAGAGGACAGAACTGACTGGCTGAGACCCTTTGGAGACGTGTCTAGTCACACCCTTCTCACAGATGGGGAGGTAGAAGTCCAGGCCTCACACCCATTGAGACCAGGTGGGCCCAGAACTCCCTCCAGGCCCAGGGAGAGGGAGCAGGAAAAGGGGCCATCGGGACTCTGGCCAGCTGGAGCAGGTGATGGGACATGGAAGCAGGGAAGGCCTCGGGTTGGGTACCCAGGAACCTGAGAAGGCTTAAGAGATGAGCTGGTGGGAGGAGGGGGCATGCACGGGGCACAGGCAGGACAGGGCTAGAGGATGGGGGCTGTCCCCAGAGGGGCACAGTGAGACCCTGGGGAGCCAGCTTCTCCTGGAACCGCAGCACCCACTTCCTGGAGGTGCAGCCTCAGTCATCACATCTGTAAAATGGCTCACGCATGGTTCCTCTTTCCCTCACTAAGCTCAACAGAGAGGACAGATTGCAGGAGCCCAGGGACTTCTCTGTGGTCAGAGGATGTGACCTCTTGGCCTCGGGGGCGGTGGAGTCACTTGTTTCTGTGGCTGAGGCAAGGAGCCCTGGTGGGTCAGGGCTTAGGCACGTGGCTGCTAGCAGAAAGGATGGTGGTTCAAACCCAACAGCTGCTCCGCAGGAGAGTGTGGGGTCAGCTTCCATAACGACCATGGTTTCCGAAACCCCGTGGGACAGTGCTCCCCTGTCCTCCAGGCTCACTGTGTCAGTGGCACGCGATGGCAGTGGGACTCTGTCACGTTTCACGTACGTCAACAACAGTCTTCAAGTCACAGGACATCAGAGAATGAAGGACAGTGATGCCGAGTGACAGGACATGAAGGACGTCACTCCCCAGAATACTACCTGACTGGTGGTGGGCCCCTGATCCAGGCAGGCAGAGCTGGGCTTCTGGCCATCAGGTGTTAGTGTCTCAGGATAGCCGGGGGACAGCCCCACAGAGGAAGGGCCAGGCAGAAGAGCCTTTTAAACTCAGCAGGGTGCTGGCTGAAGTGTGAGCACACGATGATCAGAGCCAGTACGTGAGCGCGCAAGCTGCAGGGGGTGGGCAGAGAGGAGCTGGTGACCCAGAGGTTGGGCCAGCATCAATCCATAGGAGTAAAGATAATTCCTAGCCCATGCAACGCGGCGTCAGAGTGCTCCCGGGCATGGCTGACAGGACACACACTGCCAGCTCCAAGCTGCACTCCTCTGGCAGACCCGGTGCCCAGGGGCTTCCCAGGGAAAGCTGTGCCGTCTCCTCTCAGGTGACTTGGCCTCAGAAACCCACAGATGGAGGCTTTGCTATAAGTCAGTTTCAACTGCACAGCAATGAGCGAGTGATACACACGCCAAGTCCGCATTATGAAAAGAAAAGAAAATCGCATTAGTCTTTAACACGATAAGACTGAAACTACCAGAGACGGAAAATTTGACCCCACAGCATGTTGTTGTTAGGGGTCACCGAGTCGAGTGTGACTCACAGCGACTCTGTGAGCGACAGGTGTGACCCCTGTCCTGTCCTGTGCCCTCCTCAGTGACCTGACAGTCAGTGCAGCAGTGGGCTCCAGGATGTAAGAGACTGTGAGGATGGCACCCCAACCAAGCAGCCGCCAGTCAACTACCAAACTGACCAGCCAAATACAACCATGACGTTCACGCAGGGCTGAAGCGTGTCTCCTGCCAGAGCCACACCACCAACATCTACACACGGAAGTAGATAAAGAGATGGTGACAGAAGTCAAAACCTGCTGTGGCCACATTACTGTCAGGTAGAGGACACTTCTGAGAGAACATGGCCAGGAATGGAATGTTACTAAAGAGAGGGGAACTGGCGGGCTGCCCTCGGCCCCCTGCCCAGGACGAGCTGTCGTGGCCCTCTGCCCGGGGCAGGCTGCCCTCGGCCCTCTGCCTGGGGTGGGCTGCCCTCGGCCCTCTGCCTGGGGCGAGCCGTCGTGGCCCCCAGCTCGGGGCGAACCGTCGCAGCCCTCAGGAGCAAGAAGGCAAGCAGCTGTAACCCAAGACCACCAGTAAGGTGATAAAGCGTCCTCCCTTCCCCCCTTTATATCTACGCCCCTGTTGAGCATGAAGAAGCCAGAGAGTCGGCATCCAATTCCCAAATCAATAAGACAGTTGGTTTAATTACTATTGGAAAATGCTTGTCATTCCTCTGTAGCATCTGGTCCCCACTGGACCCTCTCATCATTTCCTTCACTTGCTCCCCCCACCGACCAAACTGTGCAGCTCTGCAACTGCATCCTGGCCCATCCTCACCCTTCTGCCCCGAACCCTCACCTCCTTGTACCCCCAACATGTTTTTCCCAATAAAAAAAATATTAAATTTTTTTAAAAAAAGAGGGGAACTAAAAATTCATTTGCAGAGAATAAACCCCATGAAATGCTAACTGACAGGGACACACAGACTGACAGACAAGCCCCAAACCAGAGTTACAAGTCTCAGTAACTGACAGACAGATGAGAAATTGTCCAGGAGACTGGAGATTGGTCAGCGTGACTGAAAACCCACCGTCACGCACATTTCTGGAACAATGAGCACAGAACACATTCTTTTTGAGCACAAAGCTGGAGAACATTCTGGATCTTAAAATGCCAGTTCATTGGAGGACCCCCACCAATCAAGTTCACAAGAGAAGTGAATTAGGAATGAGTAATGTGTAGGTTCCTGGAAAATTCCCAATACTTGGATGTTAAATGCCATTCCTCCAAACCGCCTACAGGCCTGCGAAGTAAGCAGAGGGAAACGGCCCCGCACAGGGAATGACAGGTGTTCTGTGGTGACACCACACAGACTCTCTGAGCTAGCTAGCAGACAGGTAGGTCCAGCAGGGGCCTCCTCTCATCGCTGGGCCTGATCTGGGGGCACGGGCTGGTAAAGGTGGGGAGATAAGCTCATCAAGTGGGCAGGGTGAGTCCCTGGAACGGGGGAAGGCGCTCAGAAGACCAGACGGTACAGCGATGGACCCCAGTAGCCAGTGACCACAAGGATGGCCCAGGCCCACACAGGCTCTTGTGTTGTTTTGTGGGTGACTGAGTTGAAGCTGATTCGACGGCACTGGACAAGGGTTGTAAACACACAGTCTTGCTTCCTGCTGAGGGCCGCAACACGGTGTTCTGATCTCTCTTGACTCAGGTCAGCTCCCCAGTCCACCTCTACGTGACACCTGCTGCCTGGGCCCTACATCAGATGCAGGGTCAGGTGACTTAGTCAGCCAGTGGCCATCCATGCACACGGATGCAGCCCCTTGCACTCCGAGGTGGGCAGGCTGCGTGCATACTGACATGTGCTCACAACGCTGTGTGGACCGATCCAGGACCATGACTGGTGTCTCTGGACCCCCAGCTCCGCCTGGTGCTGTCGATGCTGTCCAAGAGGGTCAAGGCGGCCCTGGTGGACTAATGTCATCTCCTGGGGCCCATGGGTGACAAATGGGGATGGTTCTGGCCCGTCTCCCTTGATTGCTCTCTGGAGTGTCCAGAGGTGCACACACCCACGGTCCAGCGAGGTCTTGGCCTCCCTGTTCCTGGAAGCCTCCTGTGTTAAGGAGTTGGGGTCCCCTGGCAGCAGATTCCTCCTGCACCGTCTGACAGACTCGCACTCGCCCTGGTGCCCACGCCGTCTGTACGTTGTCCAGCCCTTCATCTTCTGTGGGGCTGGCGGTCAGAACATGAAAGGCTGGCTGCCTTCTTCTTTCTTAATTAGCACTTGGCCACGGCCCCGCTGTGCGTCCACGGGTCTGTAGAGCTTGTGTTTCTGACACTAATGACTCACCAACGCTCTAAGGCTCCATTTCAACTCTGAAGTCACCACGTCTGTAATGATGCCAGAAATGTACAGGGCCTCGCCCAGCGCCCTGCCCACCAGTGTCTGCTGCCCGCTACCAGGGCTTGGGCTTGAGCCGGGTCACGCCAGGGGCAGGGCTCCAGCTCTTGGTCCATAGCTAAGCCCTGCCTCTCCCAGGACGTGAACCACAGGCCCCACTAGCTGCACAAGGGGCAAGAGGCAGGCTTCTCCCCACACCAGACCCCATTCACACCTGGCTCACAGGTCAACAGCAACACTCTTCCCATCCAGGCCTGGACAGTGCTGGGCAGCTCAGGTCCTCCCTCCGCCCTCCTCCCCAGGTCTCTCCTTCTCTACCCCCGGGTCTCTCCCTTCCCTCAGTGCCAGGCCTCCTTCCCCCTGGGCCTCCCTGTCCCCCTGGGGTCCTCGCCCAGGTCTGTAAACCTGCCCCTGACTGCGGTCTCTCTTGGCTATGACTGGCTGGTCACAGTTTAATGCTCTTTACTGCCCTTCCATTTTAGGATGCAATTAAAGTCACTTGCTCCAGCGCCCACGCTCCTAAGGGGCTCCTTCCTAATCTGCAGGGTCACATCAAGACGGGGACTCAGGAATGGCTGTCATGTTGCTGACCACATGGACACGACTCCCTGGAGTGTGCTGCCCATCAGTGCCCCGTGCCCCCCACTGGGCTGTCCAGGGCATGTGGTGAGTGGCCCTGACTTGTCTGTCTTGGGCACCACACGGGGCAGGAGAAGGACCCTTGGCAGCCGGCACCAGTGGGGAGCTGGCCTTCTGCACATGGGCGGGTGCACACCTGGTGGGGTGGGAGGTGCCGTGGTACCATGACACTGACCCATTCCCCTGTTAGAACTCACACAAACCAGGGGGTTCTTCACCCTGACTCCAGGGCCCTGGAAAAAAGGGGGTACTGTGAGCACACAACTCCCCAGCCTGGAGCTGCAGCTGGCCTGCCTGTGTCCGCTCACTGCCCATAAAGTGGCCGAAGCAGGACGTGCCCATTCGCTGTAACGCTTGCACGAGTGGGATGCGTGCAGCACATTTTCGCCCGTCAGCACCTAGGCTTTTGGGTCCTTTCATGAGGCTTGAATTTGGTGGGGCGTCCCCTGTGGTCCCGAGGCCTGCCTCCTGTCCACCGTGCTGCATGCCCACAGACACATTCCGGTTTCAAAGTGACGTGCTCCTTGGCTGACGGCTGCAGCCCAGGACAGCTGCATGACCCTGGACCCCAGCCGCAGGCTGCACCGGGCTGGGGGTCAGGACCCCCGATCTGTCTAGGAGCGGAGCAGCTCCTCTCTCAGATGATCGGAGACCATGATCCTTTCCAGCCTGGCTCCGTTCCCTTCCTCCTGGGAGGGCCATGCTTACAGGATACTCCCAACCATGCTTGGGCAGTGCTGGCCGCCTCGCTGACAGAGACCAGCAGGACCAGGGGCCAGAGGCGGTGAGTTCAAGTGAAGGGAACCAGAGGCGTGTGCCAGAGGTCCTCCTCGATGGCCTGACCGTCCCTCCTGGCAGCTGTCTGAAGCACTCCTCTACTGTGCTACCTTTTAGCCTGTGGTGACTCTGTCAAAGAACGCTGGTGGTGCTAACCAGACGGTTGGCAGTTCTAACCCACAGGGGACAGAGGGGCAGATCCTGCCATAAAGACCAACAGCCTTGGAGACCCAGTGGTCACAGGGAGCTGGCATTGACTCACTGGCCATAGGCCTGGGCTTTTTCTCTGCAGGTCTGCTCGGGGGCAGACACGCAGTGAGCCCCTACTGTTTCCGTGGAGCTCTGGATGGTGCAGGCTGTTAACACCCTCAGTGGCTGAAAGGCTGGGGGTTTGAGTCCACGCAGGGGAGCCTAGAAGGCAAGGCCTGGTGGCCCACTTGCATCCACTGTCTCTCACGAGGCTGCACGAGGGGGACAGAAGTCCCCAGGCGCCCAGGAGCGGGAGTCCCTACAGGGCAGGGGTAGGCTTCCGGGCAGGGGTAGGCTTCCCGGGAGACGGGAGAGCTGGGTAGTGAGCAGAGGCGCTTCCTGTGGGAAAGGGGGTGGGGGCAGTGTGTGGTGTCCAGGCTGTGAGGGCCAGGCCAGGTCCGGGGGCATAGACGGGGTGTCCCTGGGAACAGGGAGGCCAGCACTGGGTGCAGTGGAAGGTGAGGCACGAGAGCCAAGCTTCCACAGTCTTTCTGGTCCTCGGGTGTAAGAACACAGGGGACCTCCTGCGGTTAAACCACAGTGTTGGGGACCAGTGTTGGACGTCGCAGCGGCTGCCAGAGAAAGGAGCGAACTTGTCTCAGAAGAAACAGACTGCTGCTGACACAGAGACTGGGGACAGTGACACCTCGGCGGGCTTCCCAGACACACAGCCGCAGGACAGGCGAGTCAGAGACGAGTAAGCGTGCCAGGGACAGCCGGGGTCAGTGTGATGTGTAGCACCCGAGCGGGACCTCTGTGATGGCCATGGCCTTAAACACACCAGTGACAGCAACCTGGTACAGGACTGTCTGCAGTCACCGTGAACAGGGCTAACAGGACAAAGCTGGACGTGTGGAGAGTGGGTGTGAGGAGGCACGCCCCGGACCCTTGTCTACTGGTCCCTCGCTTATGGCTGCATCAGCTAGACTCGTGTGTGCCGGGTACTGAGTGAGGAACAACTGTCCACGGCAGGGCAGAAGCTGGGAGACCCGCTACTCACGCCAGGTGGTGGTCCGGATGGGGATCTCTGGCCCCTGTGGCCACCACTCTGTGTCCACTGGGCCAGGGGAGATCTGGCCTGGGGCCTCATGCCCTGCCACCACTGCTGAGCTCGGGTCTCTGGGGTCTTCCTCAAGCTTGGACCCCTGGGCTGAGACGGGGTGGAGCACGGCCACCCTCAGCCCCGAGAGGCCGCACAGGAGGCTGGGTGAGGTCTGTGATTTAAAAGTTAATTAAACTGAGCAAGCAGCTGCGAGCACGGCAGCCCCGGGTCTTATTTCCAGGGTGTTTGGAAGGGAAAGGGGAGAATTTAATAGAAAGCCTTGCAAGGCGTCGCATTAGGAAGTAATCACAGCTCTCAATCACCCTGCCTGTGTGCTGGGGCCTGGATCCCTCCGCCTGTGCTGGGCGCAGGACCCCGGAGAGGCGGGCACACATGGAAGAGCGTCCTGGACATCTGAGACGGCGTGCACACGGGATAGGGGCAGCACACCTGGGGCTCAGAGACGGCCTCTCACCATCCCAATGGCACCAGGGTCACACGACACTGCCACGTCCCTGCCCCACCATACCCCCCCATGTCCACACATATCCAAACCCATACCACACGTCCACGCCCCAGCACACACACATATGTACACACCCACACGCACACGCATCTAAACACATACCACATGTCCATGCCCTAACACACACACACACACACACACACACACACACACACACACACTCACACATCCGCACCACACACACGTCCACAGCACATGGCCATGCCCGCTGCATGCCTATACCGTACCACACTCACATCCACACCCCCCACATTCACCACACACTCATACCCATACATCCCTATCTATGCTCTCATGGACTCACACTCACGCCTGCACCACACCTTCACGGCACACACTCCTGCACGCACACCTGAACTCATACATGCATGCATACAGCCATGTGCCTGCACACTCACACCCATGCACACACACCATGAACACATGCTTCTGCACACTCAAAACCTCACACATCCATGCACACACACCACACTCACACTCATCCACGTATGTGCTGTACCCGTGCACAGTGCACCTCATGCACCGTGCCCACTCCCACACGGACACGCGTACCCACTCACATGCAAATAACCACGCACACTCACTTACTTCTTCATATGCACACACACACATCCGTGCATGCACACGCGCACCCCCCCCCCCGACTGTGCTCACACAAGAACACCAGAGGAGTACTAGGTGCTAAGCCACCACACCAGCCTCTGGGTCTGCAGAGAACAAAACTGGCTCCCTGTAGTTGCACCCAGTGAGAAGGTAGGTCTGGACCTGGGGTGTAGACAAGGCCAGGTACAGCTGTCCCAAGCGTCTCCTTCCTCTGACCAGGGGTGACTGAGTGTACCGTGCCCTTCTGTGCCCTGTGAGACCTGGCACAAGGACACAGTCAAGTTCAGAGCCAAGGAGAAGTCATCGTCATCCATTCATGTGACTGGACAGAGAGCCATGATTGACACAGGCTGCTCCAGGAGGACCTTGGACAGAGGGCAGAGCTATCGCAAGGAAATGTCCTGTCTACATGCAGACCTCTCCCCGTACAGGCAGCCAGGGATGGGCACTATGGGGCCCCAGCATGGCAGCCCACTTTCCTAAGCCTGCTGACCACCCAGTGTCCACGGGTGTGCTTACAACCCGCAGTTCCACTACTGACCCATCCCCACAGATCTACTGTCTAGGCGCCGAGGGGAGGGTCTCCGGGCTGGGGTTAGGGCACCACATGGCCCTGCACTACACAACCTGTAGTGTCTAATGACCACCTCATTCTGGAGAATTCGCCCAGCAACTGCAGCGGGCTGGGAGCCGAGACAAGACTCATTAACAAAGAACAGCTACGGGCAGCTCTGCCCCAGCCGGCCTGGGCCTGAGGCCACTCCACAGGCGTCCAGGCCACAGAGATAAGCTTGAGTGCCTTAGGCGAGCCAGGCACCTGCCAGGGACACCCACTCACTGCCCACAGGTGGCCCTACAGGCAGGGACGGTAATGAGGCCTTCACAGTACAACAAGCAACCTGGTACCTGGTAGGACAGGCCAGGGGAGTGGAAGCTCATTGTGGGGGCTACTACTGGGGGCAGAGACAGGCAGTGGTACAGGCAGAAACCTATGGGAGACTGTCCACAAACAAGGCCATGGGCCACCCCTGGCCTCAGAAAGGTGGAGGCGTCCACCAGCCTGGGAGGGCAGAGGACAGGCAGACCAAGTCCAAGTCCCGCTGAAGGATGTCCTTTCTCCCACCTTCCAGGCACACACCCGGGGGCACAGACACCTGTGGGGGAACATGCACTTAGGGGTGCAGAAGTGCAGACACCTGGGGGTGCAGACACCTGGGGGCATGCCTCCTTGTCCTCCTTGTGGGCTATGTGACTTCAGTGGGGCATCTCTGCCCAGAGAGGAGTTAGAGGGGGACTCACTCTGCCACAGTTGGGGGCTGTGGTCTGGAATGTTCCATCTCAGGAGGGATGGTGCTCCCTGGCCACTCAGCTAAGCAGTCTGTCCCTCTGCTCCTATGCTGTCTGCCCGGCACCGCTCACAGACTCGTGTGTGTGCCTGTTCCTCACCACAATCCTGGGGGTATGTGACTGGAACTTACAGCCCCAACCCCAGCGTGGGACGGTGCCCCACTGGACCTGGAGCCTGCGTCCCAGGCGGGTAGTGCCTGGACACTTGCTCACCATCGTCAATAGCTGGTGGACAATACGCTCCAGGGTCCTGCTCCCTGCAGGGCCACATGGCAGCTGTCCTGTCCTCGGCTACCCCCAGGGTCTCAGCAGTGTCCACTCACCCTTTCTGGGCCTGCTGCTTGGTGTGTAGGCGGCAGGGGGTCCCTGCAGAGGAGCACTGTAGTGAGGGGCGGGGCCTGCTAGACAGAGGCCAAGAAGGGGTGAGCGGGACCTCGCCAGAGGCTCTGCAAATGCAGGGCCTAGGAGCCTGGGGTGTTCTCCGACGGTTCCCCTTCAGTAAGGACTGCAGCTGTGTCCACATCTTAACCAAGGTCAATGGGGCCCTTTCTATAACTCACATCACAACGGCCCTGTGCCAGCCCATTTCTCTTTGAGGATAACTGAGGCCAAGTCTGGCAGCTCCTCAGGCCAGTTGGCTATGCATTCCTGACCCTCTAGACATGGACAAGCTATAAAAGGACATCTGTTGCAGGCGAGCATCCAGCCCCTGCTGCCGGGATGTATGGCTGGCCAGCCGGCCTGGGCTTGCAGCCTCTTGGGAGCCGGCTGCCCAGAGGGCCCACGCTTCTTTGCAGGAGAGGCGATGACGGTCGTGTAAACAGCATGGTCTCGGAGAGCACGTGCTTCTGTGTGATTGCTTTTATAATTGGTTGCTGGACCATTTGAAATCTGATTTCATTTTGATGTGATTTCCTCTGCAGGGTCAGGCAGAGCGTTGGGAAATCATTGCTGGGGTTTCTGTCATTGGGCTGTGGACACCCTCAAGCACGTGTGTGCTCCCTGGAGCCACCATGGATGCGTGGACATTGCAGGGGGGCAGTCCATGTGATGGACCTCCGAGCATGATGATGGGCCTCCGAGCATGGCTACCCTCTTTATTCCACCATACACAGCCTTGTGTGCCAGCCTTTGACACCCTCCCCACGACTCACAGCAGAGTGCTGGCCTCCAGGGGCCTGGGCTCCCCTCTGGGTGAGGGGCTCTGGGACAGGCTGGATTCCAAGATCCTGGGGGCTGTGGGGGAGTGGCTGGTCAGCCTTGTGAGACCCCTGGGTGCACAGCAGGGACACAGCATGCACGCTGAGGACCAGAGGAGAATGAAGAGAGGCAGTGTCCGCTGTAAAGTGCACGCTGCCGTGCAGGGAGGCTTTCTGGCCTTGGACACATGCCGAAGGGAGGCAGGGGTCTGTGAGGAAGCAGAGATGGAAGGGGGTGAGAATGCTGGGGGGAGGACCTGGCACCAACTACTTCTAGCCATGTGCACTTGGGGGGTCTTGGCTTCGTGATGAACCTGGGGAGCTCTGTGCCTCAGTTTCTCCTGCAGGACACGAGCGTGAAACCATGAGGAGCAAACAAGAGCACCAGCACTATCTGCACATGCTGGAGAACGTGGAACCCCTCCCTCACACCGCACACAGACCAACGCAAAACCCAACCACGGAAGAGAAGGCAGGCAGCTGCGCTTCCACAGTGGACGCAGTGCGGGCACCAAGAGCTGAGTGCCAACAAGGTGAGACTAGAGCAAACCCAGAAATGTCCACACACCAAAGGGGTTTGCTAACAAAGCACGCCCAGCCTGCCCACCTGCACCAGGAGCAGATCTACCTGCACGTTCAGCTAAAGGAAGCACGCACACACACGCACGTGCACACATACACATGCACACGTGCACGCTGGCCCTCTGGAGACTGTGAGGTCGGCACAGGAGGCAGACCTGGTGTTCACGGGCTTGCTGTGAGTCATCTACACATCCACAGCGACGTGCCGTGGAGCTGACCCTCCGGTGGGTTCCCACAGGCTGTAACCGCAGGGAGGACGCTGCTCAGCTTTCTCCTTTGGAGCAGCTGGTGCATCTGAACTGCCAGATTATTATTTTTTTTTAATTGTGATTTTAGGAGAGCTCTGGAGGCCTAGTGGCAAGAAGCTGCCCTGCAATCCCAGAGGTGCACAGTTCGAATCCACCAGATGCTCTGCCGAGGAAGGAGGGACAATCTCCTCCTGTACAAGTCAGATCTGATTTGACGGTACACATACACACACACAAATAATAAAATAAAAATTTAAAAAAATTGTGATTTTTAACAAAAGTTTACAGAAAAGTTGGATTTTCATTCATTCACTGTTGCACAGTCTCCTCCTTCCCTCCTCCCCCAGTTCATTTTGCTGTGCACCTCTTATTCTGGACAGTTGTCATACAAATAATGTCTAATCACATATTCCTTTTAAACAGCTCTTTCCTTCATCTGTTTCAATGCAGTGCTCACCATATATTCCCTCTTTTCTTAGCTGATCCCCAACCCTCATGCCAGTCCTGTTTTAGAAAGTGGTGTTATGCAGTATTTGTTCTTTCGTGACTGAGATATTTCACTCAGCATAATGTCCTTCAGGGTCCCCCATGTTGTGTAGTATTTTGAGTTCCTTTTTTCAGTGCTACCTAGTGTTCCGTTGTGTGAATATGCCATAGTTTCTCTATCCATCCATTCGTTGGGGGCACTTACTGCCTGATTTTTGAGAGGTTGGCTGTGCAACACCTTTACCACTAGGCCACCAGACCTCCCTGTGTATATATATACTGGAAGCAGGAGTGGCGTCCACTTCCTATACCTGGAAACTCTGTGAACTCTGATAAATGATGATAGTTACAGAAAGGCTTCAGGCCTTTTGTTCATAGAGTCACTATGAGCTGTGCTTATCTTGAAGGCAATAAACAACAACAAATCTCTATCTCTATCTCTATCTCTATCTCTATATCTATATCCCCCTAGTATATGTACCCCCGCAAATGTGTATGTATATATATGTTATTGTTGTGTGCATAGCTGACCCACCTCCGGGTTTTCAGAGGCAATGAATATCCTGGAGTATAGATACACATGCATATGAAATGACTCACAGCACTCAGTCCACAGAGTGGACGTCCACGTGGAGGCTGATGAAGTCAAGGTAGGCGGGTAAGACAGGCTGTTGGTCCAAAGAACCACAGGCGTGGGCAGCACGATGGGGACCAAGCAGAGAGCGGCCCGCCCTACTGACCTCCGCACACACATGATGCCCTGGCCACCAGACGCCCTGGCCACCAGATGCCTTTTTCTACTAGCTGGCCACTCACAGGAAATCCCACCATAGGGCTGTCATCCATCAAACCCCATCAAGGAAGGACCACATCACTCACGTCATGCCAGAGAACCACAGGCGCACACACAGCTGACACCTGACCTTGACCATCACACCAAGAAACTGAAGGCCAGCTGCAGACAGAAAAGCTCCAGAAACCATGTCAGAGGGCTTTGGATCCAGAGCTCTCACAGACCAGCGAGGCAAACAGGCCAATCAAAAACGGGCCAAGGGCCTCCACAGACGTTTCTCTACAGAGGGTCTCCCATGGACAAGATGCTTGATGTCGCTATTCATTCAGAAGGCAAATCACCACAGTGACACTCCCCCCACCCCAGTGCTACCAAGAGCCCTTTAAAAAACTAACGAGCACGGCTTTCCCGCTGAGTGCTGAAGCGCACCCGACCATGGCATTAAATCACTTGATAGGCTTAGAAGAGCTGGACGATGAACGAGGAGGACCAAGGAATGGTGCTGAAAACTGTCCAGTGGGCCACGGGCTGCCGGAAGCACACACGTCTCTGCCTGAAGACATGCAGCGAGTAAACACACTTGGGCATCTTGCACTCTGGCCACGTTACCAGGGAAGTAAGTCCTTGGGGAAGGACATGATGCTAGTGCAGCAGGACGCCGCTCCCCAAGACAGACTGCCACCGTGGCTCACGTGGGCGTGGGCAGTGGAGATGACGAGGGTGGCACACGGCTGCACGGCGCTCTGCTCTGCTGTATGCGGGCTCACTGTGAACCAGCTGACCTCATGACACCTAACAAGCCGTAAAGAGCAGTGAGGCTACATGCTGTGAACCCTGGGAACACCATGCCAGGTGAGACACTGGACACGGAGGGACAGGTATGGGGTGGCCCCACTTGGACGCAGCACAGCCTGGGAGCAGCAGGGAGGCTCCCGGGCTGCAAGCTGCCTGTGTGCTGTTCTCCACGGGGGAGCCGAGTCTGGTGATGGCAGCGGTGGGGGCACGTGGCACGAGGCCGGACGTGAGGATGGCGGTCCCTGGGGTGCGCAGGCATGCAGGATTAACTAGCATTTGCATTCCGTGCACTCCACAGCCTATGCCTTTCTATTGATTACATCTGGCTGAGAGCAGCCCCTCGGGGCTGGAGAGGACAGAGCTCCAGGGACTGGCACTTAAGGAATGACTTTTAAAAGTCACAGCTGACCTGAGGTGGGGTAGGCTGTCTTCTCATAGGGTGCCTGGGGCCCCAAGGTTGGGGTTCAGGCACCCCAGGGTACTTGCAACGTCTGCTGTGGAGGTGCAGCACCTCCAACTCCATGCGCAAGGATTGGACATTCCTCTCGAGGGACCATACGTGGGTGTCTGTGTGGAGGGGGTACTACATGGAGGACAGGAGTTGGGGGGCATATAGTGCCCTGAACATGTCTCACTGGGGTGTCAAGCAGGTCCCAGGGACCCAGGCAGAGCCCTTCTTTCAGGCCTGAGGTCTTACAAGGAGCTTCTTCCCTCCTGCCATGGTCACCCAGCACCTTCCAGAAACCTGAGGTCGGGCTCCACCCACGCAGACAGCAGGTGATGGTGGGGTCCAGGCTGCCCTGTGACTCACAGTAACCCTGAAGGGCAAAGCAGAACTGCCTTTGGGTCCTGAGCCTGTGAAGGTTTGTTTTGAAAATTTTTATTTGTATATATTTGAATTTTACATTGGTTTGCATTACTGTTGTTATGTGCCGAGTTGTTATGCGTTGAGTTGCCTGTGACTCAGCGACCCTATGTACACAGCCCTAAACCCTGCTCTATCCTGTGCCAATCTCACTGTCTCAGACACACCTACCCCGACTACCTCAGTCACAGAATCAATCCATCTCACCCAGGGTCTTCCCCTCCTGTGCTGTCCCTCCAACCTCCCAAGCATGACGTTCCTCTCCAAGGACTGTCCCAGAATCCTAGCCTCCAAGGAGCAGCCTGGTTTAACCCTCTCTAGGACGAATCAGTTCGCTTTCTTACTGGTCCATGGTATATTTAATACTCTTCTCCAACACCACAGCTCAAAGGCATCAATTCTCCTTCTATCATGCCTAATCATTGCCTAGTTCTCTTACACACAGCAAGTGACTGCAAAGACCATGGCCTATATCAGTCTGTTTGCATACAAAGTTCATATATATTGTGTTTCACACTATCCTTTCTTTTCTTCATTTTTTATTATTTTGCATGTGTGTACCGTCAAATCAGATCTGACTGGTACAGGAGGAGATTGTCCCTCCTTCTCCAGTAGGGCGCCTGGTGGATTTGAACTGCAAGCCTCTGGGATTGCAATGCAGCTTCTTGCCACTAGGCCACCAGAGCTCCCTCACACTATCCTTTCATTCATGTCGTGTTTCATACAATCATTCTCACTCATTATGTGACATAAAATTACTCCCCATTAAACCATGCCCATCATTATTCTGTCTTTCCAGATCCCCACTGGATCTTTCCCATTTCCCTTCCCCCCTCCCTCCTCCCACCCACTGTGCAACCCTGCGACCCTCCGATTTGCCCTGCTGAGCACCCGACCTCTCTGTTCATTTACAAGATGGAATACTATGCATTCTCAGAAGCAACGATTTCAACAATTACTACACGACTTGGGAGGGACTGGAGGGCATTACGCTGAGTGAACTCAGTTTCATAGAGATAAATACTTCATGGGACCATTACTGTAAAAACAGAAGAATAAGCAGTGAAATGTGTTTGGGGACCCAAGGGGGGAAGGGGTCTTCACAGAAACCACTGCTTCGTCTTTCTCCTGGGGATAGATGGTGGCTTCAAACAACTGACCTTTCAGTTAGCAGCTGAATACTTAAGCACTGCCACCAGAACTGTGATGCAGCATCAGAGACCCACCGAGGCACCAGTGCTGACACGTCTGCAGGTGGGATTGTTCAGGGGATTCTGTCACCAGGAGGTGTGCAGGGCTGCTCCACCTGCCTGCCTGGCACAGCCCTCCCACTCGCCTCCACACTGACTTCCCTGCACAGACTTCCAGTGACAGCGCAGTGATGGGCAGTGGTAATGGCTGGCCTGTGTGGTAAAGGCTGCCCACGGCTGGCCAAGCAGCCCAGAGGCAGTTCCAGAGCTGTGGCCGAGTGACAGTGTCCACCGTGATTGGGGCTCTGTCATGGGAATGCCCCAGGAGGGCTCCAAAGATGCTCTTATCTGCCCAGCCCTTGGCAGAGTAAGCAGCGTGGACAGAGATGTGTTGGTGGACCCTGGCCAGGCAGGCTGGGGCTTGGGGGACAAGAGGGTGGACATCCTTACCCAGTGAGGCGGGGGTGGCAGGCGAAGGCAGCAAGGATCGGCCTCAGGAGGTGCTGGCTAGTGCACCCCAACTCTCTGAACCCAGTTTCCTCTCCTAGAATAGGGTCCTACCCCTCAGGGTCGTAGGGGACAAGTGGCAACCACAGAAAGACTAGGGCAAGCGGTGTGAGTCTGAGGGTTAAGGGGCTGGGCAGGCACATCAGCTTCCCTACAGAGCGCAGGGGCGGCCATGCCTCATGAGTGTCTGGAGCCACAGCCTCCTCTCTAGCACCCTCTGCTGGATTTGTATTCCAGCTCCTCCCATCCAGCCATCTACCCTTCATCCAGCCACCTAGATACTCGTCCACTTTCCGTCCACCACCCAGCTGTCTATTCATGCACTCACCCATCTGCTCCCTCTCCATCTATCCACCACCCAGCCATCTGCCTTCTCACATGCATCCTCCATGCAGCCATCAATGCATGCTCACATCATGCACCGCAGCCATCAATGCATTCTCACATCATGCACCACAGCCGTCTATGCATGCTCACGTCCATCCATCACACAGCATTCTATGCCTTCTCACATCTATCCACCACCCAGCCATCTGCCTTCTCACATGCATCCTCCATGCAGCCGTCTATGCATGCTCACATCATGCACCACAGCCGTCTATGCATGCTCACGTCCATCCATCACACAGCCGTCTATGCCTTCTCACATCTATCCACCACCCAGCTGTTAAGTCATGTCATCCACCAACCCGTTCATCACACATGAACCTATTTCTCCGCTCCCTCCCTTCCCCACCCATCTCCTCCTTCCTTCCATCCATCTACCCATCCACCGACTTATTTCATCCATCCATCCATCCATCCATCCATCCATGCATCCATCCATGCATGTCTTCACTCATCTCTTGCCTTCTTTCCATTTCTAGCTCTTCCCCCATCCTCATTCTCTCCCTTGTCCCTTCCTACTCATCTGCAGACTCCCTTCCAGCCACCTGTATACAGACTGAGGCCCTTCACGCTGCTGCTGGAATCCTGGTTCTGTGGCCCCACATCCCACCCCTCACATACAGATGGGAGCCCTTTCATAGGGCTGCTGGGATCCTGGTCTGTAGACACCATCCTACCCCTCATCTACAGACAGGGGCCCCTTCATGTGGCTGCTGGGATCCTGGTCTGTAGACACCATCCTACCCCTCATCTACAGACGGGGGCCCCTTCATGGGGCTGTGGGGATCTTGTCACCTCCCACTGTTCGTCTAAAGATGGGAGCCCCTTTTGCAGTCCCACCTGCTCTTGGACCTCAGCACTAGAGGGCCAACAGTGGTACTCTTGTGGGGACCAGTCTTCAGAAACAGGAGAAATGGCTGCAGCTCCTGCCAGATGACCAATTTCCTGAGCATGGTGGACCATCTCAGTCAGGCCCCTGCCAAGTCTCCTGTGGCCATCGTGGGAAAAATGGCTTTAATATTATTTACACCGCAGCATGCCGAGGGGAGCCAGGCAGGAAGATGCATCTTCACGGCCCGGGATGTTCAATATTAATATCACTACCCCAGCATCAGCGCCAGCCTCCCAGTACCCACAGGCAGTTCCTGGAGCTCCCCTGAGGCCCGTCTTCCACAAACTTTGATGTGAACTAATTAAGTTTGCACAGTTAATCAGGGCTGGCGGCCTCAGAGCGCAGAGCCTGCAGGGCTGTGTGAAATATGAAGCAATCGCTCTCCTTCCCTGGAACCCACAGGGGTGGCAGCCGTGCCCCGCACCACCATGGGGCTCCTGCCCACTGACTACACCAGCCCCTTGTGAACCTGCTCGAACACAGGCACGCCGCCAGCCTGGGGGAGGGCTTCCGAGGGTCCGGTGCCCACAGGCCTTCATGAGGCTGACTCGGGCCTGACTCCTGTCCGCTCTTGCTCACATGAGGTTGTGAAGCCGCTCTGGTCTTGTAATAGCTGTCATGGACGTAATAGGCAGCTACTGCTACAGAGGCCCTGGAGGCCCAGACGCTGCCCCAGGCTCCTCTGCAGGATCTGCGAAGCCCCTGACTCTTCTGGAGGTCAGTGAACCGTGGCTGAGCCCCCAGCCACCCAGGAGTGTGCAGGAGGCGTCGTCATGGAAGCTCGTGTGTCACCACCATGGACTGCCCGCCCGCTCCTTCGGTCTCTTGGCATCTGGAAGCACATCTCAAGTTACTGCTCCATGTCCACACTATACCTGATCGTTCTGTCTGCTGGGGGGCACGGCTGAGCTGGTCACCAGGCCCCACGCACGTTTACCAGACTGGACAGGGGACACTGAAGGCCAGTCTGCGGCCTCCAGAAATGGCACAGGGCCTGCTGCACTCAAGGAGGACCCAGGTACATTTCAGACGGCAGGTGAGAAGCACAGAAGGACCCAGGCCTGAGTGCCCAGCCTGGGCTCCACTTCTCCATGCCCTTCCCCATGCGGGTCACATGTCCCCGGTCAGGGAATGGACAGGCTGGTAGAGCCACCATTTCAGGTGTGGACAAGAGGCCTGAGATCTGCTCCTTAGGCGATGTGGGCGAGGGACGCTGTAGGCAGAGGCCTCAGGTCAGGAGGGGAAGCTACGGCATTTGGGGCACAACTACCAGCTTTGGGTACCACAGGCAGAATCTGAACAAGGGACACAGAAGGAAGATGACAGCACATTCAGAGCTCTCTGCCCTGCTGGGGACTGCAGCCAGGTGGTGTAGGGCTAGTGCACTAGGCTGCTTACCAGCAGGTCAGTGGTTCTAGTCCTCTAGCTGCTCTGCAGGAGGTTGAGGCCGCCTGCTTGGCACAGACCAGCCCAGGAGACCCTGCGGCAGTCCGACCTCCAATAGCTGGGTCGGAGTCGCAGACTCCACGGCCGCGTGGCTTCGGTTTAACTGAGACGCGGCCTCGCTGCCACTTCGTAATAAGGAGTGGCACTGGGCCTGTCCTTCTGGTCGCTGCCACTTCGTAATAAGGAGTGGCACTGGGCTGTCCCTCTGGGTCACACTGTGGGGCGTCCACAGCGAATGAAGAGTAGCTGGACCCCGTGTGTGCTCTCAGTCCCTCCTCCAGGTCTCCTGGGCAGCAGGCCACATGGAGAGCAGGAGGCACTGGGTGGGCCAGGTCCTGCTGCAGACCTGGGGCCTCTGCTTCCTAGGGTCTGCTGCCCAGCCCTGTGCCACATGGGAATTCCAAGCCCTTGGTGGGTCTGTGCAGGAGGAGGGAGGCAAGAGGGGGTCTCCAGCTGGGCAGGGGCCCTTGGTGAGCGTTTACAAAGCAGAGCCTACACAGGGCCCAGTGGACCCCAGGATGGCCGCAGAGGTGTCCCTCACAAGAGGCCGCAGGAAGCCTGGCCGGCACTGGCTGTCAGGGTGGCCTTCCCTGTGTATGGAAGCGGGCAGTGGTGCTGGGATGTCTGGCTAAGGCCCTAGGGACCTGAAGGCAACGCTGGCCTTGTGGTCATCTCAGGCCAGGAAGGACAACATGGGAGAGCACGCAGCTCAGTGGTCCCTGCCTGCGCCTCAACAGGTGGCCAGTGCACGCTGCAGCAGCGATAGGTCCTCGTGTGTAAGCCGGGCTTCTCCTGGTCTGTACGAGGTTTACTGTCTGCTGATGAGAACCAGTAAACAGGTGCAAGACGGAAGAGAGTCATTGACAGAGGCAAGAGGGGTGAACCCACATCTGTCTGACCTTGCCGCGGGGCCCCAGGCGCAAGGAATGGCCCGGCCATCCGCGCCCGAAGTGGAGGCATGGTTGGGCGCAGGGGGACAGAGCGTGCAGCGCGGGCCTGCGGCCTGTAGACAGGCCTCCGCGGGCTAATCAGCTCTGTGCACCCAGCTGAAACCCCCGAGTGGAACAAAGGGCCTCAGGCCGCTTCAGTGGAAAGTGTCATCAAGTCCAGGCCAGCAGGAGAGGAAGTGTTTGTCTAGCTCATGGAGTGACTGTCACAGACCCCAGAGGGCCAGTCTCAGTAGCAGAATTAAGTGGCTCTAGTATAAAAGCCAGTGTAGAGACACTCCGACAAAGGTGAAAAGCAAGCCGTGAGAGGGTCAAGCTGGCCCACAAATAACCAGGCTGCCAGGAAAGGCCCAGCACTCTTCAAAGGGAGCTGGTGGGTTCAGACACTCGTCTGTGAACAACCGCAATACCTGTCACACAGCAGGTCGCCGAGATGCAGAGACGGACATGGGACCTGCAGTCAGGAGGGAGCGCCAGCTCACGGCACGGGCCAGGCCTGAGGGAACCGGAGAGAAGGGCTTTAGGACGGCCAGTGAGGGTGTGCTCGATGGTTCACGAGAAGACATGAACACAGTGAAGAGTGTGGGGGCCTTCAGTGGTCCTGGTCCCCAGGGACGCCCAGGGCAGGTGAGCACGTGCACACAGCATGGACCTGCAGGCCGTGGGGACCATGGGCTCCACTGCACTCACTAAGCTACAGCGAACAGCTTCACCTGGACATGGTGTGGGAAAGCAGGGGACTAGAGACCAGCAAGTCAATGCCGCTGGCCCTGCCTGTGCCCGGCTGCAGAAGCCCTGCTGGTGTGGTGGGTCAGGTGCTGATCTGCTAATGGAAGTCTTGGTGGCTCAAACCCAGCTCAGGAGAAGGACGGAACCCTGCTCCCAACAAGATTTCAGACTCAGAAGTCCCATGAAGCACTGGACGCTGCCCTGCTCTCCTGAATCCTGCCGCAGCCCTTCACCCTGCGGGCCTCAGAAGCCTGTTGGGGGTTGGGACACTGGGTTATGGGAAGGATTCCGGAGAGGAAGCACCACCCTACACGCCGCACACTGGCCCCTCAGTGCTGCTGTGACCTAGTGGGGCCAGCCTCCACTGAGATGTGAGGTGCCGGGCACAGGCCTGGCTCAAGGCAATGCCGCTGCTTCTCGTTCATTATGGCAGTTGTGGGGTCAACCAGAAGCCCTTGGCTATTCTCAGCTCCCCAGCAGGACATTGCTAAGCTGCCTTCAACATGTGCAAGGGAAGTTTCAGGAAAAGGAAGAGGCACACACAAAGACAGCTGAAGAAATAATAGCTCAGAACCTCCACATCTGATTAACTCCAAACCCCCAGACTCACAAAGCTCAGCAAGGCACCAGCAGGGACACAGGGACTCTTGAGGCCAGCTGGGAGGCAGGCTGTGGAAAGACAAAACCCAACATGACAGAGTGGGCACCCTGCCAGAACACACGTGAGCTAAAAAGGACCTTTAAAACAGTGGAAGAAAATGCAGAAGGGACTTCCCTGCAGATGCCCATGTCCAGTGAACATGGTCTTTAAAATGAAGATTAAATAACGACATTTTTCAGGCAGAGAAAACTTGGCTTTTGCAAATCCACAGCACAAAAAATGCTGAAACTTTTTTGAGCAAAAGAAAACAGATGCTAGATAGAAATTTAGAGCAACACAAGGAAATATAAACATGCGAATACATGTAAAAGGATGATCTGACCCTCTAAAGCCAAGGTGGTAATAACGCCAGAGTAGAATGCGTGCCACGAACACACCAAAAGCAGGCGCGGAGGGAGACTGTCTGCGGCAGGCTTCCACAGTAACGTGGTAAGAAGTGTCAGGCTGCTAATGGCGAGGTTCACAGTTCTAGTCCACCCAGAAGCACCTAGGAAGCAAGGCAAGCCTGGTGCTCAACTTCCAAGCTACTGACAGCGCTACGGAGCACAGCCCTGCCCTTCCCATGGGGCCCAGGGCATGGGGCGTGGCGCTGGAGCGATGGCAGAAGGGAACTGGGGATGCAATGTTAGTGAGGAACAAGCCGGCGGAAAACCCCAGAGCAGGGCTGCCAGACCATTGCCAGGCCACTTCTGGACCACCTGCGGGGTTCTGTAAACACATCAGAAACAGAGGCCAAGCAGAGAGCACCCACACCTAGGCTGATGACTGCAATGACTCGGAGGGATGGTGGCTGGTCGCTGCCCTAGAGCCAGTCACAGCAGAACAGAAACAGAACAGAACAAAGTGGGGCTGCCAGAGAGCCAGTGGTGTGTACCAGACCGCAGCGGTCCCCACCAGACCACAGTGGTCCCCTCCAGATCAGAGCAGTCCCCACCAGATCAGAGTGGTCCCCACCAGATGACCAGACGGCAGTGGTCTCCACCAGACGGCAGTGGTCCCCTCCAGATCAGAGCAGTCCCCACCAGATCAGAGTGGTCCCCACCAGACGGCAGCGGTCTCCACCAGACCGCAGTGCTCTCCACCAGACGGCAGTGGTCCCCACCAGACAGCAGTGGTCCTCTCCAGATCAGAGCAGTCCCCACCAGATAAGAGTGGTCCCCACCAGACCGCAGTGGTCCTGATTAGACCGCAGGAGTTCCAACCAGACCGTCCCCACCAGACCGCAGCAGTCCCCACAGCTCCCCCGGCTGCTCCCGGAAGCACACTGTTGGTCTTTCCGGGTCTATCCTGGGCTGGAAGGGTTGCTGAGACCTGGTCAGTGTCAGCCTCCACTGAGAGATGTGAGGGGGCTGGGCACAAGGCGCCCTGTCCAGGAGCAGGACTTGGGGCTCCTGCATGGGAGGGGCAGGTTTACCCTTGAACCATAGACATCCTCTCTCAAGTGGCTTAAAAAGCTTCAAAACAACCTCAAACCACAACCCGTTTACTGGGTAGTCTACTCTAAAGAAGCAATCAGAAGGGTTTGTATAAATGGATGATCACTAGGGTGCTGTTTTGTAACGGCAAAAAACCCCAAAAATTAAATGAAAAAAAGGCACTAGTTAAATGTCCCACAACAGGGAAACAGATTAAGTAAATTACGGCACAGCCTAGAAGAGCATGTTATGTAACCATTAAACATCATCACTCTAAGGAAGATTATTTAATTGGGTGTAAAACAGTTGTGATAAAGTGTCAAATGAATAAATCAGGGCACACAACTATCTGCTGGCCCGTTTTACTGGGAAAGAGACAAGCCTGGAGAAGGCGCAGAGGGGGCTGACGGGAAGGAGCAGGAGAACGTTAACTGTGCTGATTATCACCTCCAGGGGAAAGGCTGGGAGAGGTGTCAGCTCTGGTCTATACGTTCTGTTATGCTTTGATGCACCTGCTAAGTTACTTTATGGTTAAGAAGCCAGGATCATTAGGAACTCAGTGTATTTTTCAGAGTTGCTGGGCGGTACAGACAGATAATGCTTTCTGTCACTCACAGGATGGATAGAGGGTCCAGTTCACCCTGAGATGACTCAGGAGGAGGCGCTGGTGACCTAAAACTCAGTGCCAAACTCAACACCACTGGGTCAGTTTTACTGCCAGCGACCCTGCAGGACACAGCAGAACTGCCACCACAGCGTTTCCTGGGCGCGGACCTGGAAGCAGATGGCCTCACCTTTCTGTTGTGAATGTGCCAGGGGGTTTGAACAGCTGACCCTTTGGCTAGTAGACGAGCATTTAACCACAGTGCCCACCAGGTCTCCTTCCACTGAATGACATGCAGAACCCAGTCTACTCTGACATGTGCGGGCGTGGAGAGTGGGCACTGAGTGGACAGCGCTGGCTAGCTGCCTCGGCATGCTGGACTTCAGGCTTCCCTGTCACTGCCCACGCACCTCCCCTGACTTCCGCAGGCAGCACTGCAGGCTTCTCCCTGACCTGTAACTCCATCAACATTTCACCAGCTCAGAGAGGTCTGGGAAGGCTTGCAGCTGCCGGGGTGGCACCTCGGCAGAGCACCTATGGCATGTCCTACCCTGGGTGGGGTGCTTACCTGCCACTCTCCCCCATGCACCACCTGGTAGCCCCAGGGAGTATGTGCAAAGGATTCTTTTAACAATCGCTTTAGCGGCTTCTGTCTGAGGAGCCCTGAGGTGCCGTGGTTACTGAGTGTTTAGATGCTAACGGAAGGGGGGGGTTCTAACTTACCCGGGGTCTCCACAGGAGCTAGGGAACCCTAGGGCAGCGCTGCACGTGAGGTCACTCGGAGCCTGATGACACTCAACAACTGCTCTCAGACCACACTGGCGCCATGAACCACATGAGTACTGCTCCTGCCCGCCTCTCCAGCCTGCTGTGGCCACAGCCCCAGCCTCGTTCTGTCCCGAGACTGCCCCGGCACCCTGCACCACAAGGTCTCTGCACGAGCAGGGCCAAGTCCAGCTCTTCCCTCTGCACCGTGGACCTCGCCGAGGGAGCCTACTGAGCCCTGGAAGGAGAAGGCACGTGTGTCCTGTGGCCCAACCCAGGCTCACTGTCAAGAGATGAGGAGTCACTGCTTCTTCCTGAACACCTCCAACAACAGGGAACGCACAAGTCACCAGGTCTGAGGTCAGCCAGCCCTGTCTGCAGCTGAGTACTGTGTGCATGCCTCCCCGCACATCGGTCACTCCCACAGAAGGGCCGGCGCTGAAGATGGCAGCTCTGCTGGGGAGGGGGCTTCTGAAACCCAATGCTAGTGCACACGTGTGCTGAGGAGACAGGGATCGAGGGGCAACACTGGCAAAACCACGCAGACACTAGGGTCAGTCTCAGCGCTGTCCAACCTGGCCTCCTCCACTGAGGAAACGAGAGACGTCCAAGTCAGCTCGCAGCTGGAGCACCACTGTCAGAAACGCAGGGGACTCGGCGGAGGCAGATTCCCGTTAAGTGCTGACCCAGACTCACTGCTGCGGCAGGAGATTGGGATTCTTCTCCAGCTGCCGCCTGAATGGGCCTGATTACTGTGGGAGAGGAGGCAGGGGAGGAGGGAACGTCTGGTCTGCATCTCACTCAGCCACCTCTTCTCCTGCCGCTTCCCACTTCCCAGCCCGGCCGGCAGCCTGGGGCCGTTTCAGAGCTGGCACAGTCCAGCTGACCCAATGGGCCGGGGCTCCAGCTCTACCTGCTGAGTGACCTTGGCCATCCTCCATACCTTTGGAGCCCACTGCACGTGGAGGCTGTGCTCCCCACTGCCGAGCCCCTTTGTTTGAGTAGCCTGCTCTCTCAGCCTGTCCATGGCTAAAGAAGGAATCGCTGACTCTGTGCCCTGTAGGTGGCTACCTACAGTGCTGGAGGTCTGGAGGAATCCTGCCTTCTACCACAAGGATCCCAGCAGTCAGCACATGCCCAGAGGTGAGCATGAAACAGCCAGGGAGCCGTCCAAATCCCTGCGGGGCTGCTTTCCACAATCAGTCCAGTGCCCGCAGCCAGTAGCCTGAAGGTCCAGCTGTCAACTTCAGCAGGATGGCTTCCCTAGGGCCTGCAGTCCACACTTCAACCTCAGCATCAAGGAGCAGGACCACTCCCCTGAGGCCTTAAGTCTGCACTTGAACCTCAGCACCAGGGAGCAGGATAGCTCCTAGTAGCAGAAAGGTCACACCATTACTTCAGCACCACAGGAAGGACAGCTCCATACTCCAGAGGCAAGTTCCTCCTGGGGCTGCGGCTTGAGTGTCCTGAATACCACTCACGCCACCCAGTCCTCGCTCAGAAGATCCTTAGACTCCTGAAAACTGGGAAGTCCTGTGGTCAGGACACCAAACAAACACACACACAAATAAACAAAACCAAACAGGTGATTTCATCAGATGACTCAGACACTCTAAGTCCCCAGGAAATAACGTAAATGCCTGGGTGGAGCTGCTGGCCCTCTCTGAAGACCCCATTCAAACAATGACCGAGTCAGAACGGCAGTGTCTCTGACGAGTCCCTGCAGCTCAGCTGACCACAAGATTCTGAAATGAGTAAGGAGCCGCTGGGGAGAACGATGAGCAGGGAAGGCAGAAGGGCCGGGGCAGATCTGAGGGCAAGGCTGGTGTGGCCTAGGTGGGCACTTCTGGTGCTTGGGTGGGCAAGGTGAGATCTCAACCAGGCAGTCTACTGCAGAAGTCTGACACATGGGCAGGTGCTTGCTGGCATCCAAGCCCTGGGCCCCCCCCAGGCCCCCTGGGAGATGAAGCTTCTGTGGGAAAGGGTTCCGTTTGAGGGAAGACAGCCAACAAAGGCTGAGGTCACATCTGGGCTTGTCCACAGTCCAGTCCCCCAAGAGCGAGGTCAGCAGAGTGGGGCTGGGACACAAAGCCTTCCTCCCACAGCAAGAGGTGAACAGGAGTGTCTGCCCACCACTGGCCCACCTGGGAGAGGGAGAGGCCAAGAGCCACATGATGTGGTCAGCCACTGACCCCGGACCTGACTCCCAGAGAAGCCTTCAGAGGACACCCTGGGGCCAGGCTCTGATGCCACCATCACAGGAAAGGCAGCGAGCTAGCTAGATGTCCAGTCTCATGTCACCGGCTACATGAGAATGGCCTGAGGCGGCCGGAGTTTCCGCTGCGGTGTGCAGTGGGAGACAGCTGCTTCCCTACCTGCTTCTCTGCCAGCTGCCCAACTGCACTGCGGCCGCCCACCTCCCTTCTGTGACCACCAAGGCCCTCTGCTGCTATCCTTCTCTGTAAATGACCTGTGTCCTCCTGATACTTGCTCAACACCAATTCTCCAAATGGGGCCTGGCCTGAAGCTTCTAGAAAGCTTTGCAGGGGGAGACGGGATGGGGAAGGCAATGATTGGAGAAGTGCAGGTGCCCCCCCCCCACTATCCTGTAAGCAGGGCCCTGAGAAGACTGTTTCAGGGTCCCATGAGGCCCTCCCACAGGCAAGTTCGCGTCATTCACACGAGGATACCATCCTGTGTCACTGCTGCCAGAGGCAGAACCAGGAACTGGGCAAGGATGTTTGGCCTGAGACCTCACTCCAGAGAGACTCCCAAGGCTTGGTGGGGTCAGGTCTCTGGGGTCTTTGGAAAAGCATACTGCCAATATCATGACCGTCATGGCTACTACCATTGGCTGGACACACTGCCCAGGGCCGTGGTCAATGATGACCACGGGCTGAGGACTTGGCGTGCAGGCCTGAACTCACTGCATGCACCAACCATTTGCAGGTTTATGTGCAAACACAGCAGCTCAGGGGCTTCCCCCGTGTGCTCTGCAGCCACTCAAGTACATGCTCACGGAAGTATGTGTGTGGTGGGGTCTCTTCACCTGCGCAGCCGCCGCCATCTAGACATCACTTTCCGTTTCCAGGCTCAGCCTCCAGGCCACGTGGCGGTGGCTGCACGTGACTCTGGGTGGCTCACTTCACTAAGCACCAGAAGTCACTAAGTCTGGCTCTGCAATGTATTTGCAAGAGTTACTGGCTGGTTAAGTGCTGAGAGGATAACTAATAACCCTGGGTTAGCACTCTTGCTTCCGAAAGGTCCCAGTTCTGAGAGGCCTGAGGGGCAGCTCTGCTCTGCACACGTGAGGTTACAAGAGGAACACACCTGACAGCAACCAGTAACAGCAGCATCACCACCAGCACGTATTTGTTGTCTGACCTTGACCTAGCTGTCCTGCTGCTCCTTCTGCTAACAGGACGTTTTTGTCCCCTAGCCTTCAAGTGGGAAGAGGAAGGTAGAGAAAGGGAGAAGTGGGAGAGGAAGAAGGTGAACCACCAAGCAGCAGAGCAGGGGAGGGGCTGCCCCGCCCACGGCTGACTCCAGGCTACGGTCTGGGCCTGCCTTCGGAGAGCACCATGGAGCTGGCTGCTCCCGGGGGAGGTGGCCAGGGTCCTGCAGGGAATAGCTAGGTCAAGGGTCTGGCTTTTCCCTCAGAACGGCTGTCCAGGCGGTGTCTTATACCACGGTGGCCCCGGAAGCTGGCCCTGCTCGATGGGGGGCTGTTTTCTCTGCAAGCAGGGCTGTGCAGAGCTTTGACCAAGCCCACAATTATCCCAGCATGCATCTGCGGAACCTGTTCGAGTGTAAACAGGCCGATGCTATTTCTAACTCTGTCTGCAGCCCCCTTCCTGCCTGAAGACTGCTCTTGGAAAAGAAAAGAATTGGAAGTTGCCAGGAGCCCATGTCCAGTATGATCTGATTCAGCGGCCACCTGGAATTGTACCCCTAGGCGCAGGGTGACTGGGGTGGTGCTGGGGCCGTGTGGCCAGGCTCGGGTCATGGGCCACTTCCAGCTGTGCCCCAGGTCAGCATGGCACTGGAGGTCCACTGGAGGTGTCAGGGATGGTGTGAGGGCCTGGATGAGGCCAGGGCACGTTGGGGCTCAGGGGGCGGTAGACTGGCAGCTCCCTGGGGAGGGCAGTGAGTCTGGGTCTCTGTGATGGGGGATGGGCCCTTGGGGTTGACTGTTCACAGAGGAAGTTGCCAGTCCCTGACCCCACACAGGCTGAGATAATGTTCTACAGGGTGCTTGCTGGTGGGGCACTTTCAAAAGTGGGGAGACCCCGAGACCCTGACTCCACAAACGTAAACTAATACAGCACCATGTATGCACACACGGGTCCTGGGAGGCACCACCTTGCCTGAAAATTCACAAGCTTGGAAACGGGACTACCAGTTCTACTGAGTAAAGGGTCTGGTAGCATAGCAGGCTGAGTGCTGGAACCCGTCGCCCACTCTGAAATCGGCTTCCTTCTCTGTGTACAGCCCTGGAAACCCCATAGGGCAGGCCTTCTGTGCCCCACAGCGCGCTGCCCTGCGACCTCTGCTCCGAGACACGACCAGAGCCCCGCCACGTCACCACCACATCCAGAGGCCCTGACCTCTGGCTCCAACTCAGCCTCAAGCCACAGCTGCCCATCATGTGAGGATACACTGTGGTGTGACCAGGACAGGTGTGCAGTACGTCGCTCGAGAGCCAGGTGGGACCCCCACCTCGGCCTGGTCAAGGGGCAGTCCACCCGTCCCGGTCCAAGCTAACACCTGTTGGCAGCTGCTGGCCAGTGGGCACCTGCCAGCTCACCATGCGTGTCTCCACTGAGCCTGGAGCAGTCCAGCCATGTGTGGTGGGTGTGGACACTCGGGCCACGGCACTGGGCTGTCCCTGTCTCTCTGCCATGATGGCCGGTCGCTGCCCACATGCAGACCGCACTACCCTGTGCCACGTCCATCCCGGAGCACGGGCACCGAGTATAACCCACCATCTGTCACCCTGACTGGTCCTGCACGCTGGTGCCTGAGCCGACACGCATTACAGCAGGAGGCAGCCCTTCCCCGCCCCTCCCGGAACTGGCATTGTCTGGATAAGCAGGCACCCACACCAGTGCCTCTGTCCCATGGTTGCTAACAGGGCACCTAGAGCTGCTGCTGGCCTCAAAAACGATGGGGGACCAGAGGCCTCCTTCTGCCCTCGTGGGTCCAGTGTTACATCCCACGCTGCTCTGCCTTCTCAATGCCATTTTCAAGGCCAAGGGCCACCACTGCTCCCGGTCAGCCAAGAACTACCACAGGTTCACTGGACACGAGGACCATCCTTGGCCCTGGTCAGCCAGAGTGTGACCACAGACATCACGTTGAACCAGTTCCAACTCCTGGTCATCAAGCACAGCCGCAGCTCACCTTGAATGAGTTCCCCCTCCCGGTCACCAAGTGTGGTTACGGCTCCCCTTGAACCAGTCCCTAAGTGTGGTCACGGCTCACCTTAAATGGGCGCCCCCTCCCAGTCACCAAGTGCGGTCGTAGCGCCCCTTGACCGGGTCCCCCCACCCAGTAGGAGCTCACCTTGAACGGGTCCACCACCCAGTAGGAGCTCACCTTGAACGGGTCCACCACCCAGTAGGAGCTCACCTTGAACGGGTCCACCACCCAGTAGGAGCTCACCTTGAACGGGTCCACCACCCAGTAGGAGCTCACCTTGAACGGGTCCACCACCCAGTAGGAGCTCACCTTGAACGGGCCCACCACCCAGTAGGAGCTCACCTTGAACGGGTCCCACCACCCAGCAACGGCGCCTCGACCGGATCCGGGTCCCACCACCCAGCAGTGGCTCACCTTGAAGGGGTCCCTCCTCCCGGTCCCTGAGCGCAGGGACGGCTCACCTTGAAGAGCAGGCAGTCGGCCTTGTGCTCGGCGTACATGGACGTCAGGCGGTACTGGTTCTCGGTGGTGATGTCGATCTGGTAGCCCGTGAGCGTGTAGCAGACTTTCCGGAACTCCTGGATCTTGGTCTGGAAGACCTCCTTCAGTCTCTGGTTTTTCAGTTCTGCGCTTTCCACCTGCTTCTTCAGGTCTGTGGGGAGAAACGCCAGAGGGTGAGGCGCTTGGTGATGGGAGGGAAGGAGGGAGAGGAGGTCCCTCAGTGGTGAAGTCACGAGTGCCCCTGTTACTCTGACAGGAGGCATAAGCTGCACCTGCAGCTCAGGCTGCAGATTCACACCAGGCCCTCTCCCTCCTGAGGACCAGCGCCCTGCTGCACAGTGTGCTCACATCACCCTGACCTGGTGTGGTGCACCTGACCGCAGAGTGAGCGCGCTCACACCACCCTGCCCTGGGAGTCAGGTGTGACGACCACAGTAGGGAGTGTGACACAGGAGAGCAGGTGCCTTGTAGAGGAGGTGGACACAGAAGCTGGACACTAGACTGAAGTTCTGCGGCATCCCAGCATCTGACAGTGACAGCCACCTGCACTGGCAGGAGCATCACTGCTGCAGAAGCCGGCAGGACACTGCACCCAGAAGCCCCTACAGTACCAGGTGGAAGCCCCACTGGGCATGGAGGGGTTTGGTCACATTTAGGGGCTCCATCTGCAGGTGAGGAAGGGATCCCTAGAGGAAGCACTTGGGGTGTGATGAGGAGCTGTTCCTTTCTGGAGAGAAACCCCCAGGAAGCCAGCACCCACCTCAGCCACTTTCTCCTGATCCTGTGTCCCTGGACAAGCTCCCCACAGCACCAATTGTCACGAGTGACTCAGGAAACTGCCATGCAACACCCTCAGGGCCCAGGCCAGGCCAGCAGCCGAGGGTCCTTCTAAGTGGTGCTATGAACCCTCAAGTCAGAACGACTTAACCCTCCAGGGAACTTTCTGAGGCTATAGATTGCATGGGAGGAGACTGCTCATTTTCTGTGGAGCAAAGTGGATTCAAACTGAGTGCCTTTGGGTTAGCAGTACAGCTCTTTACCCACTAGGACACCAGAGGTTCCAGTAGAGGATTATAAGCACTGCTGTTCTTATAATGTGAGGGACGCCAACTCTCACATGAAACTGTGGAGGCCTGCGACCTGTTACACAGACAAGGGAACAGGCTCAGCCGTCAGCAGCTGTCCCTGCCTCCGAGCACAGAGAAGAGGGGCAGAGGGCGACTCCACCTTGTTGATGTGACCAGTCACATGGGACGCCTGGCACAGGACCTTTTTTCTGGGTGTGAGTCCCTAGCACTGGAAGCCTCCAGTGCAGTCCTGCAGGCTGCTGCACTCCCCCCATGACCATACCTATCACTGCCCACGGCCATTGCTGCCCATCACTGCCCACAACCGTCGCCTCAATCACTGTCCACGGCCGTCACTGCCCATCACTGTCCACGGCCGTCAACTTCATCACTGTCCACGGCCGTCGCCTCCATCACTGTCCATGGCCATCGCTGCCCATCACTGTCCACAACAGTCGCCTCAATCACTGCCCACAACTGTCGCCTCCATCACTGCCCACAGCCGTCAACTCCATCACTGTCCACAGCCGTCGCCTCCATCACTGCCCACGGCCATCGCTGCCCATCACTGCCCACAACCGTCGCCTCAATCACTGTCCACAGTCGTTGCCTCCATCACTGCCCACGGCCATCGCCTCCATCACTGCCCACGACTGTCGCCTCCATCACTGCCCACGACCGTTGCCTCCATCACTGCCCACGACCGTCGCCTCCATCACTGCCCACGGCCGTCGTCTCCATCACTGCCCACGGCCATCACTGCCCATGGCCGTCGCCTCCATCACTGCCCACAGCCATCGTGCCTATCTTGCCCATCACTGCCCAGGGCCATTTCTGCCCATCACTGCACATGGCTGTCACTGTCCACCCCACGTCTCCAGGGAGACACGGGCTCTGAATGCTCAAGTAATCGGAGCACAAAATCAAAAGGTTAACTGGTAGCTCTGACCCCAGGAAGCTTCTGGCCTCCCTAGCTGGCATTGCGAGCCAGAGCCTCTGGTGGGGACAGCTCGCCCATTCACTTGGGGCAGCACTACCTGCACTCCTGTGGCAGTTTCCAGTCCACACCCATAAGGGACATGCCTGCTCGTCCACTACACCGGTCAACCCCCTGGACGTGGCCTCCCACATCTCAAGGCCATCACCATTCCTCAGCCGGGGATCCTTGGAGTGAAGACTGGTTGGGGTGGGGACTGCTGCTAAGATCCAGCGCCAACCAGCCTCAGCTGGGCTCCCTGCTTACATAAATGGGGTGAATAATTCACATGAAGTTTGGATTAGATAAATAAAAGATGGCTCTCAGCGCAGAAATGTCACCACTTCCTGCCTGCTTCACTTACCCCGCCCGTGTTCACGGTCCAGCCCAACCAGGTGGCCGTGTGCGCAGGTTGCCCAGGCATGTGGGGCTCGGGGAGGTCCCCTTGGAGCCTGGCCGATACACTGGCCCAGCCCAGCCCTCTGCGAAGGCATCCTAAGCAGGGGGGGGGGGTGCTGGGGCCAGGAGGTGATTTCAGGGGCCCTGCTGCCTCATGAGCACAGCACCCTAGGGCATCACTCAGTGCCTGGCAGAGTGTTCCTGCGGCCCAGCCTCAGCTTCCCATCTCAGGCCCTGCTCACGCCCTCGGGCCCAGCTGTGTTCCCTGCACGGCACACGGCCAACTTCAGCCCCAGCTCAACCTCCGCTCCAGTTCAGCTGCTCTCAGGACACATGGTCCCCCGGCAGATGGGTGGGTGGGTGGGTGTGTGACAAGGGCTGGGACACTGCCACAGAGCAGAGCCAGGACGTGGCACCTGGCTGAGCTTGGAAGTGACACCTGGCTCCCCCTGGAATCGCACGAGCAGCTGTGAAGGTTCCCTACAAGGACGGAGGGTAAAAAATAAACACCCTCTTACGTAAATGCGGCCGGTGGAGAGCGGGCCATCCCGAGAGACGTGGGCACGGAGACGGCTTTACAGCGCATCCCCCTAGACAGCAGGATGGACACAGAAGGCGGCTTTCACTGAAGGGGCAGGTGAGGTAGGCTGTGCGCGGGAGGGTGCAGTCCACGGCCAGACCACAATGGCCATGGCCGCGGGCTGTACCCTCTCCCCCGCCCGTCTGTCAGGGGACCCTGCTGTGGTGGTGGGCATGCTGCTGGCTGCTGGAGCTGTGTCACTGGTATCTTACACACCAGCAGGGTCACTTGACAGGCAGGTTCAGTGGAGCTTTTGCCCTCAGACTGGAAGAAAGGGTGCTGATCTACTCACGGATGACAAGAACTCTGAGCTCCCTGGGTTCAGCCGCACCAACAGGGTGGGGATAGGAGGATGACCCATCTGGGGAGGTGGAGGGCAGCAGGGGCTAGGGACAGGCTTGAGAGGGACAACTGCAGCAATGACGCAGGAGGGTGAGGTCGCACAGACAGCCGACACTCCGGCAGGTGTCCCTCTCTATGCTTACCAAAGACAGCCCAGGAACGAGTCCACTCCACCCTCTGGGGGCCCAGCCAGCCAGGAGGGACACGCAAGTGGATACACGGGGCTGTTCCTATGCAGATACGGGAGGAGAGGGCTTCTTGTGCAAGTGCCCCACCCACCTCCTTGTAGCCCCACGGAAATGGCAGCAACATGCTGGGAGGAGAGGCCGCGTCTGGCTGAGGTCTCTTGTATCACAGAACATTCCAGAGGCTGCAGACCCTGCTTCTGGCAGCAGCTTCGTTCAGGAATTGGAAGCTGCTTGTGAAATGTCCTCTGGGAACTTTGGACAGAACCATTTTTCTTTCTGAAATGTAAGTAAAATGTTTACCCAATGCAGAGATTTGGAGCTTAAACAGCAGCGCTCAGGACCATGCTCTGTCACCAGAAGAGGCCTCAGGCCCAGCTGAGCTGCTCAGTGGGGCTCGACCGCACACCTGCTGGACTGGGGGCGCAGGGGGTCACCAGCAGTAGTGAGCAGGGAGGAACTGGCCAGACTGCAGTGGGTGCCTGTCCAGAGCCCAGAAGGTGACGAAGTGTGTTCCCTTCAGAAGCACCTTTCCTGGGGCTTGAACCACCAAGCCAGTGAGCGCCTGGATGGGGATGCTGCACCCACATGACCTGCTCACCTTCCAGGGGGGACCAAGGTACACAATGTACAGTGCCACAGGGCAGAGGAGGGCAAGTCTCGTGCCACCCGTGTGCGCTCACGCGCGTGTTCTGTCAGGCACAGACACAAGTGCATGCACACACACACACATTCCCACACAGAGTACACACATGCACTCTGCACACACTCACGTACAGACCCAGTGCGTACACATGAGCGAACATGCACACGTGTGGCACATATGCACAGCACACACACACTCTGAGCAGCCCTGAGCCCTGTGCAGAGGAGCTGAGCTGCCGACAGCAGTCACAGGCGCACGGGTGGGAGGTGTGGGCCCTCTTGGTAAACATTACCCTTGCGACTTTCTCAGCCGCTTCAAGAAGTATCATTAATCTTGTCCTTCAAACTAAAACACAGCCAAGTGGTTTTGCAGGGGGAGGGATGTGTGAGCCGTTGGCGCTGAGGGCCTGGTGGGGCCAGAGGGTTGGGGAGAAGGGCGCATGGGCTGGGCGGAGAGGGAACTGGGCATATGGACTGGGCCCGAGGTACACGAGGCACCCAGGCGGGGTGATGGACTGAGCGTATGGGCCCGAGGGGACACTGGGTGAGTGGACTGACCCTGAGAGGGGGCTGAGCACGCGGACCAAGGGGGAAATGGACACATGGGTTTGCCTGAGCGGGCGTCCCCTGTGGAGGACGGACTTGGCCTTCACTCAGTGGTACTCAGGACACAGGCATCCAGACAGGCCCTGTCCTGTGGCAGCTGGCGGGACACCAGTTCAGTGGAGGGCAGTAGGAGAGGCAGGGAGGGGCACTGGACCCTGACCTTGGCCAGGACAGTCAGTCTGGACGGCAGCCGGACAAGCTGCCTCCATGCTCTGCACCTCCAACTTCTCATCGTGGTGGTACTGGCCCATCTGGGTGCCACACGGCAGAGTGCATCAGCACTGCTCACGATGAACACAGGTGTGCCCAGGTGGCACCAAGAGCCAGACGCTCAGTCACTGGCCTAAATGCTGGTGGTTCAAACTCATCCAGAGGGGCGCTGGTAACCAGGCCTGGCTGTCTACTCCCAAACTCCCCAGCCTTGAAGGAGGCCCCCTGATGGAGCGGGAGAAATGTGGCCCAAAACTTAGAATCACAGAAAGACCAAGACTGGGGACCCCCGAGAGACACTTATTCAACCCATGAGCCTGGGCCTGAACTTGCCCTGCGTCTCAAGGTCCAGTCAGTTAATTTCTACTGTGAACCATCAAGTTGGAACAGACCCACAGCCAACCCTCCAGGGGGTTTTCAGCGGCAGTAAATCCCAGGAGTGGACTGCATCCTTCTTCAGGGCTGCTGGTCGATTCAAACTGCATATCTCATGCTCCACACAGGTCTATCAGGTGTGCACCACCATCCGGGAGAAGCACACACCTTAGAACTGACCATGTGAGATCAGAAGGGCAGTGCTGGTCCAGGGATGGTGCTCAGAGGACAGGAGGCCGAGAAGTACTGAAGTTCACAAACCCAGGGAGCAGGTAAGAGTCACGCAGGGGGCCACAGTCAGTGTCACCAGATGAGGTGTGTCGGAACAGGAGACTCAGTGCTGGTCAAGAACCCGCGTAGTGGCCACACCGCACACAGGGCTGAGCGAGGGGGACCAGCTGAGATCAGACCTCACTGTCCCAGGATCGGCCTGGGAGGTGCCCCTGTCAGAGGGCGAGCTGCGCGTGGCCTGGAAACAGGGTTCCGCAGACCAGAAGCGCCCAGGTGTCTGTGAGCTGTGCAGCTGGACTCCACCTGCAGCTCTGGGGCGAAGGCTGGGCAATCTTCCCCCATGTTTTACTGCCTCTAAAAGCCCGATGGAGGGTCAGCTAAGTCGGATGCTTGGTAAGCTGCTTCCGGTTTCTGGGGTGACTTCTGGTTAACTGCTCAAGTGCTGACTAGCAAGTCGGCTGTCTCAACCCACAGGAGGGGAGGCTGCTGATTACAGGTCGCTGGGGTGCGGGGGCCGAGACGAGCACCACAGCTGAAGACCCTTCTGGTCCAGATGGTGGTCCGGCAGCAAGACGGACACACTGGGAATGTGGTCCTGAGCCAGCAACTCAAGCAAGGGGAACGGCCATCTGTGGGACGTGGGCTGTGGTTCAGCGACCACGTGCAGAGGAGACGCAAGTGGATGTTCCAGCATTGGAAGGGAAGTCACCCCCGTCTGGTGAGGTACCCAGGTGGAACCAAGAACATGATCTATCTGGACCAGCAAGATGGGCAGCCCCGCCGTGTCCAGGCCCCAAAGGGCTGGAGCTATGGGAAGCTCACAGCAGAGGAGTGAGGCCCTGGGCTAACCACAAAGGCCTTGAAACCAGGGGGGTTGGGAACTGCCCAACACCAAGGAAATGCATGTCTCGCCAAGAGTGTTCTGGGGCCTGGGTCCACTTGAGGGGTCTACGTCCTGCTGAGGGGCCCGTGCCCAAATGAGGGGCCTAGGCCCAGCCAAGGGGCCCGTGTCCTGCTGAGGGGCCCGTGCCCAGCCAAGGGGCCTGGACACAGCAGCCCCCAGGACAAGCCCAGTCTCCAGGGTGCTGCCTCTGCTCAGTCCTGTAGCCAAGCTGAGTGAGAGGGTCTGAATTATTCATGCCCTGCTAACTTCTAAACTATTTCAGTTTTACATTTTTAAATATTTAATAATTGGTTATCAAATATTGATGCCATTTTATTAGCAACTGTGGGAGCTGGGCAGTGCAGTATGTGACACTACCATCCTGGCCGCCTGCATAGAGGGAGAGGAGGGGAGAGGGACAGACAGATAAGCGGGATGTGCCATGGCTGTGCCCATCCCAGTGTGCCCTCTGTGAGCATGGTTCCCGGACCGTGGACCGGCAGACTGGACAGAGCAC
>NW_006399830.1:1368078-1398632 GCF_000299155.1 Elephantulus edwardii
GACAGGCGGACTGGACAGAGCACCGCTGGTTCTCGGGCCGTGGACAGGCGGACAGAGAGCACCGCTGGTTCCTTTCTGAAGCCTCCCTGCTCTGGCTGCAACAGTCAGGCAAGGGTGGCAGGTTCCAGGGGGCCCTGGCCAAGCTGACGTGGTTCTCCCTGCCATCAACCAGATGAGCTTCCGGGCCCTTTCCAAGCTGCCCTCCTCGCTGGTTCAGGAAGGGCGACAGCAGTGACCCTGGGACTGGTGCTCCATGGCGTCTCTGCTGGCCTGGGAGGGTGTAGCACCCCGACGCCGTCCCTGCCAGCGAGGGGCCCTTGGAGATGGGGCCCCACTGCAGGCGCCCTCCCGGTGGGCCAGAGGCTGCACCTGAAACACCATGCAGACGAGCTTGTCCCCATGTGCCCGCGCCGGTGGCTCCGACGTGTTATTAACATCTCACTGGGTGAGCAGCCTGTCACCTTGCACACACAAGATGAGGACACCAGCAACTACAACCCACTCGCCTGCAGGAAGGGAGTGGCCCACTGACAGGCGGCTGGTGGGTGTCAGAGGAGGGAGACGCCCCTCAGGACCCCCCCAGAGCAGCCCATACCCCGTCCACACCAGCAGTGGTGGCGGGCACGCGTGTGGTGGGCACACGTGTGGCAGCCCGCGGGGGTACATGCTAGCTCTGTGATAGGATGAAAGAGCTGTGTGGGGACCTGGTATAAACACTGCATCTCCCTCGCCTTCAGCCTGCGAACGGGGAGACTGAGAGCCCAGGAGAGTCGAACAGACAATGGTCCTCAGGGCCACAGCTCTTGGGTGTGGGCGCCTGGCCTGGCTCACATGTGCCCACTCACACATGCATACTCATGTGTACAAAGCTCTATGCCGCCCCCACAACTTGTCACACACACATATCCCATACCCCCCACGACACACATCATACACACAGTCCTACAGAAACAGCACACTCACCACCCCCCTGCGTACACATGTGAACTCACACACACCAGACACAAATCATACACACCAACACTCACACGATGCCTGTGTGTGCTCATGCACACACACGCCATCCTCCAGAAACTCATGCCGCTCACATATGCACACATGTGCACACACTGCCTGCATGCATGTGTGAACACACACACACACACACACACACACACACACACACACACACACTTCCAGAGCAGGATAAGCAGCGTTTGCATCACAAGTTGGGAGCAGAAGACAAGCTGTTACAAGACCTCAGCCACGTCCCAGCAGCTTCCCTGGGCACACAGGGCTCCAGGGAGGCTGGGGTGGGGGGAGGGGGGCTAGCTCAGGGCTGGAGTCACCTTGGGGTGGCGGCAGCCCTCTCCGAGACTCAGGCATTTCAAGTAGGTCCTGCTGTGTCCACAGGGCCCCCCACATCTGTCCCCAGGCCGCTCCTGGAGCAAGGGGAACCAAGAGGCGCCCAGCTGATATTGATGGCCCTCGCCCCGTCCATCTGTCTGCTTCTGGTGGGATAGGAATTTGAAATCTTCCAGCTCTCTGCCCGTAGACACTCAGTCTATTATTGTCCGTGCCAGGGAGATGCGAGACAGTGAATGCATCCGTAGCAGAGGGTCGGGATGGCTGAGACAGGCTCAGCAATCTTGCCAGCACAGTGCAGAAGGTTCTGAAAGGTGAGGTCCTTGCTGGCAGGGCAGGTGGGTGGAGTGGCAAGGCCAACCTCTCCAAGGTCAGGGAAGGTGGCCCTGGTGCTGCAGGTGTGCAGAAGCCCAGGGCGTGGGCGCGGCCAGGGCCTTGATTATAACACGAGTGGTTCATGGTGGAGATGAGGAGTGGACACTGCTGTATGGGAGGTCACGGTGAGTCAGGGCAGGACGGGACTTGACGGCAATGAACCACAGGAGACTGAATGCCAGACAGACAGTGGGCACTAAAACCCCGAGTTCTGGGCTTCCGGGGCCGAGCTTGCTGCCAGTGAGTGAGTCCTGGCCCTCACTCTGAGCATCTAGTCAGTCAGTCCCAGGTCACTGCTCATCAGTCCTGCGCCCCCATTCAAGAGCTCAGCTACTAACCGAGAGGACAGAGGTTGCAACTCACCAGCCGTCCCTGTAAGTGTCACAGCCTGCGGACCTCCAGCTGTTCGTAAGGCTCACAGCCTCGGGACTTCTGGCTGTTCCGAAAGGGTCACAGTCTCGGGACCTCTGGACAGTTCTGTCCTTCCCACAGGGTCATTATGAGTCAGAACGAACTTGGGGGCCATGGCTTTGGGTTTCTGGCGGCTGGCTTTGTCCAGGGCCTGGGGACTCAGTGGGGACCAGCAGTTAGACATGTGTCCCTCGGCAGGCTCCACTCCGCCGTGAATGATGGACACAAGGATAAACTTGGCAGAGGTGCAGCTGTATGCCGTGCGGAAGGGTGAGGGTGCCAGTGAGGAGACCCCGTGGGAGGGACGCCCGGGCTGCCATCGGGGAGGGAAGGGCTGGGTCACGTGGGCGTGGTGGGTGGGGAGAGGCAAGGGACGGATACTGTGGTCGGCAGATGCCAGTGTACTAGGAACCTGACACTGATTCAAGCCTGACAGGGACCTTCTGCAGTAGAGGAAATGGGGAGACCACAGACTGCAGGGAGCACTCGGTCCACAGGCTGATCATTTTAGGTAGAACCTCACACTGGAGCAAGTGAGAGAAAAGCATGGAAAATAGTCAAACTCCCAAATTAGCCCCGGTGTGCTGGCCTGACAGCCTAGAGGACCTGGACCCAACGCTGTTCCCGGAAACCAGCTCCCAATCCAGCCGACAGGGCAGGGGGACAAGGGTAACCAGCACCCCGCAACTGCATGAAAATGGCCTAACGTGACGCTGAGGAACTCTGTGAGGGCTCTCCCATCACACACGTGCGCACAAAGACCGGGCGAGGGTTGTCAGTGCACATACAGTGTGAGAAAACGAGGTGTTGAGGAGCTCTGGGAACTGCCTCCCACTCCACACAGACACACACACAGGCCCAGACACACGCCCACAGGGACACACAGGTCCAGACACACGCCCACAGAGACACACGCAGACACACACAGGTCCAGACACGCCCACAAAGACACACAGATGGACAGACACATACAGACACGCAGACATACAAACCCAGACACACGCCCACAGAGGATACACAAACATACACGTATAGACACATAGAGACATACAGGCCCAGACACATGCCCAAGGAGACACACAGACAGACAGAAACACAAACACATAGACACACACAGAGAGGCACAGACACACACCCACAGAGGATACACAGACAGACAGAAACACAGACACATAGACACACACAGAGGCCCAGACACACGCCCACAGAGGATACACAGACATACATGTACAGACACATGCGTGGGTTGGAGCTGTGTAGGCTAAGTCGGCTTATTCACATGTCCCCACCCAGGCAGGCTGAAGCCCAATGGCGTGTCCAGGGCTGGAGTCCTTCCCGGGGCAGCTGCCTCCTCTCCCACCCAGAAGCTGCAGAGTTTAAGCTGTCAATGTCAGGTTACCAGCTGAGCACTTTAACCTGTGCCACCAGGGCCCAGCCCACTAATGTGAGGATTTTTTTCTTGCTGCTACTATGGCAAAGGACACTCTGGTGGCTCAGTGCACAGCAACCCAAAGGCAGATGGTTCAAATCCACCAGCTGCTTTATATGAAAAAGATGGGCACTCCTTCCCATGTGAGAAACCCGCCTCTGAAAACCTGCTGGAGGGTCAGCTCGGGGTCAACTCTGACCTGCTGGTGCCCAACACGACGACAACAACTGGTGAGCTCCAGTGCTGCTGCTTATCTCCGTGTGCGGGGAGGGGACGGTCACTGACGCAGGGGGGCAGGCGGCACCACCCCCGAGACCTCGTCAGCCAAGCCTGTGCCGTTGGCTGGTCAGCTGTGGGCAGTGGGAGAGGGCCCTGCGATAGCCGCCCAGCCCATCTGAGCCCGCAGGTCGGCGCCCGCAGGTCGGAGCCTAACGTCCTAGCAGTCCAGGAATTGGCTCCTTTCATCCGGGCCAGAGCGTAAACGCAAAAGGAAACCAGATCGCTACATCTGCGGAAGTAGGGTCTCCAAAGGCAACAAGGTATACGAGCAAGAACGGAACCAACGAATTGGGCTTCAGCAGAAGGAAAACCTTTGCTTATTGACAGATAAGCTATTAGGAGACAACAGCCATCTGAAAAGTGAGCAGAGGGTCCACACTAATGTTCTCCCACCAAAGAGGACACGGGAGGTGGGTGGGCATCACCAGGCCTCAGGGGGACACAGCCATGTGTGGACCCACATGCTCCCACCGGAACAATGGCCATTAAGAAGGAAGCAAGGACAGACCTTCAGGAGGATCACCACACGGGCAACGAGAGATGGTGCAGCCATGGTGGGAGTGCCCACTCACCGTCCGCTGCTGGGAGCTGCTGCGTCCGTTCTGACTCAGGACGGAGCTGCCTCGCAGGGTCCCGAGGCTGGAGCCTTTGAGCTGGCTTGTGAACGCATTAACCATTACGCTACCGGAGATGGATCACCTGGCCCAGCCGCTCCATTTCCACCCGGCAGGAGTGACTGCACCTGTCCAATGGACTCACCCCCCCCCCCCATCTCACCAAAGCAGTGTTCACAACAACCAAGTTGGACAGAACCCAAGAGCCCAGCAGTAGACGACAGAGACGTGGGGCCTACACACGGTGGTACTCCTCAGCCCAAGGGCCAACAGGCGGGGCAGGGGTAGGGCTCAGGAGTGGGTGGGGTTCCATTACTAACAGAGACAAAGGAGCCTAGTGTGGTAGTATGGACCGTGGCGGGCTGTTTACGGAAAGGTTGGCTGCTTGAATCCCCTAGCTGCCTCTCTTCTCCAGTTAAGATCTGCAGCCTCTGAGATCCAGGGGAGGGGCCCATGAGTTGGCATCTACTTGACAGTGGGTCTTTTGGTTCAAAGCCCTGGAACATTCCACAACACGAGGGACTTGGTCGTGTGCTCCCTGTCACTTGGAACGTCCACAGACGCGAGGTGTGACTGTGGTTCCGGGATAATCGAGATGGGCCATCAGGATGATGGGATGTTCTAACACATGGTCTGGTGGTGAGTATGCCAGTGTGCACACACCTGTGTATATGCATCTTCACCCTTGTAAACGCACATACACTCACACACACAGATGGTACACTTATGCACACACTGTCACACACACACACACACGCATAGGTACACACTCCCACATGTGTAATTAGAGCACGCACACATAAACACGTGCACAGGTACACACTCCTGTACATGTGGTCAGAGGTGCACACGCACCCATCTGCACACACACATAAACACGTGCACAGGTACACACTCCTGCACGTGTACAGAGGTGCACACGCACCCATCTGCACACACAAACACGTGCACAGGTACACACTCCTGCACGTGTACAGAGGTGCACACCCCCCACACGTGTAGTCAGAGCACGCACACATAAACACATGCACAGGTACACACTCCTGCATGTGTACAGAGGTGCACACGCACCCATCTGCACACCCCCCCACAAAAACACGCGCACAGGTACACACTCCTGTACGTGGTCAGAGGTGCACATGCACGTGCATACAGATGCACACTGGCACACAGATGCATACGCTGAAGCACAAAGGCAGAGGTGCACACCCATCTGCACACATGTGCGTGCACTAACATGTACACACAGATGCACACTTGCAAGCAAAAGCACACACACCAGCACATGCAGAGTTGGCACACACATCTATGCATACACATGCATTCATGTGCACTAACATGCACACACGTCCATGCCCACACACTCGTCTCTGCACACATTACACACACAAACTCTTCCTGCCCTGTCACCCAGCTGGTGGTCTGCTCTGAGTGACTCAGCTTCAACCAAAGCCCTGGGAGCAGCCTTCACGCAGGCAGTCAGGTGGAAGGGGAGTATGCCAGGCAGGGACCTTAGACTGGCGCTGTGGGTGGTACTGATAGTGTCTCCTGGGTGGTCGAGGCCGGGAGGTGAGGACAGGGCTACACGGCCAGCTCCAGACATAGAAGGAACAGACACCTTGTGGGGAGCAGGTTTGCACCAGGGGAAGAGCAGGACCAGGACTGTCGAGGAGCCCAGCACAAGAGCAAGCATCACTAGGTGGGGCCCCACGAGAAGAGGTGCCCAGTAGGACAGCACGCAGTTCTTCGGGGATGCCCTGAGTTTCGGGGAGCCCATGCCTCCTGGCCTCTACCTGAAGAAGGCCTCAGGCAGTGATCATCCACTCTCAAAAAACACCACGGGGTCCAGGCCTGCATGTCAGAGTGCACATATGCGTAAGCATGTGAATATGTGTACAGACACACATCGACCCAGGTGGATACAGCATCCAGAATGCTGACCACTGTGCCTGAGGAATGACCAGCCAGTGCTCTTCTGTTCCAACCTGAAGCACAGCCCCGGCTGGACAGTAAACAGGTGGACACAGGCCCCAGGAGCTGCTCAAGCCGTCAGTGATTTCAGTGAGAATCTCACCTGCTGCCTTGCATGCCCAGTGAGGGGCCGCTGCACACCCTGACTGGCAGTGGGGTGTGATGGGACTGCACCTTCTTCGTCACACCCTGGAGTGGGTGCTCGGGACAAGATATCTAAACACAAAGGCTCAAGAGCGTCCAAACTACAGTTATTAGGGCCAAACATCCAAGTGTTCTCCACTCATGCATCTCAGGCCATAGCAGAAACCTCCGTGCTGGCTGTCACAGTGGCTGTTCGTGGTGGCTGTCCATGACGGCTGTCCACTACACCTGTCCACTGCTAAGCTCTGGATCAGCACATAGCCAGGGCTCAAAGAAATTGGCTGTGTGAATCACTAAGGGGTCAGGTGTGGACAGTGTCCCTCAGAGGGACGCAGTGACATCCTGAACCCGTCCTGTGAATGCAAGCTTGTTTGGGACTTGGGTCTCTGCAGAAGTCATCAGCTCGTTTGAGGACAGGTCATGATCCCATCAGTGTGGTGTCCTGATGTCCTTTCACAAGCTGAGGCAGGGACAAGGAGGCAGGACAATGAGGTGACACTGCATCTATAAGCTCGGGTTGCTAAGTCTTGCCAAGACCCCAAGGCGCTCTAAATAAGAGCCAGCATTCAGCATCTGCAGTGCCCAGCAGAGCCAGTGTCCACAGCATCCAGCATCACCAGCATCTGCAGTGTCCAGCAGAGCCAGCGTCCGCAGCATTCAGCGCCCAACATCGCCAGCATCGCCAACATCCAGCGCCTGCAGCATCCAGCAGAGCCAGCGTCCGTAGGAGCATAAAGTCATGGACAGGGTCTCCCCTGATGTCAGAGAGAGCCAACACAGTTGATATGCTGGCCCTGGCCCCTGGGCTCCAGAGCGATGATAGTGAACTCTGTCCTCACAGCCACCAGGCCAGGCAGGGACTTAGACCATGGCCTCTGCTCAGGTCTTAGACTGTAACAGTGCAGCATGAAGCCTCTCAGCCCCCGCACTGGGCAGCACTCAGTGGTCGTTCAGGCGGCATGGCCATGTGGAACAGGCAGGGCCTCAGCGTCCTCCCATCAGGGTTTACCTGCCCTTTCCACACAGCTAACTGACCCAATGCCCACCCTGATGCCCTCCCTAGAGACTCCAAGAGGGATGGTTGAATCCCCTCCGCTCCATTCCTCTGCCCCCGCTGCCTGCACAGCCGACGACTAAATTACACGCCTTCCTACAGGCCAATTAAACACCTAATTGATGGTGTTACCCTTTATTACCTGACAGTCAGAACAAACAAACAGCACGCAGAGGCAGCGTGGGATACGTTGTGATTACAGCGCGACTGCACCGCCAGCCCACTACTGGGGAGCTGCCTCTGACCTGGCCGCCCTGCAGATGGTGACCCTTAGGGGCAGGTCAGAAGGGCCCTGGGGACTGGCCCGCCAGACTTCCCTGCCCCAGCTTCACGGCCTGTTAACCGTTACCCCTGCTGGGCAAGGATGTCCACCTGGTGAGGACTGTGCAGAGGCCTGGACAGGGGTTAGCTCCTCTACCCTCACAGGCTGCCCTGGCCCTGACCCCACAGGCTCCAGTGATGGGGTACTGCACCTTCCTCCCACTGCTCTGGAGACGTCCCCTAGTGGTTCCTGGGACTCCACCCATCCTTCTATCCGCCCTCTGGTCTTCCCATTGGTCGACTCTCCTCCCTTCTGTCCACCCATCCGTTTATCTACCCATCTTGCCATCTGTCTACCCATCCATCCTTCTGTCCACCCATCTTCCCATCTACCCATGTGTCTATCCACTCATCTTCCCATCTGCCCACCAATCTTCCCATCTGTCCACCCATCCATGTACCCATCCGTCTGTCCACCCACCCTTCCCTTCTGTCTGTCCACCCGTCTTCCCATCTGTCCACCCACCCACCCATCCATCCACCCATCTGTCTGTCCACCCACCCTTCCGTCTGTCCACCCGTCTTCCCATCTGTCCATCCATCCATCCCTGTCTGTCCACCTATCCTTCCATCTGTTTACCATCTTCCCCCGTCTGTCCACCCATCCATCCGTCTGTCCACCCATCCTTCCGTCCGTCCACCATCTTCCCATCTGTTTGCCTATTTACTCATCTGTTCGCTCAGGCTTCCTTTACTCACCCATTCATAGATCCATCCATCTACTCATCTTTCCTTCTATCCAACTATCCATCTGGCCACCATTTTTCCTTCGGCCACAGTCCTTCCTCCTGTCCACCCATCCATTTATCTGTCCACCTGTTCATCAATCTGTCCATCTATCCATATGTCCACCTATCCATTCATCCACCCGATCTATCTACTCACTTGTCCAACCATCCTTCCATCTACATTTTCTTCTATCCACTTGTCTACCCACCCATACAGCTGATCATACGTCCGTCAATCCATCTGTTCATATCCATCCATCTACCTACCACCCATCGGCCCATCCCCATCTGCCAGGCATTGTCTGGGCAATGGCGACAGCAGTCCCACCAAAGCTGCTGACAGCTGGACCACAGCAGCTTCCCAAGGTTTATGGGAGCCTCTGAGCGTTGGACCCCAGCTTCCCCGGGACTTCTCTTTTCTCGCTCACCCACCCATCCAGGACAGTCGGCCCTCTGAGGTCCTCCTGCCACCAGTGAGTGGGTGGCTGACCTCTGGGGTCCACTGCGGCGCTGCTGTGAGAGGAGTCCTCATGTGACCTGTCCTCCACAGAAGCTGCGGTCACCGTGGTCAGAAGGAGACAAAGAGGGGGACTGAAAGCCCAGGGGACTCCAGTCCCAGCACCCTTACAGACTGGACCACAGTGGGCATGGGCCACTTCCCCCCACTAAGGGGACCCTGCAGGTGCCTACTCCCCGGGTCTTGAGGGCCATGACTTCAGAGGAGGCCTGCACCCAGGTCTTCAGGGTTGTGACCTCAGAGGAGGCCTCCTCCCGGGGTCTTCAGGGTCGTCAGCTCTCGGGTTCCCAAGTCCATCTCCCGAGGTGCCTCTGGGTTGGCTGGAACATCCTCCCCCCTCTGGAAGTGAAGTACTTAACTGCATGCATCACCAGAGGCTCCATGCAGCCATGGAGCCCAGAGACAACGCATGAAGCATTCCAAGAACTAGGGAGTGAGAGGTGAGGGCCGGGGGAGCAGCAGGCTGGCAGGTGCCCACCCAGGGGCCTGGACCAGTACTCCTGACCCCATCCACGGGGTTCACTTTTCCCCAACGAAGCAGCAGCTATGACGTGATGCAGGGGCACCAGTCGGCCTGACAAACGCTCAGACACCAGCGATCACCCAGCCCCAAGGCTCAGGTTTGGGGGCAAGGGGCTCTGGTCACAAGGAATGAGGCTGGGAAGCCCCCACTGCCCTCCCCAAACATGGACGTGCAAGCAGAAAATGCTCCACACTAATACATATCTCAAATGCAGTTTCAACAAAATGAAATGAAGAGCTCAAGGGATTTTTTTCTGGAACATGAAGTAATTCTCAAATTCATTCAGAATTATGAACAGGTAAGAATATCCTTAAGTAAGAATAAAAAAAGTAATGTCTTGCTGTACACCAGATATTAAAGCATGTTTTAAAGCTGATAAATAAAACCAAAGTGGGAAAAGCTGAATAGATCCTATTATGTGTAAGAATTTCATCAGGACGAGTCACACTGCATGGCTGCCTGATGAATGACATGAGAATGTCTGCCTTGTGACCTGGGAAAAGACCATCACCTCACACGCACACCTAAAGGCGTCTCCAGTAGATGAAATCTTCAAATACAAAAATGTTTAAAAAAGAGAGAACCGAAACAGTGATTTCTCAAACCACTGGGATGCTTTCTGAACCAGAGGGTCGTGGGATTATTCAGACAAGGCTAGAAGAAAGCAGGAACTTCTGGGGAGGGGGACGAGGACTAAAAGACAAACTCTCCCACAGAGCAGAATTTGTAAAGATCATAGAGGCCGTGACTATGGAAACAATATACTGCTCAGAATTAACAAAAGAAAAACAATCACTCTTCACGACGAGGCTACACCTTCCTTTAAATCAAAGAGCTCCAACCGATGCGGCAAGAGTGGCCAATGCGGCGAGAGTGGCCGATGCGGCGAGAGTGGCCGATGCGGCGAGAGTGGCTGGAGAACCCCCTGCACGTCCCCTCCGTCCCACGCCCCTGGCCCCAGGCCCCAGCAGACACCAATCTGTCCTCACGGTTTAGCACTTCCCGTGTGTCTTCCGGATAAATGGAGCAGCATGCTGCTGTCCGGCCGTCCCCGGCCACGCGGCACCTCCAGCCCTCGCCCATGCTGCTGCGTGTGCCCAGCGTCCCCCGCGCTGGCTGCTCGACGTGCCACGGCTGGTTCACCTTCTCACCCCTTAGAGGACACTAGGGCTGCTATAGCCTTTGGGGACTGTGAATGACGGTTCTAGGAGAGATAGAACAAAAGTGACCCCATCTATCCCAGAGGCAGCTGTGACTGTGGCCCCCATTGTGGGCCTTGAAAAGTGGGAGACTCAGAATCCACAGTAGCCCCGAACTGCCATGAGCTCCCCGCATGTGAGACAGGTACCCCACTAACCATACTGGTGACCTTGAGCAGAACCAGCAGTGTGTGGCATAAAATCTCACCGCGGACATGGCAAGCCTCTCCATACAGTTAATGTCTTCTGTGACCTCCCGAGGGAAGCCAGGTGGCACAGTGTGCTATGTGTTGGGCTGCTAACCAAAAGGCTTTTCGTTCAATTCCACCAGCTGCTCTGTGGGAGAACAGTGGGGCAGCCTCCTTCCACACAGACTTGGAAACTCGATGGGCAGCGGCGAGCTGTGGCCTTGACGTGGTGCGGGTGGCTGGAGGCTCCAGATGTGCCCTTTGTCCTCAGTGTCCTCAGGTTGACTGAGGCTGGTCCCTGTCCACTCACTGAGTCAGGTCCACAATCTGAGTCAGGTTCACGATGCAGAGCCTCCCCCCTTTACCATGTCTGTCCCTGCCTTCTGGAGCTCCCACTGCGGGACCTCGGAGCCCTGAGTGTGCTTTCTAGGCTTCTCTCCTGTTACCCACATCTCTGCCTTCTGTTTTATTCTTAGAGTTTCAGGACAAATGTGGGCAGACTCCTTCCATAAAGACGAACAACCTTGGAAGGTCCCCACGTCAGAATGACCTAACAGTGGTGGGTGAGCAAGGTCTCCCAACTGTACACTGTCGTTGGGTACCACCAAGTCAAACTCACCCACAGCTGACCCTGTGGTCAGCAGGGGCCAGGGCTGCCTGTGCTGTGTGATACGCTGTCCAGCAGCAGGGTGGGCGGGCCTGTGCCCTGATACGCTCTGTCCAGCGGCAGGGTGGGCGGGCCTGTGCCCTGGTACACTGTGTCCAGCGGCAGGGTGGACAAACCTGAGTCAAGGTCAGAAGCGCCACAGACTTGCACCATGTGCAGCAGGAGGGCTTGGCTCCTGAGACTTATTGATGCCAGGACATTCCTGGCACAGCTGTGGTCAGTCCAATGCTTGATCTGTTTCTCGCAGACCTCCTAGTTAGAGGTCCAACACTTGACACACTGCACCACCAAAGCCACACCTGGTGCAGGCCCACAGGGCTCCACCCGGTGACATGCAGCACAAAGCCGGTCAACGTGAGTACCTGACACTGACCCGTCAAGCTCCCTGATGAAGCAGGTCTGACCTGTGCTTCCTCTACTTTTTTGGAATCCAGGCTGAGCCCCTGTGGGGACTATGGGGACTGGCCTGGAAGTGTGACCCCAGGGAAGGCAGGCCCAGCGTTCCCGGGCCACGGCCAGCCATTCCCTGGGGTAAGCATTTCTTCTAGGTTTTCTTGGCTGACCCTGTTCCTGCACTGCCACGTGGACTGTGTGCCCAGATTCAGGGCTCGGAGGGCCGTGCCTACTGCTTGGCTCCAAGCTTCCCTGAGGCCCTATGGGGACAAAGGAGCGGCATTCTGGGTGGCAGAGACAGCCCAGCAAGGGCCTGGGGCTGTGACAACTGGCACGACCCCCAGGAGCACTCAGAGCTCGAGGTCCCCGGCCTGAGGAGGTGCTCCAGTGGGGAGCGGAATGCATGGCTGCCTGTATCTAGTCCCCAGTGCTGCCAGGGGCACTGACGAGTGGGATGAACTTCGCCACTGAGCCTGGACTTGGGCCAAGTGACTGGCCACCCATCTGCCTGGCCCTGATAGGCCGCTGTGGCCCACCTGGGATGAATGGTCTGAGGCCTGTGGGCACTACTGCTGGACACAAGTGCTCTCTCTGCCAGGGCTCTGCAGAGAAGGGGAGGGGTAATTCAGAACTGAGGGGCAGACGGCTGGCCAAGGCCTCTGAGGCTGGAGACCAGCGTCCAGCACAGGGGAGGGGAGTTCCAGCAAAGCTGGAAATATGGCCTGCTCCCCTCCAAAGACAAGATGGACCAGGGGATGCAGACAACTCCAGCCTGGCCTGGTGCGGCCACAATTCCTACAGCGCCTGCATGCTCCAATCTAACAAGATGGCAGGACCATTAGGGTGTCGGTTAAAACCCCCAAACTGAACTGTGAGCGCACAAAGCAGGAAGAGTATGTGGGTGCACATATACGTGCATGCACTCGTGTCTGTGCACACATGTGGACACACACTTATGCAGACACACGTACACATATTCTCACATATACACACAAATGCATCCACACGTATAAACACACATGCCTGTACATACACACCCATGCACATATACACCACGTATACACACATGTGCACACCGTTCTTCCTGTAAGCTGTGTGAGAAATCGGGGGGAGAGGGAGCCCTCAGGATCACCATGTCCCCTCCAAGGAAAAGTCAGGAGGATTGGATCCTGGACCCTGTGGCCGGGAGCCCTCGGGATGACATCATCGGCTCCAGGGATGACGTCAGTAAGCTACAGGGCTGCTGCTGTGGGCTGGGCAGTGCCAGGGGGTGAGGGGCTGAGGCCACCACACTCACAAGTGGCTGGGAGCACAGCTGACAGCGGTGACACCATCACCGAGCCTGACCCACTGGACGGGCAGGTTCTGCTTGACGGCAACCATGTAGGACAGAGCAGAACTGCCCGGCGGGTTTCCACCCTTCTATCTCTCCAGATGAGCATGGCCTTACCCTTCTGCAGAAAGTCTGGTGGGTTTAAACTGCCTGCCTCACTCACACACTGAACAGCTCCGGGCGCCTGGGATGTGCTCGGTCTCCCGCACTAGCCTCAGCCTAGTCCATTGTGAGGGCTGCAACAGGGTGAGAGGAGGTCTGGGTGATGCCAGTACAGAGCTGGGAGCTCAAAACATAGACCTGGGGTCCCTGAGCCCTGGTCTGCCACGGACACTGAAGATAATGTCACCTGTGTGCGCGTGTCACCTGCCTTAGGGCCTGAACAGGGGCCATCTGTGTGAGAACTACCAGGCACAAAGGGGAATCAAGACCTCCCCCAGGACAAGAAGGCAGGGCCGATGCAACGGAGGGGCAGGCCAAGAAGGCCAGGGACCCCAGGGCATGGTCCCGGCCTCCCTCCACATGTGGCGACGTGGATGTGAAGGACGTGGGAAACTGCTTGAGAACATACAGCCCCGGGAACACAAGATGCGAGTGTCGAGAAAGCATGGCCCTGCAAGGTCACCACCAAAGAGAACTGCTGGGGACGCTACCTGGGCAGCATGGGGGACTGCGACGCTGTGCAGTGTGAGCTGACCCAGCCATCACAACGGATCTACCCGCAAAGCCCCCCTCTGACCCGCAGACGTGGGAGCATGGACGTGGGAGCAGGGCTACTGTGTGGAGAGGGAGAGCGCGCTGGTTCGGCTGCAGAAGCTCGGGCAGGGAGAGATGGCATCTTCTTGTAGGGCGCAGGGGTTTGTTCAGGATTACTGGGCCACACGTGGCAGATAAATGGGATTCATTTGCTCAGGGCCTGAGTGAGTCCCAGCTGCTGCCTTTCTGGCTGCGGCCAAGCTCTTCCCTACTGAGGGGACCTGTCCACACACCCTCAGCAAAGACTGCCAGACACTGTCACGGGCCCCTCGAGGCCTTGGGGCCCTGGCTAGGAGCAGGGTCTCACCCATTTCCCAGGGGCCACTGTGGACGGGTGCCAGGACCTGGGAGTCAGGTGTCACTGGAGAGACAAACGCACAGCAGTCACCGCCAGCACGTACCTGCCACCTCCCTGGCGGATGGCAGGCCCGAGGCAGCCTCGAGGTCGGGCACAGCGCCGCCCAGCTCCAGGGCGCGCACCAGCTCCCGCAGCCGTTCACACTCCTGCTGCAGCTGCACCTGGTCCTCACGGAGCCGCTGCCGCGCCATGCCGGCCGGGTTCATGCGCAGGTGCAGCACCTTGGTCCGGCTCTGGTCGTAGTCGCCCTGCAAGGAGAGGAGTGTGTCACTGGGGCCGAGGGATCGAGCCCAGCGGGCGGGCCGAGAGACCAGCACCACACAGGACGGCCTGGCTGTGCATGGGGTGGGACGCAGTGGTGAGCCACACGTAAAGGCCTGTCGCGCTGTGGCCACGTGCAAGTTCTGTGAGTGATGCCCACAGTGGACACACGCACATCCTGTGCGTGCTGGATGACGCCCACGTTGGCCATGTACACATCCTGGATGGGTTGGGTGACGCCTACGGCAGTCACGCACATGTCCTGGACGTGCTGGGTGATGCCCACAGCGGTCATGCACATGTCCTAGAAGCAACAGGCATTTACCTGCAGAGCCACTGGGCAGTGAGAACCACCAACCTTCTGGTCAGCAGCAGAGCACTGACTGCTGTGCCTCGAGGGCCCGGCAGGGTCCCAGCGTTCACGCATGCAGAACAAGGCCTTCCTGCTGGAGGGCACTTCTGCACCCCCATCCCCATCACAGGAATACGCTGCCGTGTGCCTTAGAAGGGGCCTCTGTGTACAGTTTTCTGCACTGGAAACTGATGCCCTGACCCCCACCTCGAGCCCCAGGCTGCGTCACAGGAGGGACCTCTGAGGACAAGCGGGCGAAGGCGGCTCGCTGCCAGTCAAGAGAACGGTATTTACAGAAACAGGAATCTGCACCTCAGCCCTCCCTCCCACCTGCCAGAGACGTGCTGCCTTTGATGGGTCTAAGCACGCAAAAATGCAAATTAAAAAAATGCAAAAAGCCTGAAAGATGTGCATCTTGATGAACGTAATCAACGTCACGGAATTGAGCGTAAAAAGCGCTGAGTTGGCAAATGTGAAGTTCTCTGTATCTCACACACACACTCTCTCTCTCTCTCTCAGAACTCCTAGGCTGTACAGCCAGCGCTCTGGTGGCCTAGTGGAAAGGAGCTGTGCTCTGAACCCAAAGATACATGGTCTGACTCCACGAGCAGCTCCGTGGAAGAGGGCCGGGTACTCTGCTCCCATGAGGTCACACTGTCCCCCCAAACACACATGAGGTCAGCTAGGAGTCGTCTGACAGCAACACACAACAGGCTGTATGGAAAGGCTCTGTGGGGTGATGAGGTATCAACTGGGCTGCAAATCAAGAGTCTGGCAGTTCGAATCCACCAGCTGGTCCTCAGGAGAAAGATGGGCGATCTTCCCAAATGGATGGCTTTGCAGCACAGAAATTCCTCCTCAGGCTCTCGTTGGCAGTGTACTTGGTTTGGGGTGCACAGAGCTGGCCGGGGGGCTGTGGTCCATGATCCAGGGTGAGGAGTGGGTACACTAGTGCTGCAACCCTTCCTTCCCTGAGCCAGAGAGTGCTGGGACCCCCTTCTCTCAGACGAGGCTGTGGCCCCCTCTTGGAGCTGGCTGTGCTCAGGCCCGCGGCCTCACCCCTCCACCACCCCGACCCTGGCCCAGCACAGGGGGAGGGGGTCATGTTCCTTCCGTCTCACTGGAGTTTCAGGTGCAGGGTCCTTAGTCCATGGAACAAGGACGTATCAGAGATGAAAGGGGACACAGCACACACAGAGCTGCAGAGTCCCAAATGTCAGGAGAGGCGACAGCCGTGGCTCCTGCAGGAGGACACGTGGACAAGGCTTGGTGGCCTGGGCCATAAGATGTAGGACGGTGGACAGTGCAGACCTGGCCACAGCCCTCCAGCCACCCTTCCTCCAGAGGGCAAGGCTCCAGTAGCTCTCTCCGCAGGAATGGCTACTGGCCACTGGGCTTCCAGGTCACGTTTCCATCAGGACAGGAGACAGTGGGCTGGGGACACAGGCCTGGGTGGGGCCAAGTTGGTAAGTCCATGTTGGATCAAGCCTGTGGCCTCATCCTCGCTGGTACACGCCCTTTGGTCAGGCACGGGCTTCCGGGAGCCCAGGCTCCACGAAGGACTGACTACAGGCAGGGGTGTGGAGGCAGATCATGCCAGGGACTGTGGTCTGAAGGGGTCTCCGTGACCCCTGTGGTCACCTCTCTTTCAGGAAGTCTGAGGACAAGAGCAGGAGCCCACTAGATAGTACGCTGGGAACTGGCGAGCCCTGCATGACGTCGACTTGCAGGTAGACGGACTTTCTCTACCTGATGACCGAGGGCAGGGACACCACCTGGCTCTCTGCTCCAGCTCCCTCACGACCTCACCACGGCTCCAGGCCAAGGGCTTGGTGTTCCTGGGTTCATTCATCCCCTCCTTCCAAGCACCTGTTCTCCCAGACCACCCAAGAATCCACCCACCGTCACCCCATCCACCCGTCCAAAGCCCAGCTATCCGTCCACCCACTCACTCACGCATTAACTCACCTTTCTACCACCTGAAGATCCACCTCATCTGCTCACCCGTGAAACCAGGCGTCAGACACCACACATCCTTAGTCCACTTATCCATCCAATAACCTATGTATCCCCAGCTACCAACCTCCCATCCACCCACCCACCCATTAACTCATCTATCCTCCCACCACCAGCCACAACCCTCTGTGTGCTAACACACCCTCATAAACACCCCACCTTCCCACCGACCCACAGCCCCCTGTGTGCAAACACCCCACCCACCCACCCCCACATGCCTCCATGCACTAACAACCCCCAGCCCTCTGTGAGCTAGCACCCCCACCCCTGACCCTGACACCCTTTCGTGCACTAACCCCCCCACCCCCCATGTGATCTAACACACCCACCCCACACCCCTCTGTGTGCTAACCCCCCCCAACCACCAACCCCTCGGGACCCATTCGCCTTCTCACCCAAGGACCACTGTGGCTTCTTTATGTACTCACACTCCATCCACTCATCTATGCATTCAAGCCCTTCTCTTTGTCAACGTGCCTCAGTGGGCTTCAGAGGTGTCCAAATGTGATCCCCCTCAGCCCCAGAGCAGCTGGTGGCGCCTGACAGCCAGTCTAGGGGGGAACCCAGGCCTCAATCCTCATACCTGTCAACACTGTCACCTCTGCTACAGAAAAGCTGACAGTGCTCAAGGAGCTGGTGCTCTGTCACTGTCACCAGGGAGAAGCAAAAGTGCCCTCTTTCCCTTCAGGACAGTCCCAAGGTAACTCAGACACTGTTGATTTGCTGTTGTTAAGTGCCATCGAGTCACTTGCAACTCATAGTGACCCTGTGTACAGCAGCTCTGAACCCTGCTCTATCCTGTGCCAATCTCACTGTTTCCGACACACCTACTCCCATTACCCCAGTCACTGAGTCAATCCATTTCATCGAGGGTCTTCCTCTCCTGCGCTGTCCCTCCACCCTCAAGCATGATGTCCCTTTCCAAGGACTGGTCCCTCCTTGCAACATGTCCAAAGTATGTCAGATGGAGCTTCACAATCCTTGCCTCCCAAGAGCAGCCTGGTTTCGTCCTCTCCAGGACAGACCTCTTTGTTCTCCTGACAGTTCATGGTATACTCAATACTCTTTCACCAGCACCACAGCTCAAAGGCATCAACTCTCCTATCACCTCTAGTCATTGTCCAGCTTTCTGATGCATAGCATGTAATTGCTGGTGGGACTGTAAAATGGTACAACTACTCTGGAAGACAGTTTGGCGTTTCCTCAAAAGCTGAACACTGAAATTCCATATTACCCTGAGAAAATGACAATCGGGGATGTGTACCCCAATGTTCATAGTGGCATTGTTCACTATCGCAAGAACATGGGAACAACCAGAATGTTCAACCACAATCGAATGCACTGAGAATCTGGGGTGCGTTCACATGCAGCACGCAGGAGTAATGATTTTCTAAAGTACTACCTAACACGAGAGGAACTGGAGAGCGTTATGCTGAATGAACCAACTCTGATCCACAAGGACAAATACTGAACGAAAACCTTAGTGTAGAAATTGATAACTAGTAAAACGGATGTGAGGATCCAAGAGGGGGAGGGTAGGAGGAGGGGGGAGAGGATGGGCAGGGGGCAATCACAGGGTCGCACAATTTGATGGGTAGTGGGAAGGGCGGGTACAGGAAATGCGAAAGATTCAGTGTGAAAACAACATATGCAAACTTTGTAAGTAAACCAGTATAAAATAAAAACTTATGAAAAAAAAAGGCAGTCCTAAGATGTTGGCCAGAGGGGACACGGCCTGCCTCCCCTGCTGCCTCCCTGCAAGTGACAGAGCAGGTGCCGCTGAGCCCAGCTTCCCCTCCCAGTCCCACACTGGTACCACAGTGGCCCCCAGCAAGAAGCTGCCAGCAGAGCTGGGACCACAAGTACATTCAGAGGACTCTGGGGACATCTGAGGGAGACGAAAGCTCGAGGAAGACATGGGACAGCTGTAAACCGCTGCAGGAAACGTGTTGTGTTGTTTGATTCCCGGCTGAGAAAGCTGTGCAGATCCTGACGGAATCTCAGAAGGGAGACTTCTGAGCCGTCCTTTGAAGTGCACAGCGATCACTGACTGTACACTAGACTTGTCTGCCAAGCAGCCCAGCTCAGAGGCGGCCCGGGAGCCCGACGACGGCGCTGTCAGCTCAGAGGGGATGGTGGCCCAGGTGCCCGACGGCGCTGTCAGCTCAGAGGCGGCCCGGGAGCCCGACGGCGCTGTCAAGCTCAGAGGTGGCAGCTGGGATACCTGATGGTGCTACCAGCATGGAGGTGGCCAACTGCAGCCCAAAGGAGATGTGCTGGGCAGCTGTGGCCCTCCAAGGGACTAGGGCTGGGGAGCTGACAGGCTCTAGATGAGGGCAGGAGGTCAGAACAAACACTGAGTGGGGTCACGAAGATGGTGTGCAAAGCAAGAAGAAGTGGGGTCCAGGGCTCCCTGGTGGGCTGAGGAGGAGGAGGATTCAAAGAGAGGTGGGGTCCAGGGCTCCCTAGCAGGTGCTAAGGAGGAGGGGAGGGGGATTCTAATAGGATTGGCATGGGTGTTCAAGAAGCATCACCCCACAAGCTGTTATGAGAAGTGCAGATGCTGAGGCTGGGAGAGCATGTGACCCCCCGAGAGCACAGAGCAGACACGCTGAGGGCCACCATGACCTGGGGTGCTGCCCAGCCCAGGCATCCTCTCCAAGGCTAGGGCCATGGACCGGCTCTCTGACATCCAATCCCGTGGCAGCATGTGGACACCCAGCTTGGACCCCCAGGGGGCCCAGGAACCTGGCAGCTCCTTGGGTGGAGCTCCATTCAGTTGTTAGGGTGCAGGTGCTCTGAGCACACCCTGCTGCTCTGGGCCTCAGTTTCCCCCTACGGCAAGAGTGAGAACAGCAGTTTTGACCTTTAAGGGTCCAGAGAAGCAAACGCCTCCCTGTGCTCTCTACTTGCTCCCAAGAGATGTGGCTGCCCCAGGGTCTCGGAGGGCTGAGCTGAGTCAGTCCCCTTGGCCCCCAGGGCAGAGGATGGGCCTCTAGAGGACCTGTCCAGCCAACCAGGGCCCAGCCCCCCCGGACGGTGCAGCAGGAGGGAGTAGGGCTGGCGGCTGGGCCCCTGAGTGCCTGAGGCGCATACTAAGAGACCCCGCTGGGCAGAGGCAGCAATGCAAGGAGAATTAAAAAGCTCAGTTAAATAACCACCAACCCTCATGCATATTTATAGATCACCCGGCCTCGAAACCAAATCAATACCTCTCCTCACTGAAGGCAGCTCTGAGAGGAGGAGGGGCACAGAAGCTTCTGGAAGACCCATGGGGTGAGGGGCCAGGGCTGAGGCCCCGCTCTACCCCCTTCTCCAGGTTGCACCAGTGTCCAGGAGCAGTGTGGGTGGGTCAGGTGCTGGGGTAGGGGCCGTGGTCTGGGCTCACTGAAGCCAGGACAGCCGCTGCATCCCATACCTGACGGGCCAGGTGAGGTGGGGCCAGCAAGGGGCAGGACGACTCGGGAGGGCAGAGACCCAGGCCCACGATGTTTCTCTCCCGGTAAAAAGAAGGGGTCACCCTGGTCGTCTGGTGCTTTTTCTCGGGCACAGCCCCTTCCTCCTCTCCAGCCTATCAGAAGTAGCCCCCTTGGCACAACCTGGCGTCCAGGGTCCACAGCACTACTGCCCCTTCCCTGTCGCTCTTTTCACAGACTCCCCACCTTGCTGTGGTCCTACACAGCCCACAACAGCTCTGTCTCTACCTCCCCCCAATGCCCTGGGGGCCTCCTCTCTACCTCCCTCCTGTTCCCAGGAGCTCCAGAGAGGGACAGAGGGCCTGGGCCAGGTGCCAGAGGTCTCCACCTGGCGCGTAGTGATGTGTCCACATCTGTGCTGGGTGCTCCTAGACCTGGGAGGGTCCTGAATTCAGAGTCACCCACCTTGGAGGGTCCCTTGTCAGATGGTCCTTACCAGCTTCACTGCACTGCCGTCACCTGACCTGGGCATCACACACTTCAGTTCCGGGCAGGGCCCCCCGGCCAGTGGGCGACAGTGACAGAGAAGAGGGCAGGGCTGGGGTGGGGAGGAGGCTGGTGGCCGTTGGCAGCCCCAGGGGATGCTCCAGCTCCCTCTGTACTTTTGGCTACTTTTCTCTGAAAGATGAGGTGCATGTCCAATCACCATGGCCCCTTCCATCCTCGCTATAAAAAACTGGGTTTTCACCCACGTGCCCTAAACAGGTTCAAAAACCCAAGGTGTCTGTGAGCTGCTGAGGCACCCAGAACTGTGTCCACCTGACAGAGGGTGGTGGAGGGAGCGCCCCCTGGCCCAGATGCTCCCCGAGCCTCGGGTTCTCCTGGCCGGTGTTCCTCTGAGGGACTGGCTGAGCTACTAACCGCCTTCCAAGGCCAGGGCCACAGCCAGTACGCTGCCGCAAAACCAGGACCCATCGCTTCCTCCTGGCTGGGCACCTCCCTGAGCACCCTGCCATCGTGTGGGCTCAGTGCCCTCCTTCACCATCTGTGCCCTGTGTCCACCCCAAGCACCCCTTGACCTGTCCACACGGTGGGAGAGGACAGACCACGGGCAGGGTGCTCCATGACCACAGTACTGTCCTGGGTGAGATGTAGGCCTGGGCTCCACAACAGAGTTGAAGCGTGGTGACAAGAACCAGCAGGGGCACACGGTCCCATCTCTGGGCCTCCGAACCTCCAGCCGATGCCGCTGGCCTGGGCTGGGCCCTGTCACCCACAGTGCCACCTGTGGCTGTGGCTTGGGCTGTGTCACAGTGATGAGGGTGTAAATGACTCCTGGCAGAGTCTCCATCCTCAGCGGGCCTGGCAGCCATGTCCTCGTCACGCCCTCCTGCCAGGAAGTGGGTTATGAAGCAAGGTCACCAGAGGGGCCCAGGCTGGCCCAGGTCCTGCCCAGGCCACAAGCACAGAGAAGGAGGGAGGGGGCCAGGGGCCTCGAGGTCGGCTGGGACTGAGCTCCCAGGGTGACACTGGGGAGAAGGGCTTAGTATTCAGGGTGCATCCTGTCTTCATAAAAACCCAAATGAAACCAGCGCCCGTGGAAGCACGGTGGCTGTGCGCATGGCAAGCGGCTTTTTTTAGCCCCCGCGTGAATAAACATGAGCAGCCGGGCAGCCGCAGGCGGGCGCCCTTCCTCCTCCAAGTGTCTCCGAAAGAACCGTCAGGAAGGCCAGCCAGGTCCTGCATGCCCCCCTCGGCTAGTGCAGGCAGGTGCAGCAAAGGGGAGGGCGCAGTGGGGGCCGTGCTGAGGATGCCTCGAATGTCTGCCCCTCAGTCGTCTGGCCTCTGATGCTCGCCTCACAGCCCTCGAACCTCTGATGTCCATTCTATCCCAGTCCCCCCACTAGCAGTGGTGCCTGGCCCTCAGCCCCAGAACTGCACTGGACCCAAGGACGAGTCTTCAGGCTGCCACACGCCTCCCGTCCTCAGGCTTTTGACATCCACTCCTGGCCGCAGGGTCTCTGAAACATGTCTCCCTGACCCCCAGACTCCCACCCCCAGCCCCTAGATTTCTGAGGCTCATCCTCCATCCTGCCACTCGTTCCAATGCCAAGGTTTCTGACACCTGCCCCACGGCTCTCTGGTGTCACCTTCCCCACTTCACCCTTCAGCCCACAGGGTCAAGCAGCCAGCATGGGATCCTGGGGTGCAGGGGTCCAGGGTCTGCACCACCTGAGGCAAGACATGACCCTACTAATTGGCTCCCTGAGCAGGGGACATAAGTGTGTGTCTATGTGTATATATACAAATGAAGATCGATCTCGATCTCTCTCTCTCTACACACACACACACACACACACACACACACACACACATATATCTATCTATCTATCTCATACTGTTACAGATTTAACATGCAGAATTCAATCTTCATTGATAAACGCACAGCAAGAAAATGTAACTGAAGAAAAGATTCCATTACAAGGAAAATAAAAAAGAGGCTACAACACTTAGCAGTAAACTCAACAAGAAACGTGCCAGGTGGGCACACTATCTCTAGAAGGCTCCTATAGGAAGCAGGTGAGGATTGGACAGGAGGGAGGCAGGGACGTGTCCTGACCCGAGAAAAGCAGACTTCCCAGCATGGATCCTTCCAGCTCACACAATCCTGCCAAGACTGGACTTTCTCAGAGGTGGGGCTGCTAAAACAGAGTAAGGTTTATTTGGAAACTTGTGAAGATTGTGTGTCAACTTGGGCAGGCCCCACTCTCAGTAGTTTGGCAGTGAAGATGCAGACAGGCCTGACCAAGAGACTGGATACAATGTAGTTACCTCCAGATAGGAGCTCACCCCACACCCCCTTTGCCCCCATGAAATCTGATACAATGTTATGTCCATGATGGACTCTAGGTTCAGTGTAGTCACCTCTAGGAAGAGACCTGATACAATGTAATCAAACTCATGAGATCAGCCTAGAGCTTCATGATGGGCTCTTGTCCTTCCGGCTGTCAAGTACAACTCATAGAGAAGCAATGAACACCAGATCTGAACCCTGTCCTGTGTCATCTTCACACTTCCCGACACACTAGAACCCACTGTGGCAATCGCCATGCCAATCCACCTGGGTGAGGGTCTTCCTCTCCTTCACTGACCCTCTACCCTTTACACCATCATGTCCCTCTCCAAGGAATAGCCCTTCCTAGCAATATTCTTGAAGTATGTGACACAGAGCCTCATCATTCCTGCCTCTAAAGAGCGCTCCGGCTGCACTGTCTCCAAGATAATATCTGTTTGTTCTCTTGGCCATCTATGTTCAGGGCTCTTCTCTAATGCCACAGCTCAAAGAAATAAATTCTTCTGTCATCCTTATTCACTGTCCAGCTCTCAGATGCAAAGGAAGTGATCAGAAAGACCATGGCCTGAATCAGACACAGCTTAGTCCTCAGACAACATTATTCCTCAATAATTTGGAGAGGTCTCTAACTGAAAACTTTTCCAGTCCAATGTGTCTATTTCTTGACTGCTGGTACCAAGAGTGTTAACTTTGGGTCCAAGTAAGATGAAGCTGTTGACAGTTTCAGTCTCTTCTCCATCCATCATGATGCTACCTATTGGTTCAATGGTAGCTGTTGTTATGTGCCATCAAGTAGCTTGAGACTCACAGCGACTCTATGTTCAACAGTTCTGAACCCTGCTTTATGTCACTGAGGGTCTTCTTCTCTTGTGCTGTCCCTCCAACCTCCCCAACATGATGTCCCTCTCCAAGGACTAGTCTCTCCTTGCAACATGCCCAAAGTATGTCAGACAGAGAGCTTCAGAATCCCTGACTCCAAGGAGCAGCCTGGTTTCTTTTTCTCGAGGATGAACCTTTTTGTTCTCTTAGCAGTCCATGGTACATTCAATACTCTTCTCCAACACCACAGCTCAAAGGATCAATTGTCCTATCATTCCTAGTCATTGTTAAGCTTTCTGACACACAGCAAGTAACCGCAAAGACCATGGCCTGGATCAGGCACTCCTTAGTCTCCAGACTGACATCATTACTCTTCAGTACTCTGGAGAGGTCCTTCACAGCAGATTTTCCCAATGCAATTTATCTTTTGATTTCCTGGTTGCTGCTACCAATGTCTAGTGGTAAGAATCTTTGTTTAAACCAATAGGGACCAAGTGGGTGGGCCTTTGTATTTAAAAGTCAGTTGGGTCCTGCCTAAGAGGCTCTAGTTTGGAGCCTCCTGTGTGAAGCAGTTAGATTCGAGAATCAATTGACAGTCAGGTGTAAACTGACTGGTCATCATGATTTAGGTAACAATCAGGTGTGGGCTACAAGCCTCTTGTTTAAATTAATCAGGACCCAATAGGTGAGACTTTGGGATTAAAAGTCAGTTGGGCCCTCAGGTTTGTGCCTCTTGGGCCTGGTGTGAAAACTAATTTGCTATCAGAGTTACAAATCTAGGTGGTACAGCACTTGTTTGTCAATTTCCTGTACTGAGATAACTTGGGGTTGCTGTGATACTGAACATTCTGTCACTGGTGTGTCAAATGTCACAAGGGTTAGTAGATAGAGCTCCCAGATTAAGAATGACTAGGAAGCAGGATTGGCCATTCCCTTCTTAAATAACAGGCCTTTAAAAACCCTATGAACTCTACAGGAATGAGGATGATTATAGTGTAGCTGCTAGAGTCCAGATTGGAAGTCAGCTGAAATGAGGAAAAACAACAACGTGCTCTAGGTACAATGTAATAACTTCAGGAAGAGATCTGGTAACAAACAATGTCACTATCATCCCCATCACTTGCTGTCCTGTTCAGTGTTGTGTATAGTGAGACCTGCAGCCGACCCTCTGGCGGGTTTTCAGAGGCAGTTAATCACACAAGAGGAAAATGCTTATCTTTCTCCTGTGGAGCAGCAGGTGGCCTCGAACCGAGTGCCTGTAGGACTGAAGCACAGCTTCTTGCCTAGGCCACCAGAGCTGTACTCCAGGGCTGCAGGAGGCTGAGCTCATCATGACGTTGAATACATTGTATCATATCTCCTCCTAGAGGTCATTACATTGGAGATGACGCTGTATCTGATTTCATGGGGGGGGGTGATCTCCTTACAGGTGGTAACTACATTGTATCCAATTTCTTCCTGGGGCCTCTGCATCATAACTGCCTAACTGCTGAGAGTGACAGCCTGGCCAAGCTGACACACAAACTTCTGCTCCACCATGAGATCTGATACAATGTAATCACATCACCTGAAGATAAGATAGAATAGAATCAATTCCTGCATGAGATCCAATAATGTGATCACTTCCACAATGAGATTTGCTACGAGCAGCCAATCAGTGGACAAGTTTCCTTGTGGGTGTGGCCTATATCCATCAGAGACGGATGCCTGGCAAAGCCTTTTGACTTCTTTGCTGATATGGATCACGGCTTTCATTATCTGACCTCCGGATCTTTGGTCCACAGCCGACGAAGCCTGTAAGGCAGCAACCTGCCCATCTGACCTGCCAATCTTGGGTGTACCAGCCCTTGCAGCTACAGGTGTCAAGTGAGGCCTCCAGCCTGACTTCTGGCCCATGGACTTGAGACTTGGCAGCCTGTACAAGCACGTGGGCCATTCCTTCCAGATAAATCTCTCAACAGACACATGAACATGTTTCACTAGTCTTGTTCTAAGACAAAAAGCCACCGGGAAAACTCTCATCAACTGGGGCAACGAGGGACAGTGGGAAATGATCATGACAAAGCCTTCAAATGCCCGTAATTGGACTGTCCACAGTGGCTTCTGAAATGATACATGGACTCTGGAAGGAGACAAAGAACTGATACAGAAACACAGTACGTATACGACCTGTTGGAAGAAAGATGGCCCCTCAGTTTGGTGAGGAAAAGCAGGCTTTCTCATCTCTAGAGAGCAAAACCAATGAATACACATACAGATTCCACTAAAAGGAAATGACTCGTGCAACTGCAAAGGCCAGCAAGTTCCCAGGTCGCCAGCAAAGCTTCAGACGTGGAGGAACCCAAGGTCAGTGGAGAACAAGGTCAAGAAACCTAAGAGCCAAGGAGTCAGCTGCAGGATGGAGACTGAGTGAAAAGCTGGGCAGCTCTGTGACCCACACTCATGGCAGGTCACACAGTGACGCCTCAGCAAGCTCACAGGTGGACTTCTCGTCAGGTGCCACTGACTAGGCCTCATCGCAGCCCTGTGAACAACAGACCTCATGGTCTCTCCCATGCCCAAGCCTATCTCACATAGTCTGTGTCAATCCATCTCACCAAGGGTCTTCCTCGCTGTTGCTGACCCTCTACTCTTTGCCAGCATGAGGTCTCTCTCTAGGGACCGGTCCCTTTTGAAAATATGCCCAAAATAAGTGAGATGAAACCCCAGCTTTCTTGCTCTAAGCAGTACTCTGGATGGTGACTGCCTTCAACTCTGTTCTTTAGACAGTCTGCGGTGTATACAATACTCTTCACCAACACCATAACCCAAAGGCTGTGATTCTTCTTCCATTTTCCTTATTCACTGTCCAACTTTCAGATCAGAAGAAGCAAATGAAAATCAAGGGGGCCTGATGCAAGCCAGGCTATTTACAATTCTCCTGCATCTGAAAAGTGGACAATGAGGAAAGCAGAAAGGGCTGTCCAGTACAGCGAACACCTGAGGGAGAGCCAAACTGCAGCTGTCGAGCCAGAGTTCACAGGTTGCCCCCGTGGGCACAGCGCACCCAGCACAAGACCCACAGCCCCGAGTCACCACAGCTTAAAACAGGCCCAGGTGGTGCAGGGGCGCAGAGGTGAAGTGCTCGGTGCTGTGGAGCTCAGAGAACCTGATGGGCGGATCCTGTCAGGTGGGTCATCAGGAGTCAGGACAGGTGCACGCTTTACACGAGCAAAACAATTCCAACCACATCAGACTTCAGTGTGGAAAGTGAAACCACGTAAGAAAGCGTGTGGGAATTCTTTCCTAACTCTGATTTGAGAAAACCAAAAACTTGCCCCAAACCAAAAAGCTAGAAGAAGAAAATTGGAAAAATTCCGTTAAAAATTATACCTCAAACAAAGGTAAAAGATTAAATGGCAAAATGAGGGACACCCACTTGCAACCTAACACAAGAACAACTGAAGCTCATCATATACAAAGAGCTCTCAGAAATGAGTAAGGGCGACAGTGCCTTTGACAGATGGCGCAGACACTCATTCTCAGACCAAAAGAGGAGCGTGAAGACCACACTGAGGTAACCTTTCACCTCCGAGGTCCCTGAGAATCTTGGTCCCACAGCCGGGTCCTGCCCAGCCTGTGCGACACATGATGTGACACACAGCACGTGGGAAGCAGCTCTCAGCAGTGTGCCCTCTGACTCTATTACCTCCGCGGAGCACCAGAGAGCCCACAGCACAGCTCATGGTCAGAGCAACGAGAAAGCAGGCTCCTGGCTCGGTCAGCTCCGGCGTGTCCACACTGAGGCATGGCACCGCTGAACGAATACAGAGAGGCCACTGAGTCCTGAGGGCAGCCTGGAGAAGCTCCCAGTTAGAGCGGCAGAAGCACCCTGCCGTCTGAGCTCAAGAGCAGGAAGAAGACGTGCGGGCAGAAGGCAGGTCATGTTCACAGCAGCCTGCAACTGTGCGGGACCGTGACGAGCATGGACGCGTCCAGCCCTCCTCACAGCCCCAAGTGCAGGCTGTGCAGCTCACTGCTTGGGGGAGCTGCTCCCTCAGAGCCTGATGGCCTCTGACTTTTTCATGGGGACCCCACTCGGCTGTGTCCTGAGAGCTAATGGGCCAGGCACAGGCAGACGAGGTGAGGGCTGGGCTGAGCATAGGATGCACAGGGCCAGGGCTAATTCCTACAGCAGCTGGGGGACACTGGGAAAGAGTGTGAGTCTGTGCGGGGGCCCCAAGATGAGCAGAGCTGACGGTGGACAGGGTGCATGCCAGCTGAAGTAGGACCAGATCCCTTCCCACAGCACTGGGACGATGCAGGGCCCACTCGTCAGCCATCACGAAGGGGAAGCCTGGGTGGCGCCAGTGGTGCTGTGCATGGGGTCACTGAGAGCTGGAGCCTGCTGGGTGGTCAGCACCTGCAGGTAAGCCAGCGCCAGATGGCTGAAAGCATGAGTACCTTTCCCCGGCTTGCTGGCCATCTGCCGACCTTCCTGGGGAAGGCCTGTTCCCTTCCTCTGGCCACCTGAGTCTGTCTTCTAGCTGTGGAGCTGTAGGTCCTCATGGAGATGTCCTGACCACTAAACTCACACGTGACGTGTCCCCAGCCCCTCATGCAGACATCTCTTCTCTGGCTGGGTGACATCTGTGGGTGACACAGGCCTTCATCTTGAGGAGCTCCATCCCAGCAGATCGTGGGGCCTCAGAAGCCTCTTGGTGGGGAAAATGTGGTCCCTGCCTTGGGCCGTCCCACCCCGTGCAGACCTCTCCACGCCTTCATGCCGTCATCAACACCCCAGCAAGTGCATGAGAGGTCAGGGCTGTCCTTGGACACTCCAGTGTGCTGGTCACGGCACAGTCAGGAGCAGATACCCCTGTGGGTAGCAGTGCCACTGCACACACACACTCTCTGCTGCAGGTTCGAGATCTCAGATGGGCAAGACTGAGGTCAGAGGTGCAGGAGACCTGAGGGGTGGGAGAGAGGACCCCCTTCCTCTGACAGTTGAGGGTCTATCCTGCGGGGTGGCTCCAGGGCTACATCTGAGGTGGCCTGGCAGGAAGACGGTTCTGGGGTCCCTGTTCCCTGTGCACCTTCAGTATTATCCTGGGGGAGGGCCTGGGGCTTGAGAATGAGGAGCGCTCGGAAGCAGAGGAAGGACAGGCAAGGGGCTCTGTCCTCCCACCCCCGGTGAGCATCTAAGATTAGCCAGGCTGCCCACTGGTGACGTAGCGACAGCGCAGGGACCATCGCCACCGGCACCATGAGCCTTCCGCTTATAAGGAACCTGGCAATTTTCTACCCACTCTTTTCCAAAAGAGATGCCCTTGTTTGAAATGTCAGCGGCTGCATGCCTGAGCCTCCTTCCTGAGCCCCAGCCCTGAGGACCAACAGGAGCACAGCCCTCCAGCACCCCTGCCCCACCCCCAGCCAGGGACCCACAGCACTGCCCCACCCCCAGCCCTTAACCAGGGACCCACAGCACTGCCCCACCCCCAGCCCTTAACCAGGGACCCACAGCACTGCCCCACCCCCAGCCCTTAACCAGGGACCCACAGCACTGCCCCACCCCCAGCCCCCCAGCCAGGGACCCACAGCACTGCCCCACCCCCAGCCCCCTAGCCAGGGACCCACCACCATCCATTGTCACAGCCATCCAGTACCCCACCCTCTCCCAGCCCGGGACCCACAGCACCACCCTCCTGTGCCCCACGACACCACCTTCCAGTACCCCAGTCCCTTCAGGCTACGAGGGGGTGCCTGGGTGCCTGAGGTGGACACGGCCCCAAATGTCCACCTGGACAGCTCATAGCCAGGGACCCACAACACTGCCCCAGCATCCGGAGACCTGCTCCATTGCACAAGAGGGACCCACCTCTGCCCCACCTTGACTTGCTATCAGGAATGGAGGGTCTGATTAGTTATGTGTTCTGAGCACAGAGAGAGGGACAGAAGCGCCGTGTGCAGTTTACACAGAGATGCATCAGATCGGAAAGTCAACAGGGATGAAGACATGTCACTGCGCGGCCGCGCTCACGTGAGGAACCGCCTCCAGGATGTACCGGGGGCTGCAGACCTTCCTACCCACGTGCTGGGGGCTGCTTGTGACGGTGAGTCCTGTCAAACAAGGGACAGCGGACACAGGGCACCATCACCATGAGGGACAGCGGGCACGGGGCACCACGTCACCATGAGGGACAGCGGACACAGGGCACCATCACCATGAGGGACAGCGGGCACGGGGCACCAC
>NW_006399830.1:1398732-1399129 GCF_000299155.1 Elephantulus edwardii
GTCACCATGAGGGACAGCGGACACAGGGCACCATCACCATGAGGGACAGCGGGCACGGGGCACCACTATGTCACCATGAGGGACAGCGGGCACAGGGCACCGTCACCATGAGGGACAGCGGACACAGGGCACTGTCACCATGAGGGACAGCGGGCACGGGGCACCACCATGTCACCATGAGGGACAGCGGACACAGGGCACCATCACCATGAGGGACAGTGGACACACGGCACCGTCACCATGAGGGACAGCGGACACAGGGCACCGTCACCATGAGGGACAGCAGACACCGGGCACCGTCACCATGAGGGACAGCGGGCACCACCATGTCACCATGAGGGACAGCGGGCACGGGGCACCACCATGTCACCATGAGGGACAGCGGACACAGGGCACC
>NW_006399830.1:1399229-1402797 GCF_000299155.1 Elephantulus edwardii
GGGGCACCACCATGTCACCATGAGGGACAGCGGACACAGGGCACCATCACCATGAGGGACAGCGGACACAGGGCACCGTCACCATGAGGGACAGCAGACACAGGGCACCGTCACCACGAGGGACAGCGGACACAGGGCACCGTCACCATAAGGGACAGCGGGCACGGGGCACCACCATGTCACCATGAGGGACAGTGGACACAGGGCACCGTCACCATGAGGGACAGCGGACACAGGGCACCATCACCACGAGGGACAGCACCATGCCACCGCCAGGAGGGCAGCGGAGTGAAATACAGCGGTACACACAGTGAGGCCATCAGAATGTCCCTCAGGAAGAACCGCAGGACTGTAACTCGGCTGCCCCATCACCCCAGGGCTCAATGGACCCTCGAGTGCCCAGCACCCCATCTAGCCTCTCAGGCCCTGTCATCCTGGACACCGTCCGGACCTGGAGTCTGCCCCTCTACACCACAGCTCTTCAGAGCACCACATAACACAGTGGTTCAGATACAAAACCGTGACCTGTTACACACCTCGTGCGTGAGGTCGAGACCGTGACCCACCGCGCGCCTCACATGTGGAGTTGCCAGTCACTAATGAGATGAATGCAGCAAATTGCAGGGCTTGGTGGCCGTGCCACACCCCAGCTGCAGTGTCCCCTCGATCCTGGGCACCTCCAGGGCAGCTGCAGTCAGTTCCCATCCTAGGGTCACGACGCAGTGACCATGGGAGCTCACAGAGGTGGGCAGAGGAAAGCCAACCCACCACTTGTTCTCAGGCAGAGGCCTCTAGGGAAGCTGGGTTCAAGATGAGCTGAGAAGGTGCTCGCCAGGAGCTGAGAGGGTCTCAGCAGACCCCAACGCCCACCAGCTCATGGACTTGGACCCCAGGAAAGGCTGGGTTAGGGTGGGAAAGAGTGGCTCTTGCATTTAGGGCTTCAAACCCAAAGCAAACCCACTGTCAAGGAAGCCATTCCGACTCATGGCCCCAGGTGGGTCTGCATGGAACAGTGCTTCACGGGCCATTCCCGGCTGCAGGCCTCAGGGAAGTGAGCTTCCGTGACGACCACGTTCACAGGAAAAGTTCTCGAGACAGCCAAAGGGTGGAGACAAGCCACGTGCTCATCAAAAGACAAATGAGTGACCAAGCTGGGGCCGATCTAACCTGTGTCCATCAGCAGACAGATGGGTCACAAAACGTGAGCCATCTAACACAAATGTCCATCAGCACGTCAGTGGATAACAGAATATGGCCTACTGAAGCCAATGACCATCAGGACACGAACTGCTAACCAAACAGGGGTCCTTCTAACCTGAGTCCACCAGTGAGTGAACGGATAAACTATGAGTCGTCTAACCCAAGTATCCACCAACAACAGATGACCAGGTAAGCAAGCTGTGGTCCATCTACCACAAGTGTCCACCAGTAGGTGAATGGATAAACGGAATGGGGTCTGTCTAATCTAAATGGACAAACTGGAGTCCACCTACATGACGGAATGTCTCACGGCCATAAATGGACATGAAGTGGTGATCCATCTGCCACAGACGATGTCGGCGCTCACTACAAGGGGTGAAACAGCTGAGTGGCAAATGCAGAACACCCCACATCCACCTGCCAGGCCAGCACAGAGAGGGCACAGCTCACCAGAGCTAAAAGCCTGGGGGACGGGCAGGAGGGGCTGTCTGGGGTGACTGTAACATCTGGAACTGGTTGGGATGAAAGGGCACCGTGTGGTGAACAGGGCAGGAGGCTAAAGCCTACTTGTGAAGGTGGTTAATGCAGAAAGGCTTGTGTATATTTGGCACCAAGATTTAGTTCTTAAAGCATAAATGTGCACCAAGTGACCACAGGCAGTGGGGTGTGGGGAGTCGGGCCGCCCACAGCCCCTCTCTGCCCCTCACCAGCTTGAGCACAGCGCCCAGCGCCTGTCCGGCTGAGCCGCCACTGGGAAGCCTCCCTCGCAACCAGCTGTGAACTAATTACACAAAGTTCTAGCTGAGCTCCCTCTCCAAGCAGATGTTCCCAATTAAGTCAAACTACAGCTGATTTTAATCAATCTTCCTTGAAGCGGCCCAACTTGAAGATTCTCTTCCTTCTCCAAGGCAAGAGGGGATGGGGGAGGGAGGGAAGGGGGCAGGTGAGGGAGGAGGAGTGAGGGAATGTGAGGAAGGGAAGAGACACTGAGAGGTAGGAGGGGGTAGGGGAGAGGACGGAGGGTGCGAGGTGCGGGGGGGGTAGGGCAGCGGGAGGGAGAGTGGGCAGAGGTGGGAACTGGAAAGGGAGGGAGGTGGAGGGGACGAGCAGGGGGAAGAGGTGGGGGAGACAGGTAGCAAGGATGGGAAGGGTAGGGGAGAGAGCGAGGAGCAGGTAGAAGTGAAGCCAGGAGGCCGTTTCGTGGGACACCAGCACCCAGCTGGCCAGCCCTCTAACCCCTGAGCACCCACACCCACAGGCCTAACTCCTTCCAGGAAAGGCTCCCAGGGCAGCGCTGGGGAGAGAGGCATGGCCAGGCCCATCTGTCCCACTCTGGAAGGACAGAAGGGATCAACCTTCCCCATGTCTTGAGCATCCTTGAGTATGTGTCCAGTGGACCAAAAGGTTTGGCATTTGGTTCTCCTAAAACCTGACTTGGGGTGCGGCCACCTTGACTCTACTGGGGTTCAGCTTGAAATGCAGGTGCCAGCACTGGCCAGGATGACCCAGACTCTGGCTTGGGAAACAGTGGGCACAGATGCCAGTGGGCTGGTTTGGGGAGCCTGGCCACCCTGAGGTCCTTCACTGGGCCACTAGCAAGCTCAGAGAACACCCCTCGTGCAGCCTCCTTCAAGGGCTGGGAGCCCCAATGCCTCATCTACAGGCCTTGACCGAGGTAGGGATCATGTGAGGACTCGCCCACTCCCCAACCCAGTCCCCCCAGGAAGCACGCTACACAAGGTGATCACCCAGGGCTGGGGTGGTGAGCGGTGGGGCCGAGGGTGAGCTCCAAGCTGCCTGCACTGGTCAGAAGTAGGAAGCAGGATCCTGCTTGCCTTGATGCCCAGGGATGGGGTGAGCCGTGGGAGGTACCCCGCACCAGGGCGAGGGGAGCCGTGGCCAGAGACTGTGGCCGCTCTCCTCGCCGTCTGGTCAGTGGTCCAATTACTGCAGCATGAGATGACAGGTCCTGGAGGCCGCAGCCAGCATGGCTTTATCAGGCTTGTCACTTTTGCCACTCCAGGAGCGGCAGGAAAAAGGAGGTCTGACTCTCCTCTAATAGGTGTCAAGGTAAAAATCAATGGCCTGTCCGAGGTCTGGTCCTGCCAACCTGTGGGCTTCTGCCACTGGACCCTTCAGACAGTGAGACAGAGGAGAAACAAGACAGGTGCATGCAATGGACAGGGCTGTGGACAGGTGATTAGCGGGCCAGCTCTGAAGGAAACCCATACCCAGCAGACTGGGCACTTCACCTGTGTGTCTGCACCAGGGCTGTGCTCAGCGGTGCCGGGAGGGAGGTACGGCAGGAGGGTGGCAGACAGGACAGGGCTGCACTCGGCGGTGCCAGGCGGGAGGTACGGCAGGAGGG
>NW_006399830.1:1403227-1411419 GCF_000299155.1 Elephantulus edwardii
CAGACAGGACAGGGCTGCACTCGGCGGTGCCAGGCGGGAGGTACGGCAGGAGGGAGGCAGACAGGACAGGGCTGCACTCGGCGGTGCCAGGCGGGGTTAGTGTTACGGATTAAATGGTGCCCACAAGATACAGGTATGTGCTGATACACGTTATCTGATAAACCAACCCGCTGTCACTGCCGGAGACTCCAGCGTGGGGTTCCAATGCCCTGAATCCACCACAATGCTCTAATCAGACTTAAGGGAAGGTCTCTGAGGTGTGGCCTCTAACACCTTCATCTCAGGAGAGATACAAGCAAGCTGAGGGGCCCAACCTCAGGCCCACCAAGAAAAGAGCGCAGGCAGTGGGCTAGATCTCCAGGCCCAGGTCCAGCACCAGGAACTCCTTTTAACAGGGAATGCCAGGCCCACAGATGCCCAAGTCTGAAACCAGGCCCCTCCTCCAGCTCACGGAGAGCGAGGTCCGAGAGGTGTGATCTAACCTCCTAACCACCATCAGGGGAAGAAAGCTCTCCTCTCCTTAAAACCCTGGCCGTGTGCTCCGGGGGCATTGCGGGACCTGCCCAGCCCTCGGCAGGACCAGGGCACAGGGATCTCTGCCAGGGAAGGAGGCACGCATGAGGGTCTGACAAGGCACTGTGGGTGCAGAAACCACGGCCACGCGAGGTGGAGAGGCCACGAGGCCAGGGAGTAGTAGCTGGTGCAGATAGTCGCGCCCCGCGCCCTCGCCCTGCTAGGCTTACCTGCAGGGTGAGCCTCTCCAGCCTGGCCTCCAGCACCATTTTCTCTTCCTCCAGACACCTTCGCTCTGCCTCCAGCTCTTCAACCTTCAGTCTGCAGAGGAGAAAAGTGTAATGGACTGAACTGTGCTGCAACCCCCCGACCCACACACCTGGGCTTGTGCTGTCGTCTCAGCACGGGCCTGCTCTGTTGCGCTACTACGACATTACTAGTGCTGTTAGGGAGCTCTGGTGGCCTAGTGGTAAGGAGCTGCCAACACAAAGGACAAGGTTCGAATCTACCCGATGCTCCATGGGAGAAGGACAGGAGTCTCCTCTGTCTGACGTACAGCCTCTGAAAAGCCGCTGGCGGGTTAGCTCTGAGTCGGTTCTGACCAGTTGGTACACAAGTGTTGTTCGGTGCTCTCAATCTGGCGCTGGCCCACAGTGACCCGAGCGCCACACAACAGAATGGCACTTGGCCCTGAGCCACCCTCGGCATCCTGACCACCCACCCTGTCACTCCATCTTGCTTACTCTACCACGCACCACGTCCTTCTCCACGGTCCTGCTTCCTAACAGGCTGGTAATGAGTCTTCATTCAAACCTGAGGCTTTGCTCTTTCTGAAGCCCACCTCCTCTGATTCTTCACAGAGCCCACAGATTAAAACACAGCAAGAGAGTAACTTGCTGCACCCCTTCCTGACTTTAAACCATGCAGCACCCCCTTGGTTTGCTCTGATGAAGGTGTGGCATTTATTTAGGTTCCACATGAGGACAATTATGTATTCTGGAGTTCTCGTTCTTCACAAAGTTATCCACAATGTCTCAGGATCCACAGCCTTTGTATAGTCAACAAGGCACACGCCCTGACCGCCGCAGTGCTGTCCCTCATTCTAAGTCCCCCCTGAAGACCGACACGTGTCTACCAGCTCCATGCTCACAGTTTCCACCGTGTTTGAGAAGTCCAGCAGCATTTTCCTCGCTGTGTTATCAATGACGGTGCACGGTAACTACTGCATCCACCGGCGCATCCGTCTTTGGACTTGCACGTGCACAGATCTCTTCCCCTCAGCTGGCCGAGGGACTGTCTTTCAGATTCCGTGGTGTGGATGACGGAGTGCTGTCAGCATCGCACCTGCTGGATGGCACGCCTCGGCTGGTCCTCCTCCAGCCCCTGGAGAACTAGCTGCATTTTTGCCGGTGTCTTCAGTGCTGCCTGGGCTGCTTCCTTCAGTGTCTTCTGATCTGGACCATGTGCCGCCTTCTGAGATGGCTCCGTGGTGACCAGCTCCTCTAGGTGACACCCATTCCTCCCTCTGATGCTGCCTGCATCTCTCAAGAATACCCTCAGTGTCCTCCAGTGACGCAGCTCGAGGCCTGACTTCGTTGTCAGTCTCTCAGCTGGCCGATGCCCCGTGGTGTTGACCCTGCTGGCTCGCTCACCCCGGTCTCTGCACGTTCTGTCCTAACACTCTCCTCTGTCTTCTCTCCAAACCTTTGGCCCAGCTCTCTTAAGTCCTTGTTTCAGAATCTCTTTACTCGTCCATTCTGATACCTCTTTTCCTTCTTCTCTTTTTAATGACCGTTTGCTTTCTTCATGTATCACGTCTTCATCATTTCATGACTCCCCAGCCTGTGGGCATCAGTGTTCACCTGGTCAGATCTGTCCTTGAGAGGGCACTAAATTCAGGTGGGATATTCAACGCAGTCCTTCCAGCTCTTGTGGATGGGATTCAGAGGACCAGTCAGACTAAGGAAGAACGGGAAGAAAGGCCAGTGATACAGTTCAAATCTGCCCCTGAAAACCTCCCGGGTCATATCAGAATCCTGCCTGGGGAGAGCCGAGAAGAACGTGAACTCTCACGCATCTGTCCTATACGCCAGCCATTCTCCCATGCCTCATATATACTTTCAGGCAGGGGCCAAGCCGAGGGTCAGTGACAAGGGAAGGCCTTCTGGGCTATGGACTGGACAGCGGCTGCGGCCATGGGCTCAATCAGCTAAGAAGGTGAGGCTGGCGCTGGCCCGGCAGGTCACCTTCTGGTATCCCCGGGTGGCTGGGAGTCGGCCACCTCGCGATTCCTGACAGTGACAGACACATATCACGTATTACCTGCCAGTCTCTCTCCTGGGAAGAAACCACCAAAAGAAAGTTTCTGTCCACCCAACACCTGAACACAAATGCTTACGGCAGCTCTGTTCGTAACTGCCTCCCACTGTTCTCAGCACACATGCCGTTCAACAGGGAGCAGCTCACAAAGGCTGCAGGACCTTCGCACGAGGAACGTTCCCGAGCAAGAACCAGGGCGCCGCTCCCTGGGGAACAACGTGGACACATCTGAGAGGCACTGAGCTAAGTGAGAGAAGCCATCTCAGAGGACCACAGATCTTCTTTTCCATTTATAGGAATTGTCAAGAAGACGGAGCTCTATAGGTGAACAGAGGAGAGCTTTGGAGGTGGGAACACGTGGATGACGTGAGAATGAAGGCCTGGTGGGTGTGAGCTTGGGAGGTGATGCAACCATATGAAACTCACAGAAACTTCTGGAACCACAGAGGCTGCAAGAGCCTCCAGAACTCTCAGCCGGAAATAATCCTGAACCTTTAAACGACAACTATCCCCTGCAGTCTTTTTAAAGCCAAACACTTGTTCCGCTCGAGCGTGGAGCTCCGTGAGGATGGGGCTGTGGGCAGCAAGCTGGTAATAGCAGCTGCTGAGAGGAGCCGAGACCTGAGCACAACGGAGGGTCGCACACGGGAGCCTGACAGGTGCATCTCCTCCAAGGTCACAACAAGGAAACTGAGCTGGAAAAGACCCCAAACCTCACTGCAGCCAAGTCAGTACGCACTGAGACCCTCCGCACAATCCGTGGTCTGTAATCTTAGGGAGGAGCCAGAAAGACAATTAGAGGCACAAAACTGTCACTTCTAGCAAAACCAGGTAAAGCAGACATGGGCTAGAGGCCGCGGGGCCACGCCCCACCTCGGCCGGGTTCCGAGGCGTCTGTGCTGGCACGTGTGTGCACTTCCTGTGTCTGGGTGTGGCTGTGGGTGCACACACCTAAGTACGGGGGTGGGGGGCACGACTGTGTGCACATCATCCTTCAGGAAGAGAAATGGATTCAGAATCCTCCTTGGGCTGCAGTTAGAACCCAGGAGACGCACAGGCGCTGTGCCGTCTCTTGGGGGGCCCAGCCCACAGACAGTGAAGCGACTGTGTGTGGCCGGGCAGCTACGCTGTCCATCGGGGGCTGGGTTCTTCCTGCACAGCCACCAGCCACCTGTCTGTCTGTCAGTGGAGGCTTGTGTGTTGCTGTGATGCGCAGACAGGTTCAGAGAAGCTTCCAGACGGAGACAAACACAGCATAAAGGCCTGACTAGCGACTTCTGAACCATGAGCCACTGGAGATGCCCTGGGTCACTGCCCATTGTGGTGATGATGCAGAAGTCCTGACGAGGCGGGCCGACCAGCAGTGAGCTAACATCGCCAGGGGTCTCCACAGGAGCTACCACCACCACCAAGGGGTCCCCGTGAGGCGGGCCGAGCAGATAGGAGCCTGTAGGACAAGCTGGGTGGGACCAGGATGGGTCTTCAGACCTCCCTTCATGTGAGTGGGCCTGATAAGATAGTCGTTGCTGTTGTTGAATGCCGATGAGTCAAGCATGACTCACAGTGACACAATGAACAAAAGGCCTGAGGCCTTTCTAGAACTACTGTCCTTTATCAAAGCTCATAGGGTTTCCAGAGGCATGTGGTTTAGGTGTGTGGTTTAGGAAGTGGTTAGGGTCTAGCAATAGAGGTGAGCCAAGAGCTGGACATTCCGGACACATGGGCATGTCGACAGACATGCTAGTCCACTGGGCAGGGCACCCACCGCCCCTAGCACAGAGCTGCCCACCCGGTGGGAGGCCCAGCGTGCAGCCTTCAAGCACCACAAGACCCCAGCGAGTATGACTAATGGGCACTGGCCAGACGCACGCTTCCTGGGAGTCACTGAAGCTGCAGCTAAATCCACAGGCAGCGCTCAGGATGCACGGCACTTGCTGTCTGACAGCTGAGAAGAAGGACCCAGATTTGTTCCAGCTGAGAAGCTTGAGCTGCTGCCACTTAACTGAAGCTCCTTGCTTTCCTTTCTTAGAAAAGTGGTGTCTTCCACAGAAGCAAAGCCAAAATGCCAACCTGCTGCTGTAGGCCTGTTCCAGCCCATGAAGACAGGCTGGGGCCGCCCAGGGTCCCGTGGGTTTCCAAGGTGAGCGTCTTTACAGAAGCCGGCAGGCTCCCCTCTCACCCCATGACCCACATCGCCATAGGAAGGACAGGAGGACTGACAAGGGAGGGCGTGATGCTTGGGACAGGAACCACCTGCTGTGTCAAGTGGGCTGTGAGGCCCCCACGCTCCTCACAGTCCAGCACACCTGCCTACCCGTCTGAGTGAGAATCTGCTCCCCAGGTGGTACTGACCCCAGCACCCATCTAGTCACCCTACCTGGTGCCTTCCACTCAATGTCCCTGGGAAGCGGTCCGACCCCCTTTGGCCCGCCCCCTCCCCGGCCTCTGACAAGACCCTTCCACTGCTGTCAGAGGAATGTAGCTAACACGGAAGCAGTGCACGGGCAGAGTGTGCACAAAGACCACGGCCAGCATGTGTATACACAAGCACGACCAACACACGGGCTCGCTGCACTGAGGGGCTGGGCTCTACTGTTCAAAACGGTTTTTCTAGACCTTTGCCCTTGACTTTGCCACACGACTTGGTGGGAATATGCAAATAGGGTGTGTCAGTCTATCCAGCAGGGCCCTGGCTCATTCTGCCGTTCCACCAGGTTCAAATTCGGCAGGTTCAGTAACAGCAATCTGTAATCTCACTACCAGCAAAGAAGATGAAAACACGATGTCCTCTGGGACATATGTCCTCTGGGACGTGTGTCCTCTGAGGTCCTCTGGGGGCCAGGGATCCCTGTGTCAGTCAGACTGGAGCTATGGGAGAGCCCCGACAGCAGCAGAGAACCAGGAACTTTCCATGAGACAGAGCTGGCCTGGAACATGGAGCAGAGCTCACTGGAGGAGATGGGGTGCAGATCCCTTAATTGGCAGGACTTAGTAACACAGGCCTAAAGCCACAAAAGACTGCAAGGCCTGTGAACACTTCGCAAGCTGTCCTCCTGCCAACCTGAGTCATACCTGAGTCATAGCAAAGCCCACAACCACGTGGGTCTGCGAGGTCTGGGTGGCTCGTGAGTGGATTCTGAGCCCGGCAGAGTAGAAGGGTTGCTGCTGCAATTAGTAGGACAAGGTGGGGCGCGAGGCCACGACTGAGCTGTGGGAACGGGTTTCAGGTTGGTTGGGGCAGCTCTTCCCTGTGAACGCCCAAGCTACCCTTGATCACGTGCAGACACACACGTAGCACAGGCATAAGGTACATGTGTGTGACACCTATGTATGTACAGCATGCATCTGGAGGGCACGCCTGGACATTTCCTCCTCAAAGTCCACTAGTGAAGACCTACCGATCAGTGGACACTGGCTGGCAGCCCTGGGAGACGCCGTGGCCACCAACGCCACCGACTGGACACAGGAGCATGGGATTAGGAGGCCCACTGCTGACTGAGAAGCTGGCAGCTGGACCCCAGCCCGAGCCCTGGGGAAGGAGAACCAAGTGCTGTGTTCCCGTAAGGACGACAACCCAGGAGACCGCACATGCAGTCACCAGCAGCTGAACAGACTCAACAGAGCCCAGCAACAACTTGAATTCTACAGAGGTCATTAAGGAGCAGCCTCGGCCTGCCTTCCGACTTCTGGGAAGAGTGGGGTCTGGGGTAGCCCTGCTGGGGGTGCATCCATCACAACAGCCCCGGCTGAGCACTCTCCCTCCGGAATTTTCTAACAGAGTTTCAAGAAAGTCACTTAGGAGTTGGAAAGAGGAAGAAGTGGAAGTTCACGGAGATCAGAAAGAGGAGGCAGTTTGTCCAAGAAGGCGCGTTTCCCAGATCCCTGGCTGGGGCTCCCAGGGCTCCTTGCAGCGTGCCATCAGCGAGCAGGGAGGACAGCACAGGCCCAGAACTGCACTCGACATCCACTCAACACCCACACCTGGCTCCGAGGCCGGACCGGGGCTGCCGCGGCGGGAGGGCGGTGCGGGCTGAGGCCGCATGCTGTAAGCAGACACTGGCCTGGTTTCTATTAATTAGACACAAAGGCTTTCTCCACAGCTGTGTTCCAAATTGGGGTGGCGGGCACATGACGCTTTGATGTGAGAGACACCAACATAAAGCCTTCAACTGTTTTAAGGAAAAATAATTCTAACAAATCCAAAACGGACTGTGGCCTGCACCAGCAAGAGCCCCTGGCCAGGCCCAGAGGGACAGGCTCTGGACATGTGCTGCTGGGCCGCCTGAGACTGACCCACCCAGCAGATCCAGGCGGTGACACCACAAACAAAAGCCTGGTGACCTGCCCCCTCAGCAGCAGGCGTGGCCACCCAAGCTTTGGGGGAGGAAGAGGGTGTGTCCTCCGAGCAGCTGTGGCCATAAGACCGAGGTCCTCCCCTGAGGGGACCAGCTGGGAGCCACAGCTGCGGAGAGCAGCCTTCCAAAGCAGAGAAACACAAGCCTCCACGTGGCCTTGAGTGGACTTCTGCTCACAGCGACCCTGACCGACAATGCAGAGCTGTCCCCCTTCCTCCTGAGCGCAGCTGTGAATTCAGTCCGCCAACCTTCCGATGAGCGGAAAGCACCGAACCGTGGCACCACATATGCAGCCCATGGGAGTCTATTTAAGCAGCAAGACCCTGCCAGCAGGTGGGCTGGGGTGGGCTCTGGATACAGGGAGTGAGGAGCAGAGGAGGGGAGCAGGTGGTACCCCTACCTGAGTGAGTCCACCTCCTCCCTGGAGAACTGGAAGCTGTGGTCTTCGGGCTGTGTCTGCGACCTCAGGAGCTTCAACTCCATCTCCAGCTGCAGGAAGACGTGAACGAGGGTCATTCTCACATGGACTGTTCTGGGATCGGGGAGCTGGGAGGGGTATGCTGTCCATCATCTGGACACCCCGGGAGCCCCAAGCTCTCCTAAGGCAGGCAGAGCAAAGACAAGTTCCATGCCCCCCACGTTGGGTCTGGAGGGTAAAGCCCGTTGCTGGGGGGAGGGGGAAGACATGAGGAGTCCTGGTGGCACAGTGGTTAAGCATTCAGCTGCTATCCACCAGCCAGAGAAAGATGGAACCATCACCCTCTCAAAGATGACAGGCTGGTGAACTCCACAGGGACAGTGCCAGTTCTGCAGGCTTATGAGTTGGTTCATTCGGGCAGAGGGCCCAGCGGACCGAGGGACCAGGGTCTTTCTGGTTACTGCTTGAACCTGTCCAGACAGCCAGAGGGCAGACCCTTCTGAACCAGCCTCTCACAATCGGTGCTGGGGCCAGTAAGTGAGTGTCAGGGCGCAGGGAGAGGGTGTGTGTGTGTGTGTGTGTGTGTG
>NW_006399830.1:1411519-1428052 GCF_000299155.1 Elephantulus edwardii
TGTGTGTGTGTGTGTGTGTGTGTGTGTGTGTGTGTGTGTGTCTGGGGTCTGCGGCTCTGCCGCCTGACAGACACAAGGGTCCCTGCTGAGCAGAGCTGGTGGCCTGTGCTGTCGATGAGAACCAGCCCACAGCTGATCCTCCAGAGTTTTCAGAGGCTACGAATCTCAGAGGAAGGGAATGCCTGCCCGTCTCCCACGGAGCAGCTGGGAGATTTGAACCACATGCCTTTGGATTGCAACGCAGCTTCTTACCACTAATGCTAATGCCAAAGCAAAGATACATGCTTAGAATCCACTAGCTGCTCCCTGGAAGGAAGGGCAATCTCCTCTTGTAATTGACTCTGAAGACCTGCTGGGGTCAGCTATGGGGCAGTTGTGACTCGAAGGTACACCCCACCAACGAGGGGTGCTGGGCCATGGCCCACTTTCCCCCGGCCACGCATGCCTAGCTCCTGGCTACAGCCACATACCGGCTCCACCTCCATCTGCCAGGAAGGTCTCCCCACAGGTCTCTGTCCCAGCACAGCACCCTTTCACCTGAGACCTGACACCTTGTGTCTCCCCAGACACCAAACCTCGCAATGCCATGACCTCTAGAACCTCCAGAAACATTTATACTACCCCAAAGCCTATGAACTCTGGAGACCCCATGTCCCCCTACAGTTCCCAGAGACCCTGTGTCCCCGACACTCCACATCCCTCATGACCCTACCATTCCCAGAGACCCTGTGTCTCCCAACACTTCACACCCTCCAGGCTCCAGGAACCTGGAGGAACTCTCAGAGCCTCCGTGACCAAAGAACATCTCGGGCCTCAAGCTACTTGTGGTCACAGCTCTGTGTTCTCCCCACAGGTCCAACCTGGTCTGTCTCCAGCACAAGACTGCAGTCGCTGGGAGTGGGACGGACGTGCGTCCATCTCGTGTTTGCCTGGGCCTCAGAGACAGCCATGCATCCATCTGCACATCTGCTGAAAGGGATCGAGCCCACAGGACGGACTGGGGCAGAGGCTGCTTGGATTCGAGGCTGCAGCGTGTGCGCCCAGCCCGCTGCTGAGTCTGTGCACGCTCCCGGCTAGGCTGGGGGTGGACAGGTCCATTCCCACAGCCCCTCCGACCTCGCACCACGCTCACACTCAGTACTGTGCACGCGCACCCACTGTTAGTCACTCGGTCAGCCCACCTCGTCACGAGTCTTGCCGTCCTTTACTGACCCTTCACTTTTCCAAGCATGATATCCGTCTCCAAGGACTGACCATTCTTGACAACATATCCAGCATAGGCGACACAACCGTCGCCACCCTCGCCTCTTAAGATGAGAAGTGGGTGCCTGCTCTCAGGAAAACGCTAAGAGACTCATCTGAGGAAGGGTGGACTCAGACCTGCAGCTTACCCAACAGCCTATCTACGAGGTGCAACCACAGGCAGCCTGCAGGGTGACGTCCACTTCCGGGGAATGTGCCGGAAGCCTCGGGCCTCTGTGCACATTTGGGAACCAAGATGCCCCTTCCAGAATATTTGCACTTGGAGGTCTGCTAGAATTGTCCTCTCCAGAGGCCCGTTCTGACCCTGTCAGGGAGGGTAGCGTGGGGCCAGCTTCACTTAGCCCGCAGTCACGAGTCTCTCTCTCCTCAACTGTGTACCGACAGATGACATTTAGGCTCGAATGAAGTTTTAAGAAAAACTGGGATAGATGGTCTCCCAATTCTCTAAAATACAGCGTGTAATTTTTGTTTTAATATTGAGGTGTAGGTGACATGCAGTAATCTAAAGGCAAATCCTGATGACACTGTGGTTCAATGCTTGCCTATTAGCCAGGAGGTTAGTGGTTCGGATTCAGCAGTGGCTCTCCGGGACAAAGATGAGGCAGTCGGCTTCTGCAGGACAAACAGCACCGGGAGCCTTGTGGGGTCGCCGTGCGTCCTGATCAGCCTGATGGCAGGGGGCTGGCTTCTGGGCTTTGATGTTTACCGACAGATCCCTGGTGGTGCAGTGATTAAACGCTCAGCAGCAAACCAAAAGAATACAGCAGCCCTCCTTGTGAGGAAGACGGGCGGCCTGCTTCCATCAAGCCTTGAAACTCCGTGGGCAGTTCACTGTCCTACAGGGCTGCTGAGTCCGACCAGGAGCCCGCACACATAATCAGCTGGCCAGCACTCAGCGATAACGTACCCAGGCCACGCAGCACAAAAGCCAGCCTGTCCCCCGGCCCACTCCTTCTCAATAACCCAACGACGAACACTTGCTTTTTACTCTGGGCACTCCTGGGTTCACTCTTTAACTACAATTGTGAATAATTCATTCACTTTCCACGTTTTGTTTCAGAGTGCACCATTTGGGCTTATTTATGATTTCTACCACTGTTCACTTTCTTATTAACTTCTTCCTGGATCTTTACAAATTCCTACCTTCTACTTCACATACACAACACTTCTCTTCTCTGCCTCCTTGAACTGGATGCTTAATCCATATTATTCATACTTTCTTGTTCAAGAATATAAATATTTAATGCACGTTTTCTTCTGAGCGCTACTTTCACTGTTTCCTGTGGGGGTGTTTCTGGAAGAGCCATTTCCGGATTTTACGTCCTTTTTAATTGAATTTCTTCTTTAAGTGGGGTTACTGAAGATGGGTTTATTTCTCAGTCGGCTGGCTGCTTGTTTAAATGCTCAGGTGCCAGGAGGCAGCTTCATTTTTTTTGCTCCAGCTTTGTTCACTTCACACATGGTGCCTTCTCTGCGAAAGAACTCCTACTACTGCCTTTTCTGAGTTTCCATGGCGCTGCACTCTGGCATCAGGCTCCAGGATGAAAGCCCGGAAGCAGAGATCCTTTGCCATTGCGGGCCCCCTGCCTGCTGGGCAGGCCTCTGGTCAGTGATAGAAAGCACACAACCAGGGCTCTGACACAGCGCCCTGCAGGCCAGAGGCGAGCTGTCCGTGGGCCTCCCAGGCTGGAAATGGTGGAGGGACACTGTCACAGCTTCCTGCCCGCCTGGACTCCTGACCTCTGGTTAACAGCACAATGGTATTTAGTCCATGGAGTTGGAGTCAATTCTGCAGCAGTGGGCTTGTTTTCTTTGACATGTCAATTTGCTTGACAGTTCCCACGGTTCATTCATCTCCTCCGCAGTTCCTCCATGTACCGACGGCCTGCACACCCCACCTGCGCATACCAACGGCCCGCGTGCCCACCTGCACAACAGCACCTCTAGGCCCGGAAACCACCTGTCCGCACCCACCATCTCTGGGCCTGAACTCTCTGGCGTCCAGGGCCTCCCCTTCCTAAACGCTCGCTGTCATTTCCAGCTGGTTCCGTTTTGCCGCCCCCCTTCAGCCAGTCTTCTTTTAACGGGAGAGTTTAGCCCATTTATGCTTTTGATGCAATGTTTGCTACATCTCAGCCACGACTGTGGGGATGGGGCTGGACGGGTGGGTCTCTGCTGCTGCCCGGGCTGTAGCCGCCTGGCCGGCACCGGACAGAGCTGTGTTTCTGCTTCCTCCATGATCGCTTTGTCGCCTCTGAGGCTGGAGCACTAGGGGCCTCCCACGGGCTGTACTGTGTGTGATCCTCGCGTGGCTGAGGTCTCACAGAGCTCGGTCTAGTGTCCACTGTCATAACCCTTGTTACTCTGTGCTGTCGAATCAACGACAACTCACAGCAACTCCGAGAACAGACGGAAACAGCCCTACCCCACACACTCCTCGAGAGTCCACTGGGGCTGTCACTGGATCGCTTTGTCCTGTTAGAACTCAGCTTTATGGTAAACCTGTTTCACTGTTTCTACGCTGTTGCAAGCTGCTGTTTGCTCACCTCCGTGTCACGGTGAGCTTATGGACCCAGGTGCACACAGTCCTGCCTCGGCCACGTGCCAGCTAGCACCCTGGGGGTCATGGCTACGGTGTCGGCACACCTCCCTCTTGATGCCCACTGCTTCACCTAGCGTAAGGCCCTCCTCCGGCCACACACTCTCCTGGTACCATGCCCACAGCAAGCGGACAACCTGCTGGCTGATCAGTTCTTTTCTGTGCTGGTCACTCGCTGGGTCTCAGAAGTAAAGCACAAAGTCCTCCCAGAGGTGGTGTTGTGCAGGTGGGCACCATAGTCGAGAAGCTCCAGGCGGCCTGTTGAGAGGGGGCCGCCCTCGGGCACACTGGTGGTACAGCCCCCAGCACCACAGCAGCCCCCAGAGAAGGGTGACGGCACCTTCCCGCAGCCCCCAGCACAGTCGCAATGCTGACGACCTCGGGAGGCCCCGATCTTTTGTAGTTAGGTGTGTTTTTAACACTGATTATCAGCAAATGGTGTATTTCATTCTCCTGCTGTTAGTCATGAGAAAGTCAACATTCTTCTGCCTTCCCTCCCCACCCCTGACCTTTGCCACCTGCCTGCCACTGCGTTCTCAGGCTGGGCACTGCAGTTTTACGGTGTGAAGACTGGCAGCCAGCCTGCTTCAGGCACAACTACTGACCCGTGCGCGTACTCACTTCACATCTGGGCCTCAGGCCGGCATTCTTGTGCCATTTCCGAGGTTTCCTCAGGGTGTTGTTAACGGTACAGACAGTCAACGTAACGCTTCAACACACTACCGACCAAGAGCCACAGTCACTGAGCCAGTTCTGACTCCTCCGCGCTGGGGTCCCCAAGGCTGTAAATGTCTGCGGGAGAGGATGGTCCATCTTTCTCCTGAGGAACAGCTGGGAGATTTGAACCACTGGTCTTACGATCACAACCCAAGAGGAAACGAATCAACAAGCCAGCAAATCATGTGAGTTGCCTGCCACTGACTGTCACTCTATGGGGTGGTCTGAGCGGACCTCCAGCATCTCCGAGGGAGCAGCACAAGTCCAATAGCCCTGGGTATGGCAAGCACCCTCTTTACCACCACTAAGCAGATCTTGGTTCTCCAGCCACAGACGGGGAGGCAGAGCTGGCGGTAGTCACCTGCCATGCCCTCCAACCACCGTGCGGGCCAAGGACTACAGCTTAGCTCCCGTTCTCTCTGCGCACTCTCAGGGAGCCGCTGTGGGGGATTTCCTCGATCACTGTGTGCCACCTCCGTCCAAGGCTGGGTCCACCTCCCAGCATCAGTGCTCCTGGGAGCTTGTCCCTCCCAGCTCCCTGTCATATGGTCCCAGCTGCAGGCTCTCCTGACCGTAGCCTGACTGTGGCTGTGAGGTTCAGCACCCTGCCATGCACACAGGTCTGCGGGGGAAGGAACGGGCCTGATCAGCCGAAATCCTGATGGTCTGGGGAGAGCCAGCAGGTGGGAGCGTCCCCCAAGCCCAAAGCTTTCTGCAAAGCTGCCTTCTGAGCACGATGCCCACTCAGCTCTGCCACCTCCGCTATCTACCCAGAAGACACCAGGACTGCCGCTATCAGAGCCACACCCGGGCCCCGGTGCTGCCCTGGTGTCTGCACGTGTGCCCTTCACCCTGCCCCGGGTCTCCCTCCTCCCTGGTGCAGCTGGCATCATCTGCCCTGTTCCCTCTCTGCTCATCCTGGGAAGGCTTCTGGAAAAGAAGGGAGAAGTGCTGGCTGAGGCCTGGATGAGTGAAGCCCAAAGCAGGCACTTTATGCTGAAGAGTGAACTTGGCGTTCCCTCCTGCCCTTGACCTACAGCCTGTGAATGAGTGCCCAGGCCCTCCTCTGGAGAGGCTGGTTCCCTTTTGAGAACCCAAACCTCAGCCCAGGACATCTGTCGAAAAGAGGAGAAACATCACTGATATTTAAAGATTCACTGTCTGCTTGCCCCCTAAATGCCCACGTCCCTCAAGTCAGCTCCAATGTCTCCCTAGGGTACCATCCCCACCCGACCTCTCCAAGCTCCTGTGTGCCCCAGGCTCTGGTGCTGGCCCCCCATTAGACTCCACCCTGGCTGTAACCCTCTCCCCACACCACAGAAGTGCTCCTTGAATCAAATTCCACTCCTTGGCTGTGTGCCCCCATCCCAGCCCCTCATACCCTGGCAATGCTCCCCCATTCCCGCATCAGACTCCACCCCGTCCCAGCGTCCCACACCTTGGTGGTGCTCCTTGCATCCGACTCCATGCCGTCCCTGGTGGTCCACCCCCATTCCAGACCCTCACTCCCTGGCAGTGCTCCCCCATCCCCGCATCAGACTCCACCCCATCCCAGCCCCCACACCCCAGAGGTGCTCCTCCCATCAGACTCTGTGCCCTGGCCGTGCCCCACCCCATCCCAGCCCCCACACCTTGGTGCCTCTCCCATTGACCACTTCGGCCCTGATGGTGCCCTAAGCTGCAGTGTGGCAGAGACCAGCCTGCCCCTCTGCAGACTGCTTCAGCTCCCTCCCTGTCCTGTTCCCATGCCCCAGCCGGCTGGGGTTCTGGTTCAAAGGGGGCACAGCTCACTCTCAGCCACATGCACTAACGCCCTTGCTGTTAGCAGGCACAGGAGGTGAAGAGAAGACTGGAAACGCATTAACATTGCAGCCAGCAACTACCTATTTCATACTTCACTGAGTAAAGTCCGTATTTAGAGCTGCTTCAGGAAAAGCAACACAAGCACTAATTGGATCGCATCTCCGAGAGGTCTCACTAAATGGCTCATGGCCACGCGGCCCGTCCAGAGCCCTCTCGAGGACGCGTGCTTGCGGCAGCAGGGGGCGAGCCCAGACACCGTGGAGGCTGTGTACCCACGTGAGAGCACGCACACACACGAGCATGCATGTGCACTCACAGACCCTGCTGACACACGTGGCGCCAGGCATAGGCCCAACACAGCCCTAGGTTGCGCGCGCGCATGTACACACACGTCCACTGAGGTATGGCACCGTGCCCAGGCCCCATGCAGCCCCTCACATGTGTGCACACACACGGACACATGCATATGAGCACCTATGGCCACACAGCAAGTATGGGGTCACCCCCAGCACCCACACAGTCCCTAGGGGGCACTTGTGGACACACCAGTGTCCTGCTGAAGACAAGGGTCTCATAGCAACATTTACAGAATATTCCCGGGCCTCCACAAGAAAAAAGACTGATATGATAGTCCAATTACAAAATTGCAAATTACATGGAAAGACTTCTCACAGAGGAAGACATTCAGGTGACCAACAGACAGAAGAAATGCTCCAAATCACTGACCATAAGAGAGATGCAAATCAAAACCACAATGAGGCAAAGTTTAGCAGGGCAGCAAGTAATAAATGTTGTTGTTGTTGTATTGTCGAGTCAGAACTGACCCCAGCTGACCCTCCAATAGGTTTTCAGAGGCAGTTAATCGCCCGGGAGGAGACTGCCCAGCCTTCTCCCACTGAGCAGCTGGTGGCTTCAAACCGCGAGCCTTCGGGATTGCAGTGCAGCTTCTTGCCACTAGGCCACCAGGGCTCCCTAATTTGGAAGCAGGAGTAGCATCCACTTCTGAAATAGCTTGCCTCCAGAAACTCTATGAACGTCATCTCAGAGGCAGCACCCTGAGGGCTCTGGGACTGTCCCTGGGATGCCACGTTGTTCAGACAGACAAGTGCCAGTGTTCTTGCTGCACAAGTTTTTCCTTCTCCATTTTTAGGGAATGAGAGGGGTCCAGACACCTGCACCCCACGGCCGGCAACGGCCAGGTCTTCGTCATCTCTGGCTGCTGGTTTCCAGGAGCAGACCACCTCACAAGGCCGAGGCCCAGCCGGCACTTTTGGAAGTGCTTTCATCACCTTGAAGAGCCCTGGTGGTCCAGAGAATAAACACTCGCCTGCTATCTAAATGGTCCATGGTTCCAATCCACCGGCTGGCCCATGGGAGCAAGGTGGACAGTCACTTCTATAAAGACACACAGTCTGGGGAACCCCATGGGAGACAGCAATGAGACTGGTGGCCTGAACAGAGAAAGGGGTGCCAGGAAGGAGGGTTAAGTTCCAGCCGGCCACTCCGGCCACGGAAACACGGTATAGAGCATCGTCTGGGTTGTGAGCTTGGAGGCTGGAGGTTCAGCGGCAGCTGTCCCCTAATGCCCTTAGGAGAACTTGGACGCAGGAGGGGAACCAGAGCCCTCAGCCACAGAGTCTGAGAGGGTGTCAGCAAGCCCCTTCCCCACACAATGGGGCGCGCTTCTGGGAGCATCCGGCCATATGGAACCCCAAGAGGAAGGCTGCATGCATGGTGCTGAAGACATGAGGCGTAGCTACCCCTCTCTGTCCCAGAACCATGCAGACACCACCCTGCTCCATGTGGCCACGTCCACCCTAGCGGCCCATGGACAGCATGCTGGCCCAGGGAGGACATGTCAACAGAGGACTCCAGCGTCCAGATGGGTGCTCTGCCCAGGGTCCACCCTTGAGAGGCAGGTGTTGCAGGCAGCTTGACCTGACCCCTTGCTGTTTGGGCCCTGACCACCCAGCACTTTCTAGCCATGAGAACTGGTGGCCGGGGACGTGTCTTCTCTGTGGGGCCACTGGTGGTCACCCAGGCCTGTGGCTCTCAGATGTCATGAGGGCTAAGTCCTCACAAGCCTCACTGAACCAGGATCTCTGGCCCGTGAAGCCAGTCTCATACCGCTGAGCCCCGTCACCTGCTGTTCTGGCCCTGCCGTCCCGGTCTAGCCCTGGGCCCGCCTGTCCCGGCCCCACTGCCCTGGCCCCATGCCACCAGCTCCACCATCCTGGTCCGCATGCCACCAGACCCCACTGCCCTAACCCTCACCATCCTGGCCCTCCTGTCCTGGCCCTGTGCTGCCAGGCCCCACCGTCCTGGCCCCACTGCCCTGGCCCCATGCCACCAGCTCCACCATCCTGGTCCCCATGCCACCAGACCCCACTGCCCTAACCCTCACCATCCTGGCCCTCCTGTCCTGGCCCTGTGCCGCCAGGCCCCACCGTCCCGGCCCCACTGCCCTGGCCTCCATGCTGCCACCAGGCCCCACTGCCCGGACCCTTGTCATCCTGGCCTTCCTGTCCTGACCTCATGCTGTCAGGCCCCACCGTCCCAGCCCTCCCCTCTAAAGGCCCCATTTCCCCAGCCCCACCGTCTAAGTCCTCCCATCCTGACCATCTTGGTCTGCCTCTCCACCCCTCCCACCCTGCCATCCCAGGAAAGGCAGACATTCGGGGAGCACTGGAGCGGAGGAAGAGGACATTTAATTACAGATTGTGAGCAAAGTGATGTCCCTCAGAGCCGAAAATACAGCTCCAGCTCTTTCTCTCTGAGGTCCAGAGAGCTCGAGCGAGCCTTTCACAGTCACAAGCACAGGGCCATGGCCCATCAGGAGTTCAGGGAGAGCAGGGACAGCCCAGATGTCCTCCTGGGGACACTCACTCATCTACAGGCGAGCATGGACTGTGCTCACACTGACTAGTTAGCATGGCTTGGCTAATTAAGAACAGAAAGTCAAGCAGCCTTGTCTTGTCATCTGCAATTAGCTAAAGAGGTCGAAACGTTTCCTTTGCTCCTGTTTTAAGGCTTCTCTGTTTCCCCTGCACCAACGGTATCATGGTCTGAGAACCTCAACTTGAAGGCTGTGGTCCAGGAGAGATGCACGAGGGACAAGGTGAGGGCCCATGTGGTGGGCAGAGCGTGGGACAGAGAAATCCCAGGAGGACCAAGCCCCTGAGCCTCAGCTGTGTGGGTGCTGGCCTTGTGCTGGTCTCCAGGTGGCCGTGGGTGGGCAGAGCAGGGCTGCATCCACACAGGAAATCACCACTACACCCCTTCCTGCACCCTGGCAATGGGTGTAGACGGACTGTGTACCCTATAGCCCTGTACCCCTGAGGGGCAACACATCGTCCACACCATGTGTGTCCTGAGCCACACACCACACCTATCTGCCCTGTGTCACACAGCACGTGTGTCCCCGTCCATCACAGCCACTACGCGGCACCCCTTCTCTTACTTGAATTAAGGACCTGAATTCTGTTCAGGGCCCCAGGTCCCTGGAGCTAAGGCAGGACTTGAACACAGAGTCCATACCCCTGGCCTGGCCTGCACCTGAGCTAGGATGAGGTTCCTGAGGGCCAACAGAACCCCGCACCAATGGAGGCCCCAGGGGAGTGGTAGAGGCCGAGACAGACAGACACACAGGTACGTGCGCACGCGCGCGCACACACACACACACACACACACACACACAAACAGAGGTCCCTCCACATACAGCCAAGCCCATGTGCATACTTACCTCACACGCGAGTGCCCGCACACACACACCCCTCCCTCCACCTGCAGTCAGCCTGTATGGACATGGGGACACACACACACACACACACACCCCTCCCTCTACCTGCGGTCAAGCCTGTATGGATGTGGACACACACACACACACACACACACACACACACACCCCTCCTTGCACCTGCAGTCAGCCTGTATGGACGTGGACACACACAGAGCCCCACTGTGGCACCCTGCACCATCAACTCTGTCCTTCCGTGAAGCTGACGGTATGTCCATCACGCATCCCCTCTCTCCCGCTGTGACATTCACCTCATCTGACTAAAACCCAACTGGGTTACACCCGTCCACTGTCTGTTCCCGCCCACCGGGACGGTCCTGAGAGCAGGACCTACGAGTGACATCAGGTCCCACACACAGTTCTCAAGGTGACAGGGTCCCATTTCCTGGGGAGCCAGACCCCATGTCTGACCACTGAGCCAGGACCTGCGACATGGGGACCACACACGCACCTGTTGGGGGGACAAACCGAGGGTCCTAAATTGTGACCCCTTGTCCGGTAGCTGTCCCAAGAACTCACCGTTTCAGCTCTCAGTTTGTGGCTTCCCAGTTCCTCCAGGGCCTGTGACAGCTGGGCCTGCAGACAGAGAGGTCAGGGCTTCAGAGAGTGTGGCCTCTCCAACCCTGCTGCCCACCCTCACCAGGATGGCGGCTGGGAGCCGTGGCCACGTGCACATCACCCTGAGGTAAGGCATGAGAACCCCCATGTCATCAAAGGTAACTGAGGACACACGGAACACAATACCCATAGTCCACCAGAGACTGGGGTGGGGGGCTGCAGACTGGGCAGTGGGTGGTCAGATAAGAGATGACAGGTAAAGAAAGGACAGAGAGGACAGGGAACAGTGCAGATGGCAGGCAGGTGCCACGTGGACGGCACAGGTAAGTAGAGGGAGGTGCGCATAGAGACAAACAGGAGGAGAGCAGGCAGGGGTGCAGGTAACAGGTGCACAGATGGCTGACAGACGCCAGAGAGAGGGATGCACCGATGGCCCCAGATCCAACCCAGAGGAGTCACACAGGTTCCCAACCCAGGGGCCAAGCTGGCCTGCACCCCGAGTGTCACCAAGCCTGTCTCGGGGGTCCTCAGAGCTCTGGTGACAGAGGCAGGGAATAAAGGAAGAGGCCCGGAACAGCCCTCAGATGCGCAGTAAGTCCAAGGCTCAGGATGATGGGGCACCAGGGCTGCACTTGTACTCGCCCCTCGAGACCCCGGGACCCCCACAATGTCTGCTGCCCCAGGGGGCTGGAGCTACACAGCCCCTTCAGACCAGTGTCCCTGGTGGCACAGTGACTTAAGGGCTCAGTTGTCCAGCAGGTGCCCCCAGTCTGCCCCACAAACTCACGGCCTCAGAAACTCTCCCGCAGTCCTACCCTCTGGGTCACCGTCAGTCAAAATCAACGGCGGCGGGGGCTTGGGGTTTGGCTTTGAGTGGCTTTTGGTGACTGGGTCATGCTTATCTGGGGAGGCACTAGCCTCCAACAGAGAACTGCTCCTCCCGCGCGGGGAGCAGGGAGCAGGTGTCTCTGGCGAGGGAGCGCTGCAGGTTGGCAAAGCCAGGAGCCCAGCTGCTCAGCCCAGGATGGGCACCGACATCTGCCTGAATCAAGTCAGCAGAGGACGGACAAGGGACTGCGAGGTGTTGTGAAGCTACCAGCCCCAAGAGCCTCAGGGCCTTGGCCAGAAAAGAACAAGGCTGAGTCGCCCGTTCTCATGCCATAGCTGGTGTCAGACTGATAGAGGCTCAAAGTGGACACACTCTCCAAGGACCAATAACTTCTGGGGAGCTGGAGAGCTTTACCCTATGCGGTACCCCAAGGCAAGGTAGTGCAGGGACCTTTCAGAAGAGCGGGAAAACGCTCTCCCAGGACTTCATCCAGCTGCGTTCCCGGGCTTCTGCAGTCATTAGGGGGTGACCGACAGTGGATTAGGGGAAGAGGGTGGTTCCTCTGCGGACTTCTGCAGGGAGAGGCCAACGTCCCCACATGTCATCAGATAGCTCGCCCCTCACTGTGCCCAGGCCTCTGCTCGGTGATTTCAGGGACCGTCTGAGGACGCAGCTGCCCGGTCTGTGCCCATGGAGTTTTCTGCAGGAAGCACAGGCCTAGCTGGACCTGTGACCAGACACCGAACAGCCCCCGGAGGCCCAGGAGTGTCACATCTCAGCACGTCCCTGCTCGCGGACATTCGTCGGACAGCTGTAACAAATCACAGCCTGGCCCTGCGGAGCCAAGCGGGCCTTGTCCACGCACCTCTCTGCCGGTGTGACACGACTCAGGGCGCCAAGGAGCTATTTTTGTCCTGAAGTGAGAAGCTGCCACCTGGTGACAGAGCTCCCCTGCAGTGGCCGTTCCAGGGCGCAGCAGGGGCCAAACGCGGGCCTTTAGGAGGCTCGAGAGTGGCCCCAGCCCCACACACTCGGTGAGGCCAGTCTAAGCCTGGCTCCTGGCCCAGTGTGACTGCCACCTCAGCTGTGTCACCGTGTGGAGGAGAAAGCAAAGCAGACCAGCTAGTGAGCCCTGGGCCCAGCCTCATCAGGCATGCCAGGCGAAGACGCGTGTCTCCTCAGCCCTCCATCCTCCCTGAGCTGGAGGCAGTACAGTGATCGAGATGGGGCGGCTGCCCCTTTCGGACCCGGCAGTACTGGCCCACACAGCTACAGTGGGGCCATGTGTCCAGGTGGGGAGACAGGGCCCCTCCCAGGCTGACCCCTGTGACTCAGGGTCTCAGAGTGCAGGTGGGGCAAGGCTGCAGGAAAATGCATATTTAGGCCCCAGGCGGGCTCCCCAACTTCTCATTCTCACAGAGATGCAGAGGCAGCACCCCAGCTCCTCACATCCAGAGGTGCAAACAGTACCCCCAAACTCCTCACTGAAACACAGCACTTGGACTCCAAGCTCCTTACAGCCATCAGGACTGCTGCAGTATGGAACTGTCACCCCTGAACTCCCTACACCGTGGGGCTGAATGAGGAATGGTCTCATCACACACCCCTCCACGTGACATCCCCACACGGGCAGGGAGGGTTCCAACACCCAGCTGTTGTGTCTGCTTCCAGCCACATCCAGACCTGGGCCACCCAGTGCAGCCCACCGCGAACGGGGACACTCTGAGGACTGCCCACAGCAGCAGAGGCTGCGCGAGGGGCGAGGGCCGAGGGCTGAGGCGTGAGGGGGGTGAGGCGTGAGGGGCGAGGGGCGAGGGGCGAGGGGGGCGAGGGGGGCGAGGGCCGAGGGCCGAGGGGCGACCGATAGCCCTGGCTGAGTCTGCTCTGACTGCCTGTTTGTAAATGCATAGAGTGCACTCAAGGGGATGGAGGGCAGCAACGCGAAGACCAGCTCAGACAGATGGGAAGGAAGGAAGGAAGGACACGCGGAGCGAGGCGGGGGTGGGGTGGGGGCGAAGCCTAGAAAGGGAAAAGACATGGGTGGGCACTGAGGAGGAAAGTGCCCACCCCAGGCTCTCGCCTGCATGCCCTGGTTCTGGTTCTCAAGCTCCGCAGCTCACATACCCAGTTACAGCTTGCACCCTGGTTCCGGCTCTCACGCCCCGGTTCTGGCTCTCACGCCCCACTTACAAGCCACATGTCCCGGTTCCAGCTCTCATCCCTGCTCCCTTCCTCTTTTTTTTATTTTATTTTATTATTTTTGTACGTGTACCGTCAAATCAGATCTGACTGGTACAGGAGGAGATTGTCCCTCCTTCCCCGGCAGAGCATCTGGTGGATTCGAACCATGCACCTCTGGGATTGTAGTTGCAGCTCCTTGCCACTAGGCCACCAGAGCTCCCCCTGCTCCCTTCCTCTTGACTCCTCATCTTGCCCACCAGGGCCTGGAGTGCAGGAGGGGGAAGGCCACACTCATCCTCACCGGCTCACAGTCCTGGAGGCTGTGACCCCACTGCCCCTTACGAGCTAAACAAGACAAAACTGGTGTGGCAGCCCACTCCCCACCACGCACCCCACGAAGCTGCTGCCGTGTGCACAGTCAGACGCACCCCTGTGGCTGTACTCCCACGTGAACGGGACCCCCACACGGCCAGAATCGCATGCAGCTGGTGCCCCAGCAGCCTGTGTGCCGTCAGCACCCTCCATGGCAGGTGTCCCAATGTGCCCACATGCCCAGGGTCCCCACGTACTGAGAACAACTGCTGGCTTTCAGGGACCCTGAGGCCCTGTTCCCACAAGAGTGCAGAGAGTCCTGTCACTACAGGAAACGACAGAAACTGCTTTGCAGTTTCTGTCAAAAGGGCAGGCAAAGCAACCCCCCCCGCCCCCCGCACACACACAGGGCAGCCCAGACATCAGGTAGAGCCCACACAGCCCCAGGGTGAGGTTCACGCACGAGGTACCATGTTGGGCGCTGACCACCTGAGGTGCAGGCCTGCGTGGCCATCCTAGATGGATGATGGCAGGGATCACCCCACAGCACATGCACCTGAAAGCTAGCACACACCTGGTCGGGGGGCTGTCACACCTGCCTCCCCCTGCTGGGGACGGGGTGGGGAGGACATGCTGCCGACGGCCGTGACTCGCATAAGTCCCTCTCCGCAGGACTGCCAGGCCCCTGAGGTCATCACTGGCCACAGGGATCCGTACAACACAGGAAACCCTGGCTCACTGGCGCCTCCTCGCCATCTCTGCCCACCTTGCTTTTTCTCTCCTCCCCCAACAGGGTCTTCCTCCAAGGACCGGTCCTTCCTGGTGACCAAGCTTCACCCTCCTTCCCTCTAAAGCGCTCCAGGTCGGATCTGTGGTTTCTCCATGACACATCTAACAGCCTTCCTTGCCAACACCACATTCTTCTGTCTTTTCTATCCATGTCCAGCCTCTGCACACACACGAGGCTGCTGGACGCTGGCGGGGAGACTACACGCGTCAGCAGGAGCCTGAAAGGCTGCCCTGCACTGTCCCGTCTTCACCGCCTTCCCCCACGCCCTCCCACAACCTACCCGGACCTGCCAGTGCCCAGTGCCGTCAAGCCTGCCCTGGAGACGGCTCGTACATCGAGCTGGAACGCACTCGGGATTGTGCTGTGGCTCCGAGGACTCGTCTTCCTCATCATCGGCTCTCACTGCCAGCCTTGCTCTGCCCCTTCAGATCGAGCTGCCTCCATCCTCCACATGGATGGAGTCAACTGGATCGCTGTGTAGCCAGCAGTCAAGTCCATGTGCACAATTACTGTTTCTTTTTTTAAATTTGCCGTCAGTAAGTGGTTGGTTGTACAGTATCCTATCATACAATCTCTGGTCTGGTTTCTGTCACCAAGGCTGTGTTTTCCACCTACCAAGCCTTCTTTTTGGTTTCCAACTTTCACATCCCAATCTCTAGTTACCATGCAAGCATCTGACGGTATCGTCGATCCGTTTCAGAACTGCAGAGTCAGCAGAGACCCTTCATTTCCTCATCTTTGGCTCTGGTCGCTGCTGTGTCCCCACAAAGTTCTGAACCAGTCTCCTGGGGTTGCTCCTCCCCATCTGCTTCCCCGTTAACACCACAATCACCACTCAGGGAGCCTAGCAGACAGCGGGACACACTCAGCCGGTCAAGGGAAGGCCAGCGCTTTACCCACCCAAGGGCAGCATAGGAGAAAAGGCAGCACGGCCTACTCACCTTACTCCTCTGCTGATCTGCTCACCCACCCACACGCTCACACAGGCCTACCCATCCAGTCACCCACACAGCCATCCAACCATCCAGCTGCCCACCCACCCAAGCAGGCATGTATCCGTCCATGTGCAGCTCGGTGCATAATCACAGCAGAGATTGTGAGGTGCTCCACCATCAGGCGGCTCTTCACTGTTATACGTGGGGCCCGATGAGTCACAGCCCAGTGAATGGCACCTAACAACAAAAGACCCAAGCACTCACCCGTCCACGTGCTCAGATATCTCTTCATGTGTAACCACCTACCCATCCATCCATCCATCTGCACAGCCATTCACTCACATACCCAGGCTTCTGTGGAGAAGAGGACTCAACAGCCTATGGACTGTCAAAAGAACAGATATCTCTTGGAGAAAGTGCAGCCAGAATGCTCCTTGGGGGCAAAGATGTTAAAACTTCTCACATACTTCAGACATGTTGCTAGAACAGGCTGTTCGTTGGAGAGGGACATCATGCTTGAAAAGGTAGAGGGTCAGTGAAAGAGGAGAACCCTCAACCAGGCGGACTGACACAGTGACAGCCTCAATGGACTTGAGTGTGTCAAGAAGTGTGAGGACGGCACAGGATAGGACAGGGTTCTACTGATCTATTCCACAGGGTCACTATGGGTCATACTTAACTCAATAGCACCCAACAACACCATCCACCCACCCACCCATCCATCCACCAACCCATCCATCCATCCATCCA
>NW_006399830.1:1428762-1456950 GCF_000299155.1 Elephantulus edwardii
CATCCACCCACCCATCCATCCATCCATCCACCCATCCACCCACCCACCCATCCATCCATCCACATACCCAAACATTTCTTTATGCATCACCCACCCACACTCCATCCATCTATCCACTCATGCATCCTATCCACCCATCTGAACATCCATCCACCCACACACTCAAACATCTCTGCATGCATCACATACCCATCCATCCACACATCCGTCCATGCATCCATCCGTACACTTGAATTCATCCACGAACAACCCACTGGAGTGCACAAGCACTCGTTTGCTGGTGCCCCTCCTTCAAACCTCCATCCATCCATCCCGCATCTAGCAATAAACTCACTCAAGTGTGCACAGAACTCAGTTCTGTTAAATTGCTGGGACTCGGGTGAGTCATGCTGGCTTTCTGGGATCATTTTTTAAGCCAGGTTTCTCTCTCCATCAGTCCCCCCTCTGGGAATGACCATGGAGATCCATGGTCTGGACAAAGGTGATGCCCTGAACTTGCACACAGCAGCCCAGACCCCCAGCTGTGGCTGCTTCCACAGCCAGCTGTGAGGGCTGCGTCTTCTCCCCTCTCCTAACCTCACTGACTTCCAGGAGCACCTAGCATCAAACCTCCTTTGTAGACCAGTTAGGGGACCTGCTTCCCCGGCACAAGCCCAGGTCCCTGACACACCTGTGCCAAGCATGCTGGCAGTGTCTCCCTGCTTCTCGCCAGCTCCGCTCAGTGAGGGAGCACCAGTTCCAAGGTGTGGCAGGGGAGGAAAGCTGCGAGAGCGAGCTCCGCGCCCGAAACAAGGCTCTGACGCAATGTGCATGAGTGCAGGGAGCACCCAGGGACTTCAGGTCGCCAGGCTCCTCCTTCCTGGCACCTCTGGGTGGATTCAAGCCACCAACCTTTTGGTTAGTAGTTGAGGGCTAAACCCTTTTTAGCATCACCCAAGGATTCCACCTCTGCCCTCCCCGCCCCAGCACACCCGCCCTCTGGAGTGGCCTCCCAGGACTCATTCAGGGGCACTTGTCCCCTACCTGTCCCCTGCCCTCAGCCTCAGCTGCGCCTGGTTCTCAGAGGTTGGACAGCAGCCCGAGCTGCTGCCACCTAGTGGAAGCAGGATGCTCACCCTCCAGGGGCTCTAACTCAGACCTCTGGGGCCCAAACCAGGGAGCAGCAGGCCTCAGACGTCACTGAGACAGAAAGCAGCCCATCCTGCCACTTCCCAAGGGTGGAGGAAGCCGCTCCTCTAGACACCGGAAGGTCAGCAGTTCTGGTCTCCTGCAAGACCAACCCTCTCCTCATCTCCTCCCCGCTCCAGCTCTGAGACAGGGATGGATCCAGCCTGTTAGGTGCAGCTGTCGGGGTGTGGAACTGTCCGGGGCTCTCCAGATGCCCTGGAGAGATGGCATGTGGGTGGACAAGAGGGGACTTAAAGCCATGCCCGCGGCATGGGTTCAGAGGTTCAGAGGGTGGGCCATGGTGTGTCACGGCCCAGGGCAGAGGCAGTGTCCACAGCACCCAGGCCCAAGCCCTGAGCTGGCTTCTGGGTCCTGAGACCCAAGACATTAGGGGTAGGAGCAATAGGGCCCAGTTGGGCTCTAAATCCTAACATGTGGGCAGTGGTCAAGACTGAGTCATTCCTCCATGGACCAATCCATTCAAGTGTATGCAGAAACCCATCCACACATGCATTCTCTGATCAAGTTACTCACTCTCATATATCCTGGCCCACTTATTCACCAACCATACACCCCTACATCCACCCATCCATTTACCACCCACCCAACCACCGATCACTGGTCCATCCATTCACTGCCCAGGTTACCCCCCTCCTTCTATCCACCCACCCATCTCCTACTCAACCAACCATCCACCACTGACCCAGCTATTCATTACCAACACCCCTCTCCACCCACAAATCCACTCATCCACTACCCATCCACCCTGGTCCATCCATTCACTGCCCATACACCTTTCCCTCTATGAATCTACCCGTCTACCTGTGCTCTACGCAGTTACCATCCGGCCCATTCATGAACCCACCCAACTATCCACTCCCATACATCCATACACTCCACCCACTGCGCATCTACCTACCTATGAATCCATCCATCTATCCATCCATCCATCCATCCATCCATCCATCCATCCATCCATCCAACTACTCAGTCCCACTTACCCGTCCCCATCCATCCATAAATCCACCCACCCATCCATTTCCCATCCATCTTCACGATCCACCCACCCATCCAACCCTGAACCAACCCATCTTTGGTGTTAGCCTAAAAGTTGGCTTTTTTTAGCCATTACCTTAGTTAGCCCCAGTTGGTCTCCAGCTACCTTAACTGCAGACACATGGTTTAGCAAATCATCAACAGCTGTGAAACTAGGATAAGAAAAAGAGCGCTTCCCATAGCGTGCAACAGGACTTGAGGAGAGGAAGACTTGAGGGAGACTGGAGCAAGACCCTGCTGAGAATGAGATCCAGGTGATGTTAGTGGAGAGATGGGGCATTGCTGTGGAGAAGGTATTGCAAGGGGTAATCTGAGGAGTCCTGGGATAAAGGCCACAGTTAAAGGATTGCTGTCGTTGCCTTGGATGATGGGAAAGCTGCTGCTGAACTGAAGCGGGAGCCTGGACTAGTGAGGAACTGTGTCTTGGGGCGGCCTGGCTGCCTCCCCCACTTTGCACTTACTTCTCTAACAACCCTCATTCTCCACACCACAGTCGAAAGGCTGGGAGTCAACAAGAGTAAATGCGTAAACCTCCCGCTGCTGTGGCTCTAGCGGCATGAAGGGGCTGGGCTACGGCTCTTCACCCGCGCTCCGCTCTGGGGCGGGAAAGGGCTGTGCTGTTCTCACTCCCTCCGGCCCTTTCTGAGAGACACCAACAGCCCTGCGCCCCCATGTCCTATCTTCTCCTACTTAGACACCATCCCTGTGTATCCATTCGCCACCCACTCAATCACCCATTCACTAGCCCAGCCATGCCTTCAACCAGTCATGTACCAAATCATCCATCCAGCCATTCCCACACATCCATCCACCTACCCACCCACCATCCACACACCCACGTATCCAATCATCCATCCACCCATCCATCCATTCCCGCACATTCATTGACCATCCACCCCTGAACTCACCCATTCATCCCTATATATCCACTCACTACATACTCAACCATTCATACACTGGACTACCCTCACATTCACCCAACCATCCCTTCCCACTCATCCATCTTCCCATACTATCTATTCATCCATCACCCACCTATCAATTTCCATCCATCCATCACCCACCACCCATCCATCCACCATCAGTCCACTCACTACCTTACAACCACTACCTCACCCACACACTCACCCAGCCCCATCCACCCACCCATCCTTCATCCACCCACCCATCCGACCATTCACTCACCGACCACCCATCCATCCATCATGCACTCATCCATGTCCATCTCTCCTTCAGTGCATCCCTGGATGCAGGACCCTGGGTGCTGGAGAGCAGAGTCCACAGGAGTAGCGGGGCCAGGGAGCCACAGTGGGGGTGTGGGAGCCCCAGCTGTGGGCTTTATGCTGCCCTGAGCCCATAGCAGAGCATCCTGGCTAAGGGCCCCATCTGGGGGTAGACGTGAGGCCTGGCGAGGCTGCCATGGTGACAATGCTGGCTGCCCTGGTGCGCAGACACCCAGAACATATGGCCTGTGACTTGCCAGAATGGTTGGCCTGCAATTAGGCAGCCAAAGCACATATGGTGTGCCCAGACAAGACCCATCTCTCAGCATAAAAAATGCCAGGGACGATGGAGAGTGTCAGAGGAGCTGCCCCACCAATCTCTCTTCATTAATGCTGCATATGGCGCCAAATGGGTAGTAACGAGGTGGCGATTAGCACGCGTCTGTCTGCAGTGACCTCAGCTTGGTGGTGCTCACCTTTAACCTGGAGGGCAGTGTGCACAGGGCCAGCAGAGACCTCAGCAGCCCAGGGCCAGCTGGCTGCCACCTCCTCTCCTGTGGACACAGCATCAAGACCCTCGAAGGGAGGTGGGCATCAGGTCAGGCAGCCTGGCCAGCAGCCCAGCATGCCCTGGTCAAGGAAACACCAGGGACAAGGGCCTGACAAGTGGCCTCTCCAGGTTTGTTCTTGACAAATGGAGACCTGAGCATTGTGACCAGGTTTAAGGTGCCCATTGTGTTAAACCCCAAACAGAGGAGCTATGCCCCAGATATGGGAGGTTTTCTACTCTAGACCCTAAGAAGTCAGGCTTGGGAGGCCCTCTACCCCTAATCCCAAACAGAAAAACCAGGGGGCTGTGCTCCAGACTGGATGGGCACCTACCCCAGACCCCAAACAGGGAGGGAAGGAGGGGCTGTGGCCAGGCTGAGGCACTCTCTATCCCAGACCCTGTACAGAGAATTCAATGTTTGTGCCCCAGGCCAGGGTGCCCCCTGCTCCAGCCCCCAAGAGCACCAGTGGGGACTCCTCAGTGTGGAGGAACTGCTGGGCTCCAGATTCCTCTGCCTCCACCTCCTCACACACCATTCGGCCATTCCCAGAAGCCTCCTCTCCTGCTGACCACTATTCGGATGCAGCCCTAGGGAACACCTCTGCTGTCCATCGATGACCTGAACACGGTCACACCCCGGAAGGCCAACTCACCTCCCTGTGTGTTTCTGATACCACGTACCATGACATCCATGTTTACACAGCTCCTCACTAGAAGGTCAGCCCTGTGGGTGAGGCCCTGGGTGCTCAGGCAAGCTGGTGTCCACCAGGGCTTGCTGGAGGGAAGTCACCCGAGCTGGGCCTCAGAATGGGCTGACCACACTGACCCTGTCATCTCCTGGGAGAAGCAGGACATTCTGGAACTTGGGATACTCGGGCCTGGGCTCCACAGTCAACGAGGCACCAGGACCAGCAACAGTCACACTGCCCCAGCGCTAAGCTGCTGGTCACTGGGAACAAACCTGAGGGGCACAGATGGAGCGCTGGCCGAGGCCCCAGCATCGTCACAGCAGGAAGGTACAAAGCCACGAGTGGGGACCTCATGAATGCAGCAGCATGAGGTGTGCTGAGCTGCACGGTGTCTGGGCACTGGGAAGCCAGGGAGGCCCCGCCTGGCCCCGAGGTGAGGCCCCTGCAGGCCCAGCACAGCCTGTGTGCCCACGGGGTAAGCCAAGATGTCTGCCCCTTCTGAGATGGACAAGCCTGAGGCCCAGACAAAGCCTCGGAAGCTCAAGGACATGGGGAGACGGGAATGCAAAAGTGTAAGGGAGACCACCAGGCTGGCACAACGTGGACAGGACAGCCAGTGTGCGAACCAGCTAGTGAAAGTCTGCGTACACAGTTACGCACCTGGGGGCCTGCAGGCCAGGAGAGACCCACCTCCTGCCTGTGGAGCGTCAGAGCCCTGCCTGCCCAGGGGGGACCCCACCACTCACCTCGACCTCGGAGCTGTGGGCATGCACCTTCTGCACCATGTCCTCGGCCTCGCGGATACGGCGGGTCAGCTGTGGTGAGTACTCGGCCGGGGTCATCTCACTGTCATAGGAGCCCAGGATGGCCCGCATGCCGTCGCGCTCCTGTGGGCAGAAGGGCGGTCAGGGTTTGGGGCCGGGGAGGGTGGGCAGAGGGTGGTCCTGGAGGGTGGGCAGAAGGGCAGTCAGGGTCAGTGGCCAAGCTCTACCTGCTCACTGCACCCACGGTGCCCCCCGACCTTACCCCTGGGGAAAAGCCAACTCAGTCCCGAGCAATGGTACAGACACCTGAGCCACCAAACAAGTAAGGCCAGGAAGGATCACAGGTGTTCCAAGGAGCAACTAAACAGAAGGGAGCTGTCCCACATCTGACATGACAGACTCCACAATGTCCACCATACACTCGGGTCACCGGGGGTGTGTTAGGTGCCATCGAGTGACAACTCTTAGTGACTCTGAAACAGATTTGAACCAAAATGCCCACTCAGCCACGGGTGCTGCCGAGTCCCATGGAGCTGGCCCCACGCGCAGCGACACGGCACAAGGACCCTGTGGCTCCCACGTCAGCTCGCTTCCCTCCAGGCACTGAAGAATGTCGCCATTGTGTGCCATCGTGGTGACTGTGACTCATAGCGACCCTGTGCCCAGGCGCTCACGTGACACTAAGAACATCGACCAACTGGGATCGCCGCGCAGGGACAAGAGGTCAGAACTTCCCAGTTGCGCCCGCAGAAGTACCTGTACCCTGGATGTTCAAAAAGCTGGAACTATTAATTTTGAAAAGAAGTGCAAGTATGGTTTCTAAAAGTGAGGACTCCGTACAGTGGACGAGAGAAAAGCACGGGGTGAGTTTAAGGAAAAATGAGGTTGAAAAGATGGGTGGATGCAGAAAAAGCCAACCAATAAGCCCCAGGCCGTGCAGTCGTACAGCCGGAATCAACTTGTGGCTCACCGTCCACCAGGCCCCCGGCTGTGAAGCGCACAGGGAGCCGGCCCACCATTCGCAGAGCTGAGGGAGGGGCACCCGGAGGGGTGCCCAGGAGGCATGGTCAGGAGGGACGCCCAGGAGAGGTGCCCGGGAGGGGGGCTTGGGAGGGAGGGGTGCCCAGGAGGGGTGCCTAGGAGGGATACCAGAGAGCGCAGCCCCCGCAGACTACCCTGTGGAACCCCGTACAGCAAGAGAAGCGATCCAAAACAAAGCAGAATTCACTCCAGAGGAAGGTGTCTCCAGTGATCTGGGGGACGATGGCAAGGGCCCTGGGGGTGCAGGGGGTTTGTGCTGGAGCAGTTTAACCTGCCCAATTCCATGGGAGAAGACGGCCAGTGTGCTGCTGAGATGGACAGAAAGCCGAGAGAGGGTCTCTGTGTCAGGTCAGCTCCACGGCAGGGCACTCAGTTTCATTTTGTTTTTCAAAGAACATCTGAGTACTCACACCCAACTTGGCTGATGTTCTCATCTTCCAAGCCTTTCAGTAACTCAAAAGCATTCAGTTCATTCAAAATACGTTCCCAGTGGATGAAAAACAAACCCACTGTGGCCGAGTCATCAGCTCCCGGCAGCCCTTCAGGGTGGGGCAGAGCGGTGCAGAGGGTCTCCAGGCCATCATCTCCATGGAGGAAACGGCTGCATCCTTCCTCAGAGCAGCTGGTGGGACACGTTCGTCAGCAGGTACGCATTCACCACTGCATCACTCCTTGTTCTTGTTGATGGAGCCAAATTACAAATCAGTACCAGAAAGAATGTGTGGAAAATCCCAAAGTAAGAGCAGACAGCCAGCAATCCAAGAAGAAACCAACACTGAAACCAGACAGTACATAAAACGGAGGAAAGCGAAAATTCAACAAATGAGAGTTTACAGCATGCTACTGAAGCTGTGCTTGGAGGGGAAAGGGTCTCAAGTGAGAAAACTCAGCTTCTGTCTTTCAGAAGGGAGCAAGCAAAAAGACAAGACAACGGTCCATGTGGAAACGGAGGAACCAGAGACCAGTCAGCCAGGGGCAGGTTCCTGGAGATGACCAACACACCGATAAACCTGTGCACAGGGGACTGAGCAGGAAGAAGAGGGGAAGACCCATTCCTGATCTCAGCAAGGAGGATGTGACAAAACTCGGACGCTGCAGATACAAAAACAAGAGACGGTGATGAACACGTCAGGGCAGACATTGAAAACACAGCTTCGGGCGTCCTCGGAGGAAAACTTCAGGCCTATGCTGTTCAGCACTGAATTTAATCATGTATCAAAGAAAGAAATAATACCCCGACCAAGCATTCTTCTAAAATGTTGGTGAAGAAGTGAGAACACATCCCGACTCATCCCTGCAGCCAGCTTCACGCAGAAACCTACACCAGACAGGACATCAGGAGAGAAAGGGGCAGTAGACTGATTCATGTCGGAAGCAGAGATCCAAAATCCGAGCCAAAACGGAGTATCCAACCCACAGCATACTCCAAGGGTGACAGCATGCGGAGCTGGAGTGACTCCAGGACCCCAACGGCATCGAGTCCTTTGGGTCCCAGAGGCCCTGGAGCAAGGAGTTAGCCTGCAGCAGGCCTGCCCAGGCTGTGCATCGGCGGAGCACCTGCCTCCCGTGGAGGTCTAACCACTGACCTCTCCATCGGCAACCCAACGCTTTGCCTGCTTTGCACCAGGGCTCCTTTCAGGAATGCGAGGCTGACTTTAAAAATCAAAGAAGAAAAACCAAGTGACTGTCTCATTATGCAGACAAAGTGTGTGACAGAATTCAACGCTGATTCCTGACGAGCCCCCAGCCATTCTGGACCAGGAGCGCTGAAAGGCGAGGCGATGAGATGACAGCGAACATCAACGGCAAGCGTCTGCTCGCACTGCTTACGCTGCAGACGGAGCCACTTCAATCACACAGGACAGAGACACAGGGGGAATCAGAAGGCAAGTGCATGGGAACGCGTGCCTCCACACGCGTGGCTCTACCTCCGAGGACAGCAGTTCAAACCTCCCACAGGCAGGGAGAAGAGGGTACTCAGTTTCCAGAAAGGTCGTGGCCAAGCCGGAGCGAGGGCACAGCTGTGCTCACATTCCAGGGCACCTGGAGTCAGAGCTATCAACAGCTCGGACACTTCATTTGGGGATTATTTCAATGGCAATGACATGGGCAAGGCTCTCTTGACTCTCACACAGCATGACCGAGTATGTGGAGATCAGATGACAGCTACTAAAAACGACCAGCATTAACCAATGAGACTGAAAGTGTTTCAGGACAGAAGACAGAACCCTTTGCTGTGTTATTTCCTGTGTGAGTATCTACAGGCATTGTTGAGGCCAGACGGATCTGGGTTGAAGGCACAGGACTCTAGGGAGGTATTTTTACAGAACTAGAGAAGAAGAAGGATGCGAGCACTTTGTGGAAAACACTGCGGGAATGAGAATTTAAGGACACCTACTTACGTTCACGCAGAACGTGCACATCGACAAGAGGCACCAGTTCAAACACAACAAGACGTCTCACGGCTTAAAATGACAAAGCCGTGTGTCCACATCTATTCAATCTGTTTGCTAAGCAAACCATCCAAGAAACTGGACTACATGAAGAAGAATGTGGTGTCTGGATGGTAAATGACTCATCAAAGACCGGCAGCATGCCGACGTCATAATCGCACGTGTGGAAGTACAGAAGCCTTGACGCGCTTACCAATGCAGCTCACTGCCTTTAGCATTCAGGATGGACACCACCTCAGCAAGGTGACAAGAAGAAAAGGGAGCTCCAGTGGCCTAGTGGCAAGAAGCTGCACTGCAAGCTGAGAGGTACACAGTTCGAATCCACCAGATGCTATGCTGGAGAAGGAGGGGCAATCTCTTCCTGTACCAGTCAGATCTGATTTGGCGGTACACACAAAAGATAATAAAATAAAATATAAAAAGGAGACAACAAAGATCTGCACAGGACACAATGGACAACAGCGTGGGCACCGGAGAGAAGGGCCTGCTGTCAAGGTTCGGGAACCGGAGGAAGGGCCTGCTGTCAAGGTTCGGTTTCCCTGACTCCACGGTCTACGCCACAGAAGTGGGAGTCAAGAGACCAGACAACGGACTGCAATTTCCTGGGAAAAACTGCCCTTCTGTATCTCTCACAAGTCCTAAGGGCAAAGCTGTCGGCTGAAACACCAGGGCACACATGAGCCAAGCCAGGATAGCCAGTCCACTCCTGTGCACATGGACGGGGGACAGTGAGCAGGGCACTGAGAAGAGCGGATGCACTGGGACGATAGTCTGAGTGAAGGACTCAGAATCTCCCAGATGCCAAAGGAGCAAGCCAATCTGCTCTTGAAGAGGCACAGCCAGTGTTCAAGAAGACATTCAAAAGCCCCAGCTCTCCACTGCTTGGAATATACCGAGAGAATGAGAAAAGAGGCACAAACAGAGACTTGTACACCCACGTTCACAGCGGCGTTATTCACCATCACAAGAACATGGAAACAGTCCAAATGTCCAACCACAATCGAGTGGACTGAGAAACTGTGGTACATTCCCACGAAGGAATACTATGCAGCAGGCAGGAGCAATGAGTTTGCAAATCACCACCTAACGTGGGAGGGTCTAAAGGGCATTATACTGAGTGACCTCAGTCCCATAAGAACAAGTACTGTCTAAGACCATTATTGTAGAAATAAAAGAGATAACTAGTAAAAAGTGTAAGAGGATCCAAGGACGGGTGAGTAGGAGCAGAGGGGTGAGGACAGACAAGGGGGTAATCACAGGGTTGCACAATTTGGTGGATAGAAAATGGGAAAGATTCAGTGTGAAAAACATGGTATGCAAACTTTCTAAGTAAACCTGATGTTATGTGCCATCTAGTCACCTGCAACCCATAGCGACCCTATGTACAGCAGCTCTGAACCCTGCCCTGTCCTAAGCCTGTTTCACTAATTCTGACACACCAACCTCCATTGCACCAGTCACTGTAAGACCCACCTTATCCAGGGTCTTCCTCTCATGTGCTGTCCTGCTGTCCTTCCATCCTTCCAAGCATGATGTCCTTCTCCAAGGACTGGTCCCTCCTGGCTACCTGCCCAAAGTATGTGAGATGGAGCTTCAAAATCCTAGCCTCCAAGGAGAAACTTAGTTTCATCCTCTCCCAGACAGATCTATTTGTTTTCTTGGCAGGCCATGGTATGTTCAAGAGTCTTCTCCAGCACCACAACTCAAAGGCACTGATTCTTCTTCTGTCATAACAAGTAATTTCAAAGACCATGGCTTGGATTAGGCGCACCTTAGTCTCTAGACTGACACTGTTGCTTTTCAGCACTCTGGAGAGGTTCCTGAGAGCAGATTTTCCCAATGCAATTCATCTTTTGATTTCCTGGTTGCTGGTGCTAAAAGTGTTAATTGAAGCCAAACAAGCTGTAATTGTTAACAACCTCAATCTCTTCTTTATCTATTATGGTGCTACCAATTGGCCCAGTGGTGAGAATCTTTGTCTTCTTGATGTTGAGCTTCAATCCATATAGAAGACTATAGTCCTTGACCTTCTGCAGAAAGCGCTTCAGGTCTTCCTCAGTTTCAGCAAGTAAGGTTGTGTCATATGCATAATGTAGGTTGTTGATGAGTCTACCTCCAATCCTGATGCCATATTCCCTCTCGTAAAGCCCTGCTTCCCAAACGATCTGTTCTGCATCTAGATTGAAAAGATATGGAGACAGAATGCATCCCTGATGCACTCTTCTCCTGATTTTGAACCATGCAGTGTTCAGCAGCTCTATTCTGGGAATTGCTTCCTGGTCCAAGTACAGGTTTCACACAAGCACAGTCAAGTGGTCTGGGATTCCCATTTTCTCAAGGTTAGCCACAATTTGTTGTGATCCACAGACTCGAATGCCTTTGCATAGTCAATGACACACATCCAGACATTCTCTGGTACTCTTTACATTCTGCCAAGATCCATCTGACGTTGCACCACAACCTCTTCTAAATACAGCCTGTATTTCTGGGAGTTCTCTGTCAATGTACTGTTCCAGTCACTTCTGGATAATCTTCAGCAGGATTTTGCTAGTGTGTGGTATTAGTGATATTGTTCGATAATTTCCACACTTTGTCGGGTCACCTTTTTTTTTGTATGGGAATAAATATGGATTGCTTCCAGTCAGTAGAATATTTTATTTAAAACAAAACCAAACAAACAAAAACCCCAACAAAACCCATCAACAACTAAACCCCAAATCAGAAAGCTCGCCAACAAGAAAGTCCTAGGTCTCAAGGGATCTCTGGTGGCCTATTGGCGAGAAGCTGCACTGAAATCTCAGAAGTTCGCAGTTCAAATCCACCAGATGCTCTGCTGGAAAAGGAGGGGCAATCTCCTCCTGTACAAGTCAGATCCGATTTGACGGCACACACACAAAAAAGAATAAAATAAAAAATTTTTAAAAAGAAAGTCCCAGGACTCGAAACATTTACTAGTGGACTGGACAAAATATTTGAAGAATTTCTGATCTCATGCCAACTATTTCAGAGAAAAGACCAGAATTGCTTAACAGTGTATAAGGTCAACAAAACAATGACCCCAAATTTTATGAGCCTGTAACAAAAAAATCCACATCAATGGCCGAAACTGCTCATAAACATAGATGACAAATCCTAAAGCACCTTATTAGCAAACCACATAAAATGTTACCCACCAACAATCATCAGGAAATTAAGTTTGTTTACCTGGAAATGCAAGTTTGATTTAATATTGGAAAACAAATGAAATTCACATTAACTGAATAAGAAGACAAAATCATGATCATCTCAATATGTGAAGAAAAAGCATTTGATGAAATGGACCACCTATTCATGATTAAAACCATTTAAAACCAAAAAATCAAAAAGAAAACAAAAGCCCAGAAGAAACCTTCTTTATGATCTCTTAAGTTTTACCTCAGAACTCTGAACACCCTGTTCAGCGGTGAGAGGTGGGAAGCACCTGTGCTGACCGAGACGGAAACAAACACCTTCCACCAACACTTCACTTCAAAGACTGAAGCTCCCGGCTGGAGTGAAGGCAAGGCAGCACTTCAAAGGCGGACACACTGGAGAGAAATGAAAGGCTACTGCCGGCAGATGCGGCAGCTGTGAACCTAGGAAATCCAAGGGAACCGAAAGAAATGATCAAAGTATGTTCATCAGCACTGGCCAGGCCACAGTCAAGACGCAAAGGTCAATGATTCTTCAACACACCAGCAAAAGTAGCAAGAAAACAAATTTAGGGAAAGGTACCATTTATTCTTTAGACCACCTTGTTGTTGTTGTTGTTATGTGCTGCCGAGCTGCTTGCAACTCACAGCGACCCTTTGTACAACAGCCCTAAACCCTGCTCTATCCTGTGTCTTTGACATACCTATGCCCATTATCCCAGTCACTGAGTCAATCCATCTCATTGAGGGTCTTTCTCTCCTGCACTGTCCCTCCACCCTCCCAAGCATGACGTCCCTCTCCAAGGACTGGTCCTGCCTTGCAACATGTCCAAAGTATGTCAGACGAAGCTTCAGAATCCTTGCCTCCAAGGAGCAGCCTGGCTTCACTCTCTCCAGGACGAACTTGTTTGTTCTCCTAGCAGTCCATGGAATATTCAATACTCTTTTCCAGCATCACAGCTCAAAGGCATCAACTCTCTATCATCCCTAGTCACTGTCCAGCTCTTTTATGCACAGCAAGCAATTGCGAAGACTATGGCCTGGATTAGATGCACCTTAGTCTCCAGACTGATGTCGTTTCCCAATGCAATTCATCTTTTAATTTCCTGGCTGCTGGTACCAAGAGTATTGATTGTAGAGCCAAGCCAACTGAAGCTGTCAACAGTCTCAAGTCTCTTCACCATCTATCATGATGCTCCCAATTGGCCCAGTGGTGAGAATCTTTGTTTTCTTGATGTTGAGCTTCGATCCATATTGAAGGCTGCAATCCTTGACCTTCTGCAGCAAGCACTTCAGGTCCTCAGTTTCAGCAAGCAAGGTTGTGTCATCTGCATAACACAGATTGTTGATGAGTCTACCTCCAATCCTGATGCTACACTTCTGCTCATAGAGACCTGCCTCCCAGATAATCTGCTCTGCATATAGACTGAAAAGACGTGCAGATAGGACACATCCTTGATGCACACCCTTCTCAATTTTGATCCATGCAGTGTTTCCTTGCTCTGTTCTGACAACTGCCTCCTGGTCCAAGTATAGGTTTTGCATAAGCACAATCAAGTGTTCTAGGATTACCATTCTCCGAGTCAGTCACAGTTTGTTGTGATCCACACAGTCAAATGCCTTTGCACTCAATGAAACACAGACAGACATTCCTCTGGTACTTTCTGCTTTCAGCCAAGATCCATCTGACATTAACTATACTATCCCTAGTGCCATGGCCTCTTCTGAATCCAGCCTGCACTTCAGGCAGTTCTCTGTTGATGTGCTGTGCATTAATAATAATGGGAGACTGGAATGCAAAAGTTGGGACTAGAGAAGAAGGATCAGCAGTTGAAAAACACGAACTTGGTGACAGAAATGAAGCCGGACATAGAGCATTTTGCACAATGACTTATTCATTGCAAATACATTTTATAAGAAACACAAATGCAGGCTATACACATGGATTTCACCTGATGGTATGCATAAGAATTAGATCAATTACATCTGTGGAAAGAATCGCTGCAGAAGCTCAACATCAGCTGTGTAAACTAGGCCAGGTGCTGATTGTGGAACAGACCACCAACTAATCATATGCAAGTTCAAGTTGAAGCTGGGGAAAATTAAATCAAGTCCACAGGAAGCAAAATCTGACCTTTAGTCTATCCCACCTGAATTTCAAAGCCATCTCAGGAACAGGTTTGAGGCCCTGAACACTAATGAGCGAAGACCAGACGAGCTGTGGGAGGATATCAAGAATATCATCCAGGAAGAATGCAAAAGGTCATTACGAAGGCAGAGAAGGAAGAAAAGACGAAGATGGATGTCAGAAGAAATTCTAAATCTTGCACTGGAGTGCCAAGAAGTTCAACAGAAGATTCCAGAGGGCAGTGTGGGAAGAAAAAGCATTACAATGAAATATGCAAGGCGCTAGAGTCAGAAAATCAAAAGGGCTGAACTCGCTCAGTATTTCTTAAGCTGAAGGAACTGAAAAATTCAAACCTCAAGTTTCAATACTTAAGGATGCTTTGGGCAGAATATTAAACGATCCAGGAAGCATTAAAAGAAGGTGGAAAGAGTATACAGAGTCACTGTACCAAAAGGAACTGTGGACACAGAAGAATTTCAGGAAACAATGTATGAGCAAGAGCCTGTGGCGATGAAAGAATTGGCAAAAAACAAGGCCCCAGGAATTGACTGCATGCCAACTGATATATTTCAACAAACAGATGCTGCCCTGATGTGCTCACCAAGTTGTGCCAAGAAATCTGGAGGACAACCAGCTGGCCTACTGACTGGAAGAGATCTATATTTGTTCCCATTCCAAAGAAAGGTGACCTGGCAGAGTGTGGAAATGATTGAACAATATCAATGATTAGAACACCTCAAGGGAAAAGAAAAGCTAAAACCCTCAGCAAGACAGAGTGACCCAGCAACTGTCCCAATGGGCTTGAGCCTGTCAGTGATCAGGAGGAGAGACAGGGCGGGGCAAGGGTCAGAGCTGGGGTTTGGAAGGTCTCTGTGTCACAGTTGATTTGATGGTTCCCCCCAAAACAAACACCTTCAAAATGTCTACCCAGAAAATGTCCTAAAGCATGAACGAGAGAAAGGACAGATGCCTGGAAACACGCCCATGTGTACAGGCGGGAGGAATCAGTGCTGTGAAGGTGTGGCTTCTTGCTGGACAGATCAGTGCATTCCAGTAAAAAGCCCAGTACCCACTATTCAAGGTTTGAACCAAAAAATCCCATACCAGCATCCTTCTCCAAAGGGAGAACGTGCAGAAGAGAATTTAAAGTTCTAACAGACTCTAGAATTTACAAAGTCACTAAGACTGGATGAACCCCTAAAGTATTCCCTGACAACCCAAACTCATGGCCACAGAGTCGGACGTGACCGACAGGTGACCTCCAGTGACATTGCTCAGGCCATAAATTTCACAAGAGGACACTGTATTTCTCTGGGGGAGCTGCTGATGGATTTGAACCACCAGGCAAGTGTGGCCTTTGCGTTCTCCAGAGCTCCATCAACCTGAGGAGACCTTAACCCCTGAAGCAGAAAGATCCCTAAAGCCTTAAAGTAGCTTAATTTGTAAAGAATGAGCATTGTGTTCCTTGAAAAGGCATCAATATGTGATCAAAGCTATCACATGCGTTAATCCCACAACAGCAACCGAAAGACTTCAACAGGAAACAGGGAGGGACCAAGTCAAAAAGGGCAAGAGGACTGGTGCTGGGACTGTTCCAGGAGAAGCCAACCCAGCCAACTGTACCCCGTGTCTGTCCTCAACACCGCCCAACACCACCTCCTGTCTGTCCTCAATACTGCCCAACAACCACCTCCTGGACTGTGCTCAACAGCCCACCACCACCTCCTGTCTGTCCTCAACCCCGCCCAACACCACCTCCTGTCTGTCCTCAACCCCGCCCAACACCACCTCCTGTCTGTCCTCAACCCCACCCAACACCACCTCCTGTCTGTCCTCAACCCCGCCCAACACCACCTACAGACTGTGTTCAATAGCCCACCACCACCTCCTGTCTGTATTCAACACCACCCAAAACCAGTAGCTGGAAGTGAGCTTCCCTCAATCCTTCCGCCCTGAGGTTTGTTTTGTTTTTTGAGAGCTGTCTTTGAAACACAAGCCAGCATGAGCACGTTGTGTGATGTAAAACTAGAGACATTATCGCTGATGTCAGATGGACCTTGACTGAAAACAGAGAACACTAAAGGAAGGTCTGTGTGTGTTTCATTGACTGTGCAAAGGGAGTTGAGTGTGTGGATCACAATAAATTGTGGCTGATTCTGAGAAAAACGGGAATTCCAGAACATTTAATAGTACTCACGTGAAAACTATACTTGGACCAGGAAGCAGCAGTCAGAACAGAGCAGGGAAACACTGCATGGTTCAGGATCAGGGATGCATCCTATCTCCATGCCTTTTCAATCTATATGCAGAACAGATCATTCAGGAGGCTGGGCTTTATGAGGAGGAATGTGGCACCAGGACTGAAGGAAGACTCTTGCCTAAAACCTGCGTTATGCAGATGACACAATCCTGCTTGCTGAAAGTGAGGAGGACCTGAAGCGCTTGCTACAGAAGGTCAAGAATGGCAAGCTTCAATTATGTACTGAAGCTCAACATCAAGAAGACAAAGATTCTCACCAATGGGCCATTTAGCAGAACCATGACAGACGGAGAAGAGACTGAGGCTGTTAACGATTTCAGCCTGCTCGGCTCCACGATCAACACTCTTGGCACCAGGAGTAAAAAAATCAAAAGACATATTACACTGGGGAAATGTGCTGTCAGGGACCTCTCCAGAGTGTCCACAATGTCAGTCTAGAGACTAATGTGCTCTGTTCAGGCCATGTCCTCACAATTACTTGCTATGCTTCAGAGAGCTGGACAATGAAGAAGGATGAAAGAATCATTGCCTTTGAGTTGTGGTGCTGGAGAAGAGTCTTTAACATACCATGGACTGCCAAGGGAACAAACAGGTCTGTTTGGGAGAGGGTGAAACCAAGTTTCTCCTTGGAAGCTAGGATTCTGAATCTCTATTTCATATACTTTGGGCAGGTGGCCAGGAGGCACCAGTCCTTGGAGAAGGACATCATGCTTGGAAGAGTGAAGGACAGCACAAGAGAGGAAGACCTGGGATGAGATGGATTGACACAGTAACGGGGGTAAATGGAGGTAGGTGTGTCGGAGTCAGTCAGACTGACTCAGGATAGAGCAGGGTTCAGAGCTGTTGTGCATAGGGTCGCTACAAGCCACAGGTGACTCAACAGCATATAACAATAACAATAATCTGGGATCTGTGATGTCCCCTCTGTGTGGTGTGAGTGACAGCTGAGGCCGGAGAGGGGGGTGTACAAGTGGCTCCACACAGTCTCTGTGACCTCACATGTCCCCCACCCACCAGGCCTCTGCTTCCAGGTCTGGATAGCAGACAAACCCTGGAGTGGAGGCCTCAGGTACACAGCCAACTGATCTGCCAGGTGGCAGCAACACTTGGGAGGAGGCCTCAGAGCCACCAACCACATAGCACAACCAGGGAAGGCAGGTGTGTCATCCAAGGATGACCAGCAAGCAAGGGTTCAGGGAGGAGACTCACCGAGAGTCGGGGGTGTGGCCACCACATGAGATTGCCATCAATGTCACAAGACAGGGGAAGTGTGAGGGGCAGGACGGAATGCCAGGTCTCCACGGACAGTCAGGAGACCACAGCAAAGAAAGAGAAGTGAAATGACATTTACAATCAAAACTGATGTCAGAGAGGCTCTGCTCCCATAACTCCAAATGGTGGGCCAGTGGCCACGCCTGAACCACGTGCTTCACGTAAAGCTACCAAGAGAGGCGGTCACATGGCCACCAAGGAGCTGGCGTGTCAAGGCAGCAGCACCAGAGAGGAGGACCCCAGGAGCAGTTAGTGGGGGGCTGGGCAGCACGGCTCTGAGTGCAACGAACAGCACACAGAACAGACAGACAGACTGACCTCAGGCCGCCACAGCAGACAGAGCCACAGTGAGCAAGAGGCGCAGCTACATGGCCAGTCCGAGACCCTGCACGGACGGCTAACACAGGACACGAGACGTGAGGCGACACGTGGAAGCAGAGCTGTACAGCTTCACAAGCACAGCCCACCAGGAGAATGCAGGCCCTCTCAGCCACTGCTCTGAGCCGGTCGAGGAGGAACAGGCACTGGGGACCTGTGCACACGCTCCACGGCCCCAGCCGGAAAGTGGGACCCTGTGGACCTCACCAGCCCCCCTCGTGCTCTGCACAGCACTAGGGAAACGGATAGGCGATGTCACCCCCTGCTTGTTGGTGACAAGCCCCTCCCTGTCAGGTGGCTGGGTGTCAGCTGCGTGCTCTGCACTGCTGCACGCTGTCCTGAGAGCACCCACAGCGAGTGCACTCGTCCTACGGCTGCAATGGGCCAAACAACACCTCACCTTCAGTGGAGAGATGGACTACACGACCATTTCTCCAGGGCTCTCCTCTACGAACACTGGTCTCCTCGGTCACGAAGACAGACTGAAAGGAGCTGGCCTGCCAATGCTGAACGTCTTACCAAGGGTTTCACAGGAGGAAGCGCAGCGTCTGTCACACAGAGGCAGGCCTGGGGGGCCGCAGGCAGCACTCCTGTTGGGGCCTGCTGACACCTGGTGCTGGCACCTGGCCATATAACTAAGCTCAGGATTTACAGCCGCTAAGTCCTGCAGGAACCTGCGTGGGAGGGTCATCAAGCGGCCAGCTCCAGAGAGGGTGCTGCTGGCTCTGGTCAGAGAATCTCCCCTCCTAGCCCCGTCCGGGTTTTACAGGGACAGCTGGAATCTTTATGGGTGAAGGAAACCAAGAGAATATTAACTCCCAGCTGCGCTCCCGCGTGTGACTGGCTTCGACCTGATGATGGATGATATTTAATACCTCCCGGCCGCAGCGCACAGGTCTGTAAATACAGATCCCACTTTACTGCTATTAAACAGCTGCTGTGACGGCCAGGGCTGTTCCTCGTCCACCGGCTTAAGGCTCCATGAGGGGCTTCGGAAAGGAGTCCACCCACCCTGAGACGGCATTCCACAGGGTGCAAGCATGCTCTTAAGCACTTACACACGTGCATGCACACACTTGCATGTGCACGCCATGTATGCTCGTGCATGGCACCCCCTTGCTCCCACACATGACCATGCACACACATGCACACAGGACACTCCTTCCTGGTGCAGCAGAGATCATGTGAGGACAGCCGAGTGGGGAGCGTGCACCCCATTTGCAGCTCGGCCCGGAGGGTTGCAGCCTGGTTCTGTCTGCTCCCACACTGGTCCGGGCTGAGTCGTCAGCCACCGAAGTACAGAATGGCCTCTGCAATAGGCTCTGTCTCCACTGAGCAGAGACCTTCAAACAGGGTTATTAGAAAGGGCTAATAAAAATCATAAGTTAATTTGATGCATGTGGGTAATAACTGCTGTTTATCGAGTGCCTCCGAGTTCTGGGACGGTGCAGGTGTCTGACAAACATTTATTAGGAAACACAATAAACAGAATAAACGTCGGCTCCCAGGAGGTCAGTCAATTGGTAGGTGAGTCTGTCTGTCCACTCCTCTGTCAACATGACAGTGGGCTAAGGCTGCGGGCGCACCAGGGGACTCACCAGGGGACCTGCCACCAGCCAATCGCTCAGCTGGGGCTGCAGTGACTGCAGCATTGGGGGGGGGCATGGCAGGGAGGCGCTGGCCTGCTGGGGGTGTGGAGCTGTCCTGCTGCTCTGTGGAGATGCTCTGGTCACAGCCCAGAAGACTCCACTCCGTCACGTGGGACTGCTGACTCGACACTCAACAAACACAAGACCACTCTGTCCTAGTAACAAAGAGCCCTGGTGGAAACGTACATCACGTGTCAGGCAGGCTGCTATCTCAAAGGCCCTCAGTTCAAAACCACCAGCAAGCAGTCTCCCCCGTGAGGAAAGCCGACGGAGGGCGGGCTGGAGGTCCTCTCGCTCGCTGTGGGTGTGGTCTCTGCTTCGCGCTTTTCTCGAGCTCCCATCTTAACTGGGGGTGTTCCTGAGGGGTAAGTGGTGAGAGCTAAACTGTTGGTGGGAATGTCTGGGTTCTGAACTCAGATTGAGGGTCTGGGGAACAGGCCTGCCCATGTGTCTCTGAAAGGTCATGCCCTGGGACACACCACGGGCAGTTCTACACACATGGCTGCTGGGTGCTGAAGTGACTCAACTGCTATTACTAACAATGGCTTTGACCACGGCACTCTTGACATTTTGGGGTGATGGATGATAGCACTAGATGCTGTGACTAAGTCAGTGGTGGACACCTCTTTACTATTATAAAACTTCGAAAACATTTGCTCACAGATTCTTGGCTCAGCTCTGATGGGGCAGGGACGGGGGAGTGGACAAGGGGCCCTGCCTGCCATGGGCACTGCAAGGGTGGCAGCCCCGGGTCAGCCATGGGCTGGGACGTCAGCAGCTCGGCCCGCAGCACCCTCACTCCTCCCTGCCGCCTCCTCTCGGTTCTGTGCACAATTCCCCTGGGAGGTCCGTGCCCGAGAGGGACCAGGGAACTAAGCTGGAAAGATCAGAAACAGGGTTACAGGACACAAAGCAGCAGGCCCATCAGACTGCCGCCGGCGCCCCCTCCTGGGAAAGGAGGGCCCTGCAGGCCAGCCGAGACAAGACACTCTTCCCCTGTGGAAACTGTATTGGGGCACAGTCACAGGACTTCTGGGGTCCCGTGCCACACGGGCGAGGGTTTCCTGTTGCACAGGTCCGCCTGTCCACACCTGGGGCCAGAGAGTGAAATGGCCAGGTTGAGGAACAGCAGAGGCCTGGAAGTGTCTGCCCTACTGTGGCTGGGACCCCCCCAGCACACAGTCTGACCTCCTCCACTCAGGAACGCAAGCCACCCTGCGGTCATAGTGACCACAGCAATGTCTAGTCCATAGGCTGAGCCCACAAGGAGGGAGAGACGGACAGGAGTCGGGCTGGAGGAGCCGGGCTGGAGCGGGTCCATCCTCGACCCTCCTGGACTCCCGTGTGGTGAAGGGAGGACAGGCTGCTGGAGGGAGAAGCCGTGGTGCAGAGCGGATCAATGACACGGGAACGCTGACGTGGCACCACACGGCCGGCCAGGCCGCCAGGGCCAAGGGCGGCCGCGGCCAAGCGAGGCGGCCAGTGCCCATCTCCCACCGTGCGCCGAGGGCGGGGGGGACTGGAGAGCGGCCAGACAGCAGCGCAGACACGTGCTATTTTTAGCAGTAGCTGCTGGCAGGGAGCCCGGCCTCAGCGGCCATCAATTCTCACCTGCGGCAGCGCCTTCCGTCACGACCAAGGTTACTCAAAGATTTGAATTTCTTCGAAATGGAACAGGCCTGGGCCGGGGATGATGGGGGATTTGGGGGCTCAAGCAAGAAGGGCCTCACTGGAGAAATCTTCAAACTCCAATGCACAGCCCGGTCAGCCACTCCCAGAGCCCCGGACCCCAGGAGACCAGGTCCATGTACCCAAGGTGTCCGTGTAAGGGAGGCCCTGGGCCACGTGTGGGGGCACACTCATCTCCAGGCCCCTCTACCGCCTTCAACCGTGGGCACTACGTGGTGGAGGACGGCGGCTGTGAGGGTCACAGAGGGGCTGCGCTGGCCCAGGACAGGGCGCAAGACCTAAACCTATGGCAGAGTGTGGAGCTGCCCCACTCACAGTGGCCCCTTGGGACAGGGCAGAGCTATCCCCAGAACACCCCACCTACAGATGGACCCCAACCTGCTCACAGTGGCCCCTCGGGACACAGCAGAGCTGTCCCCACCCACAGACAGACCCCATGGGCCTTCATTACAGAAGAAGACCACTGTGTCTTTCTCCTGATGAGCGCATAGGAGGTCCAAACCACCAACCTTTCAGCTGGCAGCCTAACAGTTAATCCTCTGTACTATGTTGTTGTTGTTGTTGATTGCCTTTGAGTCAAGCATGACTCATAGCGACCCTATGAACAAAAGGCCTGAAGTCCCTCTACAACAATGGACATTTATCAAAGTTCATAGGTTTTCCAGAAGCATGTTATTTAGGAAGTGGATGCCACTCCTGCTTCCAAACCTGTCAGAGTATGTTATTGTTGTTAGGTGCCATTAAGTCGCCTGCGATGTGTACAACAGCTGTGAACCCTTTTCTGTCCTGAGCCAGTCTCACTAACAATGACACACCAACTCCCATTGCTCCAGTTACTGTATCAATCCATCTCATCTGGGGTCTCCCTCTCCTGCACTGTCCCTCCACCCTATAAGCATGATGTCCTCCTCCAAGGACCAATCTCTCTCGGCCACATGCCCAAAGTAAATGAGGCAAGGCTTCAAAATCCTAGCCTCCAAGGAGAGACCTGGTTTCACCCTCTCCAAGACAAACCTATTTGTTTTCTTTGGCAGCACCGTACTAGATGGAGGAGACTGAAGTTGTTAGTAATTACAGCTTGCTTGGATCCACAATCAACACTCTTAACGATAGCAGTCAGGAAAGCAAAAGACTATTTACACTGGGAAAATCTGCTGTCGTGGGCCTCTCCAGAGTGCTGAAGAGCAACGATGTCAGTCTAGATACAAAGGTGCGCCTGATTCAGGCCATGGCTTTTTCAATTACTTGTTATGCTTCAGAGAGTTGGCAAGTTGTGGTGCTGGAGAAGAATCCTGAACTGCACCATGAGGGGTCCTTAAAGGTTAGCAGGACGAGTACAACCAGGCTGAGTATACACGTGTCTACACACGCACACACAGGATGGGCACACTCCTGTGTCTCCACTCACACAGATGGTGTGAACGAGCACCATCCCATTGGCTCCCGGTGACCACGGCAGACAAGACAGACGCTCCGTGCGATTCCCAACCTGCCATCCTTACAGAAACAGAGGTGCCTCATATTTCTCACGAGACCAGCTGGTGGACTTGAACCACTGATTTTTCAGCCAGCCAAGTGCTTTAACCACTGCACTGGCAGGGTCTTGACGCCCCAGGAAAAAGACACATTGATTAGGGACCAGATGTCCAAATGGGGCAGGGTCTGGAGCAGCCTGCCTCCGGATCTGGGGAAGTCCTCGTGTCTGTGTAACTGTGCCCTGGGAAGTCGTCCTGTATCCCGGCATCTCTCCCCACCTCTGAGGAGCTCCCACGTTTCATCATGTTCAGATCTAGAAAGGGCGATGCTCTGGCAGGTGAGGGGCTATGCTGTCAGCCCAAAGGCAGGGGGTCAGAAGCCATCACAGACGCTTCAAGGAGGAAAGATGGGCCATCTCCTCTCTCACCATTTACAGCCTCTGCAAACCTGCTGGAGGGTTGGCTGTTAGTCAGCTTAACCACAGTGAGCTGGGCGGAGTTAGAAAGAGACTGACGTAAGATACACATTATACTCATCTTGTCTCATTAACCTAACACAGCCAACACATTCCCAAATCAAAGTGTAAACACAGGCACACCAGAACAGCTCTTGGCTCTAAGCAGAGAATGGCAGATGTCTACTTGTGTCTTACTGACTATGCATTTATTTAGTGGTGTAGATAACAAATTTATGTCCGCGGCTAGGGATCTCTCCAGGTTATTGAGAAATAATGATGTCAGTTTGAGGACTAAGGTGCATCTGATTCAGGCCACGGTCTTTCTAATCACTTGCTATGCATCTGAGAGCTGGACAATGAGTAAGGATGACCAAAGAAGAACTGAGGCCTTGGAGCTGTGGTGTTGGAGAAGAGCACTGAACATTCCATGGACGGCCAAAAAACCAGACCACTATGTCTTGGAGAGCGTGCAGCCAAAGTGCTCTTTGGAGGCAAAAGTGATGAGCTTCACCACGCATGCTTTGGGCATGTGGCTACAAGAGGCTACTCCTTAGAGAGGAACATGATGCTGGGAAGGGTGGTGGGTCAGCGAAGACCCTCAGCCAAGTGGACTGAAAGGGTGAGCTCCACAATGACCTCTAATGTGTTTGGAAGAGTGAGGATGGCACAGGACAGGAGGGTTCAGATCTGTTGCTCACAGCATCGCTGAGTCACACTCTGCTCAGCAGCCCCTAACAGCAACACCAAATCATAACAAATTATGGCTAACATTAAGAACGGGAATCCGTGAACACGTAAACGGATTCATGTTAAACCTAGTTCAAAAGATTGTTGTTCAAACAGAACAAAGAAACACTGTTACTGTTGCTGATTGTCTTTAAGTCAGGCGCGACTCATAGCTACTCATAGCCTGAAGCCTTTCTGTAACTATCGACATTTATCAAAGTTCATAGAGTTTCCAGAGGCATGTGGTTTAGGAAGTGGATGCCACTCCAGCTTCCAAAAGGAAACCCTGCATGGTTTAAAATCAAGGAAGGTGTGGTCAGACCGCCTTCCATACCTATTCAGTTTCTATGCTGAGCAAATCATTCAAGAAGGCAGACCTGATGAAGAATGTGGCATCAGCATCAGAGGGAGACGCACCAACAAGCTGCGTTATGCAGATGATACAACCTTGCTTGATCAAAGTGAGGAGGACTTGAAAGGTTTGATGCAGAAGATCATAGACTACAGCCTTATGTGGAATGCATCTCAGAACCAAGGGAAAAATTATCCTCACCACTGAGCCAACAGGCAACATCATGAGAGGTGGAGAAAAGGTTGAAGTTGTCGAGGATTTCTTCTTATTTGGGTCTACAATCAACACTCTTGGTAGCAGGAGTCAGGAGATCCGGAGACATACTGCACTGGGAAGTCGGCTGTCAAGACAAGAGGCTAAGCAGCAGCTTCTCAGTTCAAAGACAACAATACACCTGATTTCCACAGGGCCTTCTCAATCATTTCTGTGCCTCTAAAAGTAGGACAATGACTAAGGACGACAGAAGACTCGAAGGCTCGGAGTTGTGCTGTTGGAGAAGACTGAAGAGACTGTCAAAAGAACAAACAGGCATGTCCTACGGAAAGTGCAGCCAGGTGCTCTCTGGAGGCCGGATGGGGAGACTTGGCTCAGACCCTTTGGGCTCGCTGTTAGAAGGGGCCAGTCCTTGGAGAGAGGCATCAGGCGTGGAAAAGCGGAGGGTCAGTGAAGAATATCCCACGCGCAGGACTGACACAGTGACTGCAGCAGTGGGCTCAAGTGTGTCAGATGAGGAAGACACGGCCGGTGGAGGGCTCAGACCTGCTGACAGGGTGCACCCAGCAGCTCCCCACCACAGAGCAGTTCTGACTCAGTGTGACCCCAGAGGACGAAGCAGAACTGCCCGCAGGGTTTCCAAGCCTGCAGATCTTTGCAGGAGATTGCCTCATCTTCCTCCCTTGGACCAGCTGGTGGGTTTGAACTGCCAACCTGTCAGCAGTGGAATGCCTTAAGTGTTTGGGATTTAGAGCACTTATTCTGTCGGGTCAGAATTCGACCCAGAACACAGGTAGTATTTTAACGCAGTGTCTTAACCACTGGCGGAGCAGGTAAGTGGGGGCATTATCTCACATTCAGCCTCAGGTGCAAGTGGATAGCCAGCAGGTGCTAGAGGCAGCTTTCCACCTCGACGGCACCAGCAAATGTCCAGCCGGCTGGTCAGCTCCTATGAGCACTGCTCTGTATGCTGACCAGGTCCTACCACCCCACAACACCCCAGCAACGGAACCCAAGCCAACCCAATCAAGGGGAGCCCTTTGGGGTGTGCCCTGACAGCAGGCGCTGTCCCTCATATGACACAGCAGGGCGTCCTCAGGATTCCCCAGGTTCTAACCTTTACAGAAGTCAACTGCCTTGTGTCTGTCCTGCAGAGTAGCTGGTGGGTTTGAACTACCAACCTTTCGGTGACACCAGGGCTCCATGGAGAACACAGCCGCAGAGCTTAAAGACAGGATTATCCGGATCCAGCAGAGGCCCTCTCTAAACTCAGCCCTGACCAAACACGGAAAGCGGGCGGGGGCAGGAGGGGGGTCTGCTTCCAGAACAGCAAACAAGAGGGTCGTGGCTCCGGCCCCCTCCAGCTCCCAGAGCCCTCACGCAGCCCTCTCCCAGCTGCCCAGGAGCTCTATCTTAATAAACATCTCCAGCCTGGAAAGGGAGAAAAGGCATTTTGTTTTGATTTCATTCTGTTTTCTAAAATTGCCTTTCTCTCTGGGCTCTTCCTCGGCCTACCCCCGGCCCACAGGCCCCTAGTGGTGTAGAGGCAATAATGCTCGCCACAGGCCAGGCTTCTAATAACTCTGCAAATGGCATCCTCCCGAAGCGGAACGGGGGCGGGTTTTCTATCCTAAATGGATGTAATTGAAATGTCAGCCTCCATCGACAACCCAAAAGGGCGCCGTGTGAACACCTGGAAATGAAATTCAAAGTCAAGAGGCCATGCTTTGAGCAGAACAAACACAAGTTTGGGGACACCTCCTTAGGCCCTGCCGAGTCCAGGCTGGACACGGACGACAAGTGGCGGGGTGGCAGTGGGGCTTGGCAGCTTCAATGAAGGCTCCCGGGGACCTCAAAACCGGCCTGGAAATCACAAAGTCGATTCCAGGGACAAACAACATCACAGATAATGATTAGGGTTGTGCAAGTTTGGCTTTTTGAGGCCCCATGTGGCTGGACGTGATGCTGGCCACACCAGACCTGCGCCTGTGCTGGGTGCTGCCCCCAGCGCAAAGGTGTGGACTCAGAGAGGCCGGGGGACGCAGCACACTGCCAGTGCCCAGTACATGCCCTACGAGGCGGCCTGTAAATGGACAAGCAAGTCGACCATGGAGTGGAGGCGAGCCAGCCCTGAGGTGGGCAGCCCCGAGGGAGGGGGCTCAGGTGTGCCAAGAACAAGGACTACAGTGTCTCACGTGGAGCTGGGACACACACCCTATCACTCCCATCACCGCCCGCACACCACATCCTCACCCCTCATCACACCCACTACCCCCCTCCCCAACTCCTCCCACCCTCCGTCAACGTCCTGTCACCTCTGGGTCCAACCCTCAACACCTCCATTACCCTCATCACTCTCACTTCCATCTTCAACTCCCACCATACGCTATCACTGTCCATTCACCCCACATCCCCACCCCTCAGCACCCCCATCACCCCCACAGGCAATCCCCACCATCTTCCCATCACGACCCTGGACCCCATCACCACCACACACCGCCACAGGGCCCAGCCAGTGACCACTCCCTCACTGAATCACTGGAGAACTGACGTGACCTGACCCCACAGCTGACAGCAGAGAGGACGCGTCACCACCACCTGTCAGTAACAGAGGTGAGGTGCTCGGCAGGACCCCGAGCCCGGAGGGAGAGAGACGTGCTGACCTTTAAAGAGGAAACCATACCTGCTGCCACGAGTCCACCCGACTCAGTGACTCAAGTCTCACTTTGAGACTTGTTTGGATGGACGGGTCCCTGGAAGAAGGTGAAGGGTCAGAGGAAGAGCGGGAGACCCTGCGCGAGCTGGACTGACACAGTGCCTGGTAGAGACGTGCAGGACGGGGAAAGGCTCAGGGCTGCTGTTCATGGCACCCAACAACAACAACAAAAGCAGCCGTCACCACAGGTGCTCACGGGAACACACACTCAGGTCCTTCTCCAGAGATGCTGGTCAGTCTCAACTGTCAACTGTCAACTCAACAATACTGAGTGCTTAACTGATGCACCACTAAGGTTCTTTAACAAACAGAAGACAAAATTCTTAACTGGCATCATTCAAATAAAATTTTTAAACCCTTAGAACTACTTAAGAAAAACTAAAGATCTAATGGTATATAAGACTTGACCTTAAGGACACCAAGACAGGGCATAAAGAATTCAGAGACTCAAGACATGAAGGGACACCCAGTGCTCATGGTGACCCCTGATTCCCATCCATAGTCCTGACTCACTGCCAACCTGCAGGACCGAGAACCCCCAACTCCCACACCCCCAAACAAAAGAGGGAACCAAGACAAGAAGACACCATCACGGCCACCTTTGTCCTCCCACATTCCTCTGTCCCCCGCACCAGGACGGGGAAACGTCCCCACTCCATCCCTCCTCATCCTCCCACATCCCTCTGTTCCCCGTACCAGGATAGGGAGACGCCCCCCCTGCATCCCTCTGCCCCCTCCCCCTCCCTCTGCATCCCTCTG
>NW_006399830.1:1457055-1463363 GCF_000299155.1 Elephantulus edwardii
CCTCCCCCTCCCCATCACTGCCCTCCACGTTCATGTCCACTCTCTACAATCGTGCCTCCCCCACCCCGTCCCCCTCACTCTGTGCCCACTCGTGCTCCCTGCTTACACAGCTGTGCGTCCCCCCCTTTCTCACACACTCTCCACATTCAGCCAAGGGGTTGGCTGGAGACTGAGGCTGAGGGAAGATGCCATCACATGTCTCTCCTCCACTAAAGAAGCACGTGACCCCACGGGGCCCAGGTGACACAACAGTTACGCTGTGAGCAGTTCCAAGCCACCCAGCGCCACTCAGAAAGACGACAGCATAGGGCAGGCATCCACAGGGCTGTTGTGTCCACAGCACACGGTCACTGTGAGCTGGAATACCAAACAGCCTGGCCACAGCGTGAGGCCCAGGAGCTAACCCGACCTGGAAGCCTGGGAAGCTGAGGCAGCCCCAGCTCTGGACAGTGTCACCATGACTGCAGGGTGCAGGCCACAGCCCAGTGACAATGCCGCCCGCCAAGTGGGTGCGCCCTCCGAGCGGCCCTTCCACTCCACAAGTTTCCTCTGGAGGACGGGCTGTGGGAGAGAGTGGGCGGGGAGGCCACATGTTCAACAACAAACCCCAAAAATTTCGTGCCGCGTTGGCTCTGCCTCCTTCAAGTGTATAAATAACACGCTGCTGTGGCCATCCGAGGAGCGTGAGGAACCCCCTGGAAATAGCTCACTTCAAATAGGAAAATGGTTTGTGTTCACCCAGTACTGGAAGTCAATTTTCAATTGCTTAAAATAGTCATGATATTTTACCAAGGTAATTATCCCCTTAGCTATCAGTAACAATTAAACCCTTAGACAGGAGCTGCCTAATAAAGGGCTCAGAATAAAACTGCACACTGCAGACGCTGTGTACTTAAATGTCAAGCATGCAAACAGGCCTGAAGGCAGGCACTGCAGGGCCAGCTTGCATGCTGCCATCCAGCCGCAGGGGGCCTGGCCCTTCACCAGCTGGGGGACCAGCAGCCACCCCTCTGCAGCGCCTTGAAAAGAGCTACTTCTTAGCTCCTCAGAAGTCTAAAAGGCCACTCAAAAGGCAGGGAGGGTGTGGGTGGCCCTCTAGACTGGACTGTCCAGGGTCACCACTGCGCTGGCTCTGTGCACAAGTGTTCAGGTGAGCAGCTGCTCGTTGATGACATGGCGTACCTCCAGGCTCGCAGGAAGGAGTGGGGGGCGATCTACCACTGAGACACCTCTGAGGGATCAATCCCCCTTCTCCAGCATGCAGCATCGCCCACGAGGCAGCCAGGGCTGGGTCAGGGACAGTGGAAAGGTGTGGCCTGGGGACGAGTGCACTGAAGTTCAAGGACAGAGGTCGCTGGGATAGGAGGGAGCCCAGGTCTAGTGAACAAGAGTCACCCCTCCTCTGGGGTGTTGCTAACTTGCAGGCCTGTCCTGGGGGTTCACAGTCTGCCACATGCCTCTTCCGGGGAGTTGCTGCGGAGTCTGAACCACTGAGCACTCATGAGGACCACCACACTATGCACCACCAGGCTTAGCCATCTCCCTGCAGCCAGTGGTGGCAGCAGGCATGGACAGCCCCTATAAATGCATGGCTTGAGTGGCATGCTTTGTAAAGGACAAAGGTCACACAAGCACTAGAAGATTTTACCAGTCAGCCATCATCTCCCATGTGGGCTGTGGTCACCAGCATCCTGTCCCCCAGACAGTCATAGCCCATGAAGTGGCCTGCCAGGCAGGTGTGGGCCTCCAGGTTTTCAGAGCCAAGCTCAGCGCCCTGTCTTGTCATGGCTTCAGCTCATAGCTCCAGGTACAACTGCTGGGCACTCTGATCCCTGAACCAGTACACACACCACCTGGGGCCAACCTGTGGCTCCCAACAAGAAGTCAACCCCGACCAAGGCTAATCTGTCATCCTGGAGTCAGTGGAGTTGCAGTGGCCCCAAGGGACAGGGCAGAACGCCCCACAGGGTTCCCAAGGCCATCACCTTTCACCCACTGAGCCAAGGGGATGAGGGGTTCAAACTACGGCCTTTCTGCTAGCAAACACTTAACCACTGCGCACCATCAGGGCTCACGGCAGGAGACACAGACGGTCATGAGTGGAAAGAATTGCAGACGTGCCCAGCATGGTCACGTGCTGCCCACTAGCAGGGCTGGAAGCAGTGCCCGTCACAATACACACCCAGATCTTCATGCCCGAGGCCCTTTTCCAAGACAAGTGGTCAGGGGCTGGGTGCCCAGAGTGGATGCCCTTGGGCACGAGGGCGGAGGGGTGTGGTAACCTACAGTGTACAGACCGCACCCGAGGTCAGGGAGGGCTCTGGCTCTGGGAAGCAGCTTCTCCAGCCCCAGCCCTTCTAAACTAAAGGTTCTCCCAGGTAAAGCACGCATCACAGCCCTGGGCTCCCTGTCCCCCAGATCAGGGACACTCACAGCTCTGGTTCCCATCCCTGCAGTACAGGGCATTCTGGGCTCTCCATCCCGAGGTTCGGGAAAGTCACAGTCCTGGGATCCCGTCCCCGAGGTCCAAGGCCTTCACAGCCCTGGGGTCCCCATCCCCGAGGTCCAGAGGAGTCACAGCTCTGGGGACCCCATCCCTGAGGTCCAGGACAGTCAACAGCCCTGGGGTATTCATCTCCAAGGTCCAGCAGAGTCACAGCCATGGGGTCCCCATCCCCGGGGTCCAGCAGAGTCACAGCCGTGGGGTCCCCATCCCTGAGCAGATTCACAGCCCTGGGTCCCGTCCCCGAGGTCCAGCAGATTCACAGCCCTGGGGTCCCCTTCATGAGGTCCAAGACAGTCACAGCCATGGGGTCCCCATCCCCGAGCAGATTCACAGCCATGGAGTCCCCATCCCCGGGGTCCAGCAGAGTCACATCTGTGGGGTCCCCATCCCCGAGCAGATTCACAGCCCTGGGTCCCGTCCCCGAGGTCTGGGACAGTCTCAGTCCTGGACTCCTTCAGAAGCAGCTCAAGGGCAGGAACAGCCCAACACGTACGCTCACCCACACCCTACAAGCATCTAAGGACAGATGTCTAAGCATCCCAGGGCCTTGACCATACTCATATTCTGACCTTTCTGCTTTTAACAAGGCTCTCATGAGACCCACATCCATGCTGCCACAGCTCGCCCTGCCAGACTGACCCCTAAGCTCCGGGCAGAGCCATTACAGAACATGGGCAGTGGGGCACAGCCTGGTGGAGCAGAGACGAAGGCCCACATGGAAGCATGTGACAACCTTCATCTCAGTCCTCAGCTGATGCCCACCCGCTGAGCACTAAGAGGCTGGAGCCCCCCGTCAGGTACATCTCCAGCTCCCATAAGTCCCCAGGTTCATGCATAGCTCCCATGCCTCCATTCCACATGCCCACTTCAGGCATGGGGTGTTGGAGCAGGTCCCACAGAGGGCCCACAGACCCCCGGGCAGTGTGCAGAGACCTGAGCTCAGAGGCACCGCAGGACGAGAGTGCACGGCCTGGCTGCAGCCCCAGAGCTGCACTGACAGACGGCCCATGCCACTGACACACATACACGAGGCTAGCATGCCTGGCTTGCAGGTAGAGGCTCTGATGGGCATGGGGTGCCAGGGAGAGGAGTGCCCTGAGGCAGCAGGGAAAGGGCCTCTGGGAATAGGGTATGTGGTCAGAGAAGTGGACACAGCAGGGTGCGTGGTCAGAGGGGTGGACACTGGGTGATGGGGCAACATCTGCAATGGTCAGAGGAGTGGACACGGGATGAGACGCGGCATCTAAAGCTCCTGGAGTGACCATGGTCACTGCAGAGGACACAGTGATGTCTGAGGCCTCTGCCATGGTCAGAGGAATGGACATGGGGTGACACTTGCGCCCGTACCTTGGTCAGCAGCAGCACACGCTTCTGCAGCCTCCGAGCCAGGGCCTCAGCTGTCTCCCGCCTCCGACGCTCCTCCAGCAGCTGGCTGCCCACCTGGCGGACCTCGTCCTCAAGCTGCTGCCGGGCCTGCTCCAGCCCGCGGGCGCTGCGGCAGAGGGCAGAAGTGAGGCATGCACCCCACCCAGTGAAACTCCCCGCCCTCAACACAGCCCAACAGAGCTCTTCCCAGAGCAGCACCCTACTGTCCCCAAAGCTAGAAGGAACCAGTCCTGTCATATGCAGGGCACAGGGCAGGCTGGCATGTCCTCACACCCAGGACAGCCATCCCTGAATGGGACCCCCTTCCACCCACCCTGGAGGGTGAAACAGCCCTGTCACATGCAGAGCAGAGGACAGAGGTGTATCGCCACCCCTCGCATGGGACCCCCTGTCACCCGTCCTGGAAGGTAACACAGCCTTGACACATGCAAAATGTCACACACACACACTCTCTCTCTCCACAGTGATTGTGCAGTCACTGGGCTTCGAACCTATCCCAGGGTGATCCCAGAACAAGGGTGTGGTGAGGAGGGGGTGGGTGCTCCACACACAAAGAGGAAGATTGTGGGTGAGGCTCTGAATGGGCCCAATCACCAGCCTCCCTGAGTCACTGCAAATGTGCAGGCGGCGGGGGCCAGAGCTCACTGGGGACAGCCAGGGAGGAGGCGCGGGCGGGCTCGCTGAAGTCCCTGCACCCCTGAAAGCTGCCTGCCATCCACGTCAGCTCCTTGTCTTAGAGGACACCCTCCCCCCAACATGTCCACCCATGTTCACCAAAGGACCAGAGCACACCCCATCCCTCACCCCATCCAACCCACCCTGTCCCCCAACTCTACCCATCCCTGTCCCCAGGTTCACCTCATCCCTCACCACACCCCACGGATCCTCAGCTGTCCCTCAGCCTCTCTCGTGCCCCCACTGCACCCTCAGTCCCACACCCGTCTGATGTCACTGGTGGTGGGCACAGCTCACACTGACAGGCTGTGACACTGCACTACAACCAGCAGACTGCAGTTGGGGGCTCAGGGTGGACACCACATAGGTCGGAGGGGAAACTGTACTGCAGTGGACAGACTTTCGGGAGACCCCTCCAAGCCTGCAGTCTGGGAAGCACAGAGCCCTTAACTCTGCATGGGGTCAAATCTGTGGCTTGAGACCCCAACAAGCACCAAGACAGGCAAGCTGCTGACAAGGGAGACCGAGTCAGGGGTGGTGTGCGTGCCCGCTTGTAAAAATCCATGCGCCCACATAACTGGAGGGGAGACTGAGGGTCTCAGGAAAGTTAGCAGGAGGGGACTGTGAAGGGAGACCTCCCCAGGTCAAGAGGAGTGTAAGGCTGTGTCCTCCAGGGGACTTGAACCTCTCACACAGGAGTGGGCGCCTGGCGGTCTAGATTGTGTCACAGCTTGGTGCTGTCTGGGGAGCACTCTCAGTGAAATTTCACCTCGGCACCCCCACTTCCTACTCCTCCACTGAGGACGCTCCCTCCATCCACTCTCAGCCTTTTGTATAAGTCAAAAAAAGCAAGAACTCATGAAAAATTAAACGCAGGCCCCGTGCTAGACTCGAGGATGCTGGCATTTCCACGGACCTCTGGGAGTTCAAAACGACACTTTCATCTCTTGGAGGGAGAGAGGGCATGCGCATCGATCGCATCCCTGGGGGCTCACTCTGCTGGGGAGTGCAGACTCTCTTTAGAGGCTGCCTTTGTGCTGTATCAGCCGTCAGCGCGGGCACAGCTCAGAGAGTCCACTTCTAAGGGACCGTGAAAGGGCATGGTCAGACCCTAGACTGCAGAGACTTATCTGTGACCTTCCTTGGACATGGCGGGGTCCAGCTCACCAGCCACTCATGCAGGCCCAGGCACCCAGCCCCCACACTGCATGTGTGCCAACTGAGACACGGGCATCTGTGCAGATGGGTGACAAAGGGCCCTTAGTGGAAAGGGAGGCCTGTGGGCAAAAGCCCCGAAAGCCTTACCCAAGTCCAGAGAGGACAGCCACTTGGAAGAGGGCTGACAGAGAGCCATCCCCTGCTAAATGCGTGTCCAGTGCCTGGGTCTCAGATGCTGCAGATGCTGTGCAGCGGGCACAGCCACCTGCCTGGGTCAGTGTGTCCTCCTGGGGGCAGACACCACCAGCATTTCACACACCCAAGGTCTTGCAGGGTGATGGGTCTCGGCATGGATTCCTAAGATTAGGAAGAGAGGCTGGGAGGTTGACTTCCAAAAGTCAGGCACCATCATGAGACAAGACCGTCTGCTTCCTGTGCTCAGGGCTTGTGGTCAGAGGCCCTGGAGGAGGGTACGGCATCTGGTGAGCAGGGCCCGTGCCAAACTAGGCGAGTCAAATCAGTGACTTGCCATCTCTCGTCTGTGTGGTGGCACCGGCAGCCACGCCCCTCACTGTCCCACACG